>NW_026570970.1:7687675-8107649 GCF_026225935.1 Boleophthalmus pectinirostris | reverse complement strand
ATACTATCTTAATATTAATATTAATAAAAGGGACAATAAAACATTTCCATGGAAACAAACAGAAGAAGACCCTCATCCAGGTCAAGAGTCAGCAACAGTTCAGCTAAAATGTTACATGATGGGTCTTTAAATAAATCTGTAAGTCAAAGTACAGTCACTGATGAGTCTTGACTATATTAACTCTCATTTTCCCGTTGGCTCTATGGAAGTGTTGGGGTTTAATCCAGATTACAGTTGAAGTGCACAGAGCAGGTTCCAGCTCCACTGTCCAACAGCTGTAGGAGATTCCACAGGAGACACAGGAGCTGACCCAGAAACAGGACTTGGCCCCGTCCTCCAGCCCACGAGCCGAGGTGCCAGTGCTCTGAACAGCCCCTGTGCTCCAGCCAGGGACCCGGGGGCAGAGAGAGAGAGGGGGGGGGGTCACCTCTGATGTACAGTACAGCAGTGTAGTTCTGGCATGTCTGTGTGTACCATAGTAGAGATTTATTTATGTATTTTACCATAGAAGACATTTAAAGAAAGTAACCAGGTTTATCTTTGTTATTACTGTATTTTCCGGGCTCTTAGGACGCTCTGGATTATAAGACGCAGTGTCATTAAATGGTCTATTTTCGAACTTTTTTCACAAATAAACCGCACCGGACTTTAAAGGAAACACAACAGTTGGATGGGTGAGTGGTTTTGTTTGTTTGTGGCGTTCACGGTGACTCTGGGCTTTGTTCAGTTGTGGCGTGTAGGGAGGGTGCTGTCTGGGACCAACGGATTGTCGGCGTGTTCGCAGTGACTCAGTTGTTCAGTTGTGTCTAGAAGCGGCACGTTGCGCTCGCTTTTTCGGTTCGTTCCTCCGTTCCGTTCCTCGTCGGCGTGGAGTGATGAGTGTGTCTGTGGGTGTTTTCGCTGAGCGGTCGCTGTCTGCTCCGTGCGTGTTTGCATGTTCTGCGTGTTCTGTGGGTGGTGTGAGTTTTGTAGTTTACTGAAGTCGTGCTGGGACACCTGAGTGGATTCGTGTATAGGGCGCTCTGGATTGCTTGGCGTGCGGACGTTTTTTTATGGGGTTAGAGGCTCAAGAGCGCGTCTAATAGCCCAGAAAATATGGAAGGTTATTTTTTCAGACCAAGAGTTTGTTTTTCATGCTTGACAGTTTCGCAACAGTATCCCAGGTGTGTGAGAGTAAAGAACGCCCCCTTGTCCCGGTTTATAGTGCAGGTGGAGCTGTCGTCCTGCCTCCACTGGTAGAAAGAAAGCGCCAAAACCTGTTTAAATCAGATGACCGAACATGTCACAGCAACATCAAGTGACTCTGAGGAAGAGTGCTAGTGAGCAGAAACTGTCAGTTATGAAAACAAACTCTTGGTCTGAAAAAAGAACCTAATAACATAAACTATCGGAACACCAAATGAACCTCATTGGACAACCAGGTTTATCTGGTTGCCTGCATTTTTTTTTTTAATGTCTTTGACTAAATGCCAAAATCGCAAACCAGCAACAACTTGCATTTTTTTTTAAAGGGACAGTCCAGAATTTTGGACATAGGGCCTCAATTCCTAGTGAGCCAGAGTGTTGGAGACGTGTGAGACACTTTTTAAAATATTCCATCCAGTCCTTGTATTTGCAGAGGTCACTGGTGCTAGTCAATGGCCATAGTTATCCTGCCACTAAAAACAGTCTTACCCACTCCACAAAACACCCGAAGCAAATCTATTATTACACCAGACTGTCCATGTGAATGTCTGTGTCGATAGAATAATGTTTGAAATAAAACTAACCTTGCATCGCATGAATCGTCACGTGTTGAGGGACTATTTTCTCATATATCAGTCCGCCGCTGCCGAACTTTTTATCAAGAAGTACAACTCACTGCTGCTGCTCAGACATAAATCCTTCAAATGCAAGGTTGGTTTTACTTCTAAAATTATTCTATCAATACAGACATTTACATGCACAGTCTGGTGTAATAATAGATTTGCTTCGGTGTTTTGTGGAGTGGGTAAGACTGTTTTTAGTGGCAGGATAACTATGGACACTGACTAGCACCAGTGACCTCTGCAAATACAAGGACATGATGGAATATTTTAAAAAGTGTCTCCACACGTCTCCAACACTCTGGCTCACTAGGAAAATGAGGTCTTATGTCCAAATTCCAAACTATAAATAATCAAAAATAAATTTAAAATTCTATCCAAACTTTTGACTAGTAGTAAATGTAAAACTATAGGCTAGTTTCAGCTGACGTCATTGTTATTAAAAGCCCGCGTTGCATGCTGGGAAATATTTTGGTCGGAGGCAAGAAACACGATAGCGTCAAACACAGTGCGTAACCTCGCGTATTTATCCCCGATAATGGTAAATTCCTGCTGCATTATCGGATGCACAAATAGAAGCACGGAAGAAGGAAAATGTCTTTTTCGTATTCTGAGTGAAAAGAACCACTAACGGCGAATTAAACGGCTTTCAAACATTCGCAGAGCAAACGTAGAAGATCCTAGCAAACCTGTGGACTCCAACAAGTTCAACAACACATCGAGACTCTTGGAGGTTTTCATCTTTTCTGCTGTGAATGGCCCAGGAGTTTCCACCAAGTCATTGTGGATATCGCCGAAGTGAATATTTGTCCAGGTAGTTGGCGATTCTGACCAGATATTTGGTTTGGTCCACCTTTTGTAGGGGTTGAAAAGGGTGATTTGGCTCCATCGATGCTTATGACCAATTTCTGGTCAAATGGTCTTGGGTCCTCTGCCGTTAGAGTGGATAAATAACCGGGATCAATACCCTTTACGTGCTTTTCTCGCTCCGTCCATCATGTTGAATTAGTGTTTCTTGCCGCAGACCAAAATAATTCCCAGCATGCAACGCGCGCTTTTGCAACAATGAAACTCGCCTATAATCAAAAGTATTTCCAGACAAACTCCTGTAACTAACTCCACACTGCAGCGTCCATCCTCCCACACGCCGAGCCCCTCCAGCCCTCGCACACGCTGTACCCGCCGTTCCCTCATAAGCGGATGCGTGGAGCGGCCAGTTTCCTCCGCCGCAGTCCCCCCCCTCTCTGAAGCCTCTCTCTCTGGTGACCGCTCTGATGAAACCCTGAGCTTTGAACCTCCCCTCTCCCGCTCCGTCTCCGAGCCCGGGCCGCGTGAATAAAATATGCCCACGGCGGTACCAGGTCACCGATAGCTCTGCCCCACTTCCAGCCACCCCGATTCCAGATCCAGAATACAGAAAAAGTCCCCAACGAGCTTTAAAACGTCCTGTACCTGATTTTTTTCCCATGTATTTGAGCAAACTTTGGCTTACTCCAGTGTAGTTATATTGTAATATTGTATGAGCAGCTTTCGAGGTCAAAGTAAGTCTGCTGCATTTTTTTTTTTTTTTTGCCAGATAATCAGGAAGTGTGTGATGAAAGTTGTTGTTAGTTTGTTGTTAGCTACTGGTCTTCTCATTATCTTTCGGGCATCCATCACCTGCTTTTTTCTATAGTCATTGCTCTGGAATGTTCCACAGTATGACATTAAACAGCTCTACTTTACATTTATTCAACTACAGGTAGTTTTATGTCTCACTTTCAGTACAAACATAAAGGCTCCAGCCCAGTAAAAATCTGTATTTATTTATTTTTTTTTTTACTTGAAATAATGCAGAATCATGTTATTAACGTTAATCACCTACAGAACATAAACTATAGGCTACAACACATGAACCAGGACTGAACCAGGACTGAACTAGAACTAAACCAGGACTGAACCAGGACTAAACCAGAACTAAACCAGGACTACAGGACTAAACCAGGACTAAAACAGGACTAAAGCATGTCTAAACTAGAACTAAAACAGGACTAAACCAGGACTAAATCAGGAATAAACCAGGTATAAACCAAGATTAAAAACAGGACTGAACCAGGACTGAACCAGGCCTAAATCAGGACTTAAACAGGCCTAAACCAGGACTAAACCAAGACTAAACCAAGACTAAAACAGGACTGAACCAGAACTGAACCAGGACTAAACCAGGACTGAACTAGAACTAAACCAGGACTAAACCAGAACTGAATCAGGCCTAAAACAGGTCTAAACCAGGATTAAAAACAGGACTAAACCAAGACTGAACCAGGACTAAACCAGAACTAAACCAGGACTACAGGACTAAACCAGGACTAAAACAGGACTAAAACAGGACTAAAGCATGTCTAAACTAGAACTAAACCAGGACTAAACCAGGTATAAACCAAGATTAAAAACAGGACTGAACCAGGCCTAAATCAGGACTTAAACAGGCCTAAACCAGGACTAAACCAAGACTAAAACAGGACTGAACCAGAACTGAACCAGGACTAAAACAGGACTAAACCAGGACCACAGGATTAAACCAGGTCTTAACCAGGACTGAACCAAAACGGAACCAGGACTGAATGAGGACTAAACCAGGTCTAAACTAGGAGCCCTAGGAGTCCGCAAAGCATGATCGGGCGTCCGCTGCACTTAGCCCCGTTCCGCGCTGGTCCTTTCTCCTGCGGTCACCCGATGGTCTACCTGGGCGCACATCTGGGCCCGTCTCGACACTCAGTTCTGGTTTAATTCTGGTTTAGTCCTGATTTAATGCTGTTTTAGACTGTTTGATCATTTGGAAGTGTGTAGTAGCATGCTAGTTATTAGTGTTTGCATGGCCAAACTCTGCGCTGGCCTCAGAGTTGTGAAAAGCTCTTATAAACTCATCCTGATGAATAATTAAAATCCTAAAAATGCACAAGGTAAGTGCGGAATAACTTTGAACCACTGTAAACCTTTTAAAAGGAACTAGCTCTGTTTTTCACACTTTTAAAACTGCAAAAATCAGGCACAGCTCCATTAATTACCATCGGTTTTGTTATTCTCCGACCTCCATCCGTCCATGTCCTCTGTGTCAACACGCTGCTTTAGTTAGTTATCTGTTGTGTTGTTTTGGAGAATTGGAGCGCTCCTGTTTATTTTTTCATAAGGTTTCGGCATGTGTGTTCCTTATTTCCATGTTTCCTCTAACAAACTTTTCGGACAAAACTTTGCAGAACCTTGTATAACACATAACCAGAGCTGGGCAGACTACCATTATTTCAAAATAATATCACCCCAGCAGAAGTATCAAGTGGGGATGTAATGATTAGAGCCCGACCGATATATCGGTTGGCCAATATTATCGGCTGATATGGGCAACGTTAGGCAGCTATCGGCCGATATGCTTGCTGATAGGGGCCGATATTTCACGTGGGCATGTTACACCTCGTTATAAAGCTTAGACTCTCTACATTCTGTTCATTTAATCCAATTTACAGACAGATAAATGTCCTAATATGTGGCTCCACATCAGAATTTATCTACGGAGTCATTTGTCTGTGTGTGTCCGTACTGTCCCTGAACACACCAAAGAGTCGCGTCACTCACGTGTGTTTGTTTACACTCGCAGACACAGATCCAAACACTGAGATTATATTCTTTTTACGGACAATTGGTTTGAGTCTGGATTAAAAGGACATTTATTAGTGCAGATTTGTGATGTGGGAGGAGCCTGTATGAGCGGTGAGTGTTGGAAATATGTCGACTCTGAAGCTAGTTTTTGTCATTTGTTATGGGTTAGCTGCTGTAGCTCCCGCACATAAACAGACTGTTTTTCTATTGGTCTGTTCTAAAGTGACTATATTGGCCGTATATTTGCTACTGGACCTGCACTGATATGTAAATGAATTGTGAATAGAGGTGTGAATTATGACATTTGCGCATATAATTAATTACCGCGGCGTGCACGTATTTACGGCTAAAGGCTAATAGCGCTACTTTCTTTACTAGTTATGGGTCCGCCGCGAACGAAATGACTCTTAGAACCGGCTCTTTTAAGGGAACGACGGGAGCCTGATCCTTATTGGGAGCCGTGTTTTCTCTTTCTCTCACTTTTTTCCTCTTCACGCCGCGTGATTCGTGGTTTGACAGCGGCAGCGGCTCAAAACAAAACTTTGAGAAATTTGCGTGTATGTAGGATTAAAAAAAAAAAAAAAAAAAAAAAAAAGAGCATATTTGACTGTAGTTTAGCATAAAATAAATAAGTCCCGGTTTAGTCCTTTTTCAGTCCTGGTTTAGACGAGGTTCAGTCCTGATTCAGTCCTGCTTTAGACCTGCTTTAGACCTGCTTGCAACAAAACAATCTGAAGAGCCACTTGGGAGCCAAAAGAACCAGCAGCTTTTAGTGAGCCGAGCCAAAAGAGCCGGTTCTCTGAAAAGAACTGGAATACCCATCACTAGTGTCTAGAATGTGATGCAAAAATGCCATTAAGCCAACCTACTGTCTGTAAATATGATGTAAAGAGGCAGAATAACAATAAATGTTGCCTAAATAAACCCAATTTAAAATCCACCAGTTTTTTAAACAATTCAACATTTACAGTGAATTTTTACATCACTAAATATATCGGCGATTATATCGGCTATCGGCAGCGCCAACTCCCATTATATCGGTTTCACATCGGCCACAGCAAAATCCATATCGGTCGGGCTCTAGTAATGATATCCAAACCTCTTGATACGATACTTTCATAATCTGCATTTCACGGTACGATATTTGTTGTGATATTCTGTGGAGGCTACCCAAACTGTGAATATGCTACTTTTTCCTTTTAAAATGCATTGAAAAGCCTTTACTGCTGTCAAAATCCAAAGAATTAAGATTCAGAAGTGCTTAATAAGAGTTATTTCTTCATGCAGTCTGCAGGGTGATCTTGTCATTTTGACCATAGTTGACGTTCCTCCGCTCTGGTCATGAGCTCTGGGTAACAAGCGGTCAAAATGAGTTTCCTCCGTAGGGTGGATGGGCGCTCCCTTAGAGATAGAGTGAGGAGCTCAGTCACGCGGGAGGAGCTCGGAGTAGAGTTGCTGCTCCTCCATGCATCTGTTCTGGATGCCTCCTGGGCGCTTCCCTCAGAAGGCGTTCCGGACATGTCCCACTGGAAGAAGGCCCCGGGGAAGACCCAGGACACACTGGAGGAACTATGTCTCTGGGCTGGCCTGTGAACGCCTTCGTGTCCCCCCGGAGGAGCTGAAGGAAGTGTCCAGAGTGAAGTAAGTCTGGGAGTCCTTGCTTAGACTGCCTCCCCCACGACCTAGCCCCAAATAAGAGGAAGTAAATGGATGGATGGCCTAAAGTACTACATCAAAATAGCATACACCTTCACTAGAATCATTTAGATCAGGGGTCTCCAACCTGTAGCTCGGGAGCTACCAGTAGCTCTCCACCCCCTTCCAAGTGGCTCTCCAAGGGATTTCTGAATTCTACGTTTTGTGCTGAATAAGTAAAATTTGACTGATTAAATGCCTTTTACCATTGTACATGTGTCATTTTGATGCCGACCTTTGTACACTAATAAATGGATAAAGGTTTATGTTTTTTATGGCATCGATGCCGTGGTTCTTATATATGCTCAGTTTCTTTTGACCGCTAAAACTAATAGCTCTCTAGCATTTTCCTTTTGTAAAAGTAGCTCACCAGAGGAAAAAGGTTTCAGACCCCTGATTTAGATAATTTCATCCCTGAAATCTCTACTGAAATAAATATAAAAGGTAGTTATTAACTTAAATACAATAACTTCATGATATCACAAGGTGGAACAGAGCATTTTGAGCTTTGGAGATGTAGAAAGACTAATAATAAAGAATTACTCAAACGTGTGTGAATAAAACAAAACACAACTCATTTTGTTTTTCTTAGACATGTTTTCAAGGAGGTAACAACATTATAACATGGCTTAAAACACACAAAAGTAAATGTTACGTAATATAGGAAATGTTCTGGAGTGAAGGTAACAGAACTACAGAACATCTGCTCACAACTCAAGGACCAAGGTTGTTGAAGAAACCCGCCCCTTCCCAACCTGCTGATAACGCTGGTGGGAGCCAACCTCGAGAAAAGAGATGTGGAAGTGTTATTCTTTTGTTATTTGTTACACTCAGACATACATTGTGGTATCCATGGAGACCAGTTGCTTTTATGCTGCTCTGTCCTACACATGTTGTACATATGGACCCACTTCCTACACTGGATTAGAATCAGTCGAAATGAAGAGATTTTTGAAATGACTAAACAGTTTAAAACACTTTTTCAAAATGACTCTAAAGGTGCACTACATAATTTTTTTAGCTGGGGGCCTGTCACCTTTTTGCCATTGTTCTGCCTGGAATGTTCCACAGTGTGACATTAAACAGCTCTGCCTTTACATTTATTCAGTTATAGGTGGTTTTGTAGTTCAAAAATACCCAGAAAAACAAACATTCTGATTGTGAGCGGGGTCGCATCTCCACAGATCTGACCTGTAACTTGGTCTGGCTTTGTCTCCATGTTGATGTTGATAGAAAAGTTTAATGCCATACTGTGAAACATTCCAGACAAAGCAATAACGTTTCCATTGAGAAAAACATGGAGAATTGACAGATCCTTCATCAGAAAATTTACACAATGCACCTTTAAGGATGAACTTTCTTCATAATTTTTTTTTTAAGTCTGGGGTCAAGAATTGTCAAATTAAAATTAAAATGTGGTGTTAATTCCCGACTGGGGTGAACTTTTTTACATTAGTATTTGGAAGAAATCTAATTAAAACTAAGCATGCCAATAAAACAAACAAAAAAACAGTTACTGTATTTTTCCAACTATAAGGCGCACTTAAAATCCTTAAATTTTCTCAAAAATCAACAGTGTGCCTTATGTATTAATTGTAGTTGCGCTTACTGGCCTCGAACCAATTTTATGTCGTACATGGCGCTCAAAAATCTGTCAAAATGTTTTAGTATATGACTTTGGTAAACAACAAAGCCACACCGTTTTATGGATTGTCGGCGCATTACGGCTACTGTAGTCAGGAGCCTCGCGGAGTCCGACAGAAGCTGAACCGCATCAGCACAAGGATCGAGTTGTTTTTGTCAGAGTTTATAGATTGTTAGAGTGTGGTTTGAAGTTTCCTTTCTGTAAAACATAAACAAATGTGCGCAGAGCTGCATTAAACACATTATTACTCAGTGTATATTTGAGTCTTCTTCACAGGAAAAAAAAAAAACAAAAAACTTAAATGATCCACCCACATTCACATTCATAATCCACATTAGACAAGACAGGGAGGCAACGCCGGGTGAATTACACCACGATCTGCCAATGGATCGTGGACGCCTGGACTAAGGATCAGTCTCAAGTGTCGTCCGTTTGTTATTGATGCATATTGATATTGCACCTTAAAATCCGAAAACTATGGTATGTCAATTGTGGTTAACTTAGAAAAAAGGTAATGCAGCAATATATTTAAAGGTGCGGGTTGTGGGGCCATGAACATCTTGTTTCTATGGCCATTGCTCTGTTTGGAATGTTCCACAATATGACATTAAACAGCTCTACCTTACATTTATTCAATTACAGATGGTTTTATAACTCAAAAAATACCCAGAAAAACAGACATTCTGACTGTGAGCGGGGGTCACCTCTCCACAGATCTGACCTGTAACTTGGTCTAATTTGGTCTCCATGATGATAGAAAGGATTAATGCCATACTATGAAATATTCCAGACAAAGCAATAACATGTCCATGGAGAAAAGCATGAAGAATTGACGGATCCTTCATCATTAATTTTTTATTTTTATTTTATTAAAGTTTGGGGTCAAGAACTGTCAAATTAAAAGTTACACAATGCACCTTTATGGATGAACTTTCTTCATACAATAAATAAATAAATAAATAAATAATAAAAATTATAATAATAAGTTTGGGGTCAAAATTAAAATTTGGTGTTAATTCCAGACTGGAGTGAACTTTTTTACATTAGTATTTGGAAGAAATTGTATTAAAAAAACTAAAATACAGTTAAGTCAATTGTGGTCAGTAATATATTTAAAGCGGCACTTTGTAACTTTTTGGTTGGGGGTCATCAACTTCTTGTTTCTATGGCCATTGCTCTGTTTGGAATGTTCCACAATATGACATTAAACAGCTCTACCTTAGATTTATTCAGTTACAGATGGTTTCATAGCTCAAACATACCTAGAAAAAAAAGGCATTCTGACTGTGAGCGGGGTCGCCTCTCCACAGATCTGACCTGTAACTTGGTCTGGTTTGGTCTCCATGTTGATAGAAAGGATTAATGCCATACTGTGAAACATCCCAGACAAAGCGGTAACATTTCCATGGAAAATGCATATAGAATTGATCCTTCATCATTTAAAATGAAATGAAATAAAATAAAATAATATAAAAATTAAAATAAAAAAATATAAAAAAATAAAAAATATATATAATAAAAAATTAAAAAGTTAAAAAAAAAAATTAAAAACAAATAAAGTTTGGGGTTAAGAATTGTCAAATTAAAATGAAAATGTGATATTAATATTCCAGACTGGAATAAACTTTTTTACATTAGTATTTGGAAGAAATCTAATTAAAACTAACCATACAAAAACACAAAACAAAAAATGTTAAGTCAATTGTGGTCAGTTTAGAAAATAGGTTCACAAATGCAGTAATATATATAAAGGTGCACTGTGTAACTTTGGTTGGGGGTCAACAACTTCTTGTTTCTATGGCCATTGCTCTGTTTGGATTGTCCCACAATATGACATTAAACAGCTCGACCTTAGATTTATTCAGTTACAGATGGTTTTTAAAGCTCAAAAATATCTAGAAAAACAAACATTCTGACTGTGAGCACAGATCTGACCCGTAACTTGGTCTGGGTTGGTCTCCATGAAGATACAAAGGAGTAACATCTTCATGGAGAAAAGCGACTCTTAGAAATTCCTTATGAATACATTTATCATATTATCCAATAGATCACCTATTTGCATTCTTCTTTATCCACTCTACTATCCTCGTGTGTCCTCCAGATCTCCAGCGTTGACATGGAAACCTGTTGATATGTACATGAATCCTCACAAGGAGAAACACATCAATAAAACATGCTTATTCTTATCAAATCGAAGCTGCTCTGAAGGTCGGCGAGGGCCCGCGCTCGCACACGGGGCCGGAGCGGTTCAAAGGTTCTCCGCATTCAGAACCGCGTGGCTCTCAAACATATGCTGGGCGTGCGGAGGACTGCGGAGTTTTCATGTAATCCAGCGTGAAGCTTCGATCCATGTGGACTTTTATCTTCACGTGTAGGACAGCGCTGTGAAGAGCAGAGCGTGGTCGTGCAGTCAGAATTTGTGAGTTTGAAGTGGAAAAGATGAAGGATGTGGTAGCGTATCAAAACTGTAAATGCTTCTGATTTTATTTATTTTTTTTATAGTATGGAAATGCTTTTTACTGTATGGGGAGAAATGGAGGAAAATACTAATGCTTTCAATTTGCATAATAATAAATAACACATGTACAGTGCTTTTTCAAATACTCAAAGACAAACAAGAAGAAAATGAACGGAAGTTTTAAAGAGATGTGCTTTTTTGGAACATAGGGAGTGTAGATGAGTCTCTGGCGTGTTTTGAGCAGAGGTGGGTTAAGTTAAGTTAACGTGGGTTAAACGACAGAATTCATATGTGGGAGCTGGAATCGCATCGCCAACCTGTGTCTACTGTATCTACTGTCACCCTATTTTCAAGTTAACAGCCACCTTCCACCCCCAGCTCAGTGGAGATTGGCAACTCCAGAGCTGAAATGATCCAGTCATTATAACGTAGGTGCTAACTAACAGCAACTATAGTTATTTGGAGATGTTTTCGCCCAGTTGTCCAGCCACCAAAATGGTCAAACTTGCTCAAATTGTTCTAGATTTCTTTCCAAAATCCTACCTCCCCCCAAAAATGGTTAAAACTGATTTTACTAACTCCATTCAATTAGTAAGGGCCTGTTTATATGTTTGCAGGTAAAAACGACAAAATATTTTATCAGAAATGCCTTTCGTTTAGACGGTGATGGCGTTTTTGGGGCTTAAAAACACAAAAATCTGGAAAAGCTGAATACATAGTGTTTTTTTTCTACACTGTCCAAGATGCAAACTCAGATCTGCTCACGTCACGTACATGTTTACGTCACATACATACAGTACACAGAAACAAACATGTCGGATCATTTCCATGCGTCGGACCTTCAAGTCGCTCTGGCAGCTCTAATAAACTTACAGGAGGCTCCCAACAAATGTCGAGAATATGCAGAGATACTGTTAGTGAACTGAGAAGGATCTGCAATCACCTCTGTCAAATTCTGGATGCATAATTTCGTCGTCGTAGGCGAGTCAGACGGATATGGACGAGACCTGGAGAACCAGTCAATGGTGGGACAACTTTGCGGAAGGAGTAGCTGATGAAAATGCCTGCTGTGAAAACTTCCGTACGTCCAAAGATTAAGTTTTAAGGTTCTTTATTTGTCATTCAAGCATGCGAGAGAACACATGACAGAACGAAAAGTGCTCCCCGAGGCCCAGTGATCTAGAAAGAGATAAAAAACAATAATAAATACGCAATATTTAAAAAGTAAATACATCAAACAACAACATTTAGCAGTTCCAATGGACAAGTACAAGTAAAAACGTGGCAAGATAGAGAGGCAGCCCAAGCAGGAAGTCAGTGTGCACTATTGAAAAGTCTGACAGCCTCAGGAAAGATGCCCTTGTTGCTTTAAGTACATGCATACTCAATCGAATTCCACACACTTTCGCGTCACAGTATGCATGCAGATTTCCTCCCGAAAAAACGCTTGTCTAAACTAGAATTAAAAGTGAAGCTGCGACGTCGCTTTTACGTCTTCTGTTCAGACTGTCATCATATAAACGTAGCCTTACTTATGAAGTTAAAGGTAGAGGCAGATGAGATGTTTTCAAAAGTCGATAACATCTAGATGAAGAAAACCGGGCCATTTTCTCAGTTTTCCCAGATTTTGTCAGAGTTACTGTATAGGAAGTCTGTTTTTTTGACTTAAGCGTGAATAGAGCCCATTGATTAAAATGAATATGTTCTGATTGTCACATTTTTAATACTGCAAAAGTCGGGTAGAGCTCCTAATACTGCACTACACTTTTAATCAAGTAACATAGGCTACGTTCAGACTGCAGCCTGAAGTGACCCAAATCCGATTTTTTGGCCCCTATGTGACCTGTATCTGATCTTTTAATGACAGTCTGAACGACACAGATCCGATTTTTTCAAATGTGACCCAGGACACTTGGATATGTGCTCCTAAAACTGATACATATCCGATCTTTTGACATGCGACTTCAGTGTGAACGGCCAAAGCGCATTCATCCGACACGTCATCAACAAGCCAGAAACGTCACTATTCTGCGCTGAAGTAGGCGAAAATTGTTAATGAACTCCATGTCACTGAAGCGAAGCACATCGCCACTCCCCACTCTTGGCGACGTCTCCACATCCACACGTTCCTTTCAACGGACGTCGCTGCCGCTGCCCCACAAAACGCCAAAAACCTCGTCCTTCTCCTTCTCAATCTCCTCCTTAAAACAAGTAAGTTGTTCATGTTCTGGCTCCGGTTCGAGAGAAACTTTAAAATCTCCAGGTGCTCGATGCAGCGTCCATGTTTGGACAACTTCCATAAACACAGAGCACGCTCGCTGCAGTTGACGTCGTCGTGTCTCCAGTGCACATGCGGGTCACTTTTGGGGCGTTTAATGTTCACTCAGTGGATCACATACAAGTCGCATTTAACTGGAAATGTGAACGACCTCGCAAAAACATCGGATTTCACAAAAAAATCCGAATTGAGCGTTAAGCCCTGCAGTCTGAACGTAGCCATAGAGTAACACAGAAAACAATCAGTTAGTACTCAACACTAGCTTGCCAAAACCAGAATACAATCAAAGCTCCACGCACTTCTTTTCCCAATATTTGAACTAAATGTGCTTTGATTTCTCATTGATCGAACCAGCCTGACTCACTACAGACTCCTGCACCGCTCTGACCTCTGCAACCCACATACAGTGAAAACCTTGCCAATCCTGCTCCGTCAGTGAAATCTTCAGTCTTTCTACCTTTGCACAAAAAGAACTACATCAAACCCACATCATTTGTATGGACTGGGAGTTGTTTGCGCTCTACAATTCCAAGTGTGCACAATTCTGTTTTCTCCTCCTCATCAAGGGTGAGGTACAAAGCAAGAGCCTGGAGACCTCACTATAAAACTGTAATGTCAGTAGAGTTTGTGCGAAAGCAAGCTCCGTAGGGTTTTCCTCTTCTTGCCCTCTCCAACTGCTTCAAAAAAAAGAAAAAAGAAAAAGAAAAGCAAAAATTCCAAGTTGTAGGACACACTGCAAAAACAGAAAATGCAGTTAACAGTACTTGAATGAATCTTGCTTAATAATCTGGGCTCGTTTAGACTTATTTTTGTCTGTCAGTCTACATTTTTGGAGTTGTTTCAATGAATTTCTGCTTTTTCTTGTCTTGTGGAGAAAAACTGTTAAAGAAATTTTGACATGGATGGACAATTTAGGTCCAAATAAGGGAAAACGTATTGAAGCCACTTGGAAACACATGTCAAAATATCTGCAAATGTGAGTCCAAACTAGTCAAATCTACTCAAATAAATGAATATAAAGGATCACTGTGTAGGTTTTTTAGTGGAGGGTCCATAACCAGCTTGTCTCCGTGGTGAAATGGTGTCCCACGATATGGCATTACATTTACAGTACACATCTCTCGCATTTTATTCAATTAAATGCGTTTTGTTGACGTTGAACTTTGAGCAGGGTCCCCTCTCCACAGACCTGGATTTGTAACTTGGCCTGGCAACATCATGTACTAGTTGTCATTGAGATCGATAGGTTAAATGCCCTACTGTGGAGCATTCATAGAAAAGTTTTAAAGTGGACCTCTAAATGGACAACTAATATGGATAGTCCAATGAGATCCATTTGGTCTTCCGATATTTTATGTTATTAGGTTCTTTTTTCAGACCTAGAGTTTTGTTTCATACCTGACAGTTTCGACAACAACAAACAAAACTCTAGGTCAGAAAAAAGAACCTAATAACATAAAACTACTATGGATCTATTAAAATAACTGTATGGGTGTTGCTGCTTGTAGTTGCCTCCAGTTGACGTAGTGACACTCACTGGTACCGCAACGAAAAAAATCTCCTGAGCCGAGAAAGGATTTTTCTCATAGAGCGCGACGTAATCACAAACTGCTCGTGATCGACTGACAGGACGCCGACCACTTTCAAAAATGTCGGATTTTGTTGACGATTTTCACCTTTTTTTAGAGCATGAACTTCTCTCAGCTCAAAATCCTTCAGTCGTCTTAAGAAACTTTTTATAATTGTTAGCTCTGGCTCCGCTCCAGCTCCTCTCGCTCTGATTGGTCGAAAGCACGTGATACACGAGACCGCGCTTCGTGTATCATTCGTTTGTTCGTTTTTTTAATATATAACCAAAAATAAGAAAACAAAAAAGCAACTGTTTTCTTCATTATTTGTCTCCAAAATCAAAATGAAAAAATGGACGATTTGTTTTTTTTTTCAGTTTTCGATTTTGTCTTTAAATGAATAATGGAAAAAATGGATAACGGCCGTTTCCCGTTTCCATGACTTAAACTGCGATACAGTCCCGGTCTCAGTCACGGTCTGGTCCTGGTCTGGCCCGGCCTCAGTCCTTGTCTCGGTCCTAGTCTAAGTCCTGGTCTCAGTCTCATTTAAGTCCTGGTCTCAGTCCCGGTCTGGTTCCGATCTGGTCCTGGACCTGTTTTAATACTGTTTTAGTCCTGGTTCAGTCCTGGTTCTGTCCGTATGCGGCACAAAAGTCCATGCACCTTCACTAGAATCATTTGGAGGATTTCAGCCCTGGAATTTCTAATCTCTGTTGAACAAAAGGTAAAAGTCAGCTTGTTAACTTGAAAACTACAACTTCATGACATGAAATTTGGAGATGCAGACAGACTAATAATAAAGAGTTACTCAAACATGTGTGAATGAAACAAAACACAACTCCAGGTGTGTTTTTGAGGAGGTAACGACATTTTATAACATGACTTAAAGCTCTCAAGAGTCAATTTTGCTTAATGTAGAACCTCTAATCTAAGTAAAAAAATTGAAAAAAGCCCCAGCACAAATTATTGTACTTCAGCGGTGCTCGTCAGCTCCATCAGCCCAAACATGAACTCTTTTCTCCCACATATAAATAATTAGCGGCGGGTCATGGTTTAAAGAGCTTAATGGGCCAATTTTGTCGGCGACTCGAAAATGGGGCAAGAACAAACAGCGTGATTAGTGCTGAGCTCTGGAAGAATGTTTCCCAGAGCGCCAGGGTCAGTGACAAGTGAGTGGCAGCTGCACCACGTACAGTGAGAAAAATGACCTGCTCCGAGGGCCAAGAGGCAGGAGGGACCGGGGCCCTCGACAGGCGTTTAACACTGTCAAGAAAATAGAATGTTTTCATGGAGCTAAAATGTGACCGGCGCACATTGAAAAGTATGTAGTATGTTTGGAGGGAGAGGTGGGACCAAGATGATGCAAGTGTCAAGTGAGTCTCAAGTTTTTGGCCCCAAGTCCCAAGACATAGACCGGCAAGTCCGAGTCAAGTCTTGAATCAAAGAGGCAAATCTGAATCAAATCCAAGTCATAGAAAGGCAAGGACAGTCTCAAGTCAGTGGCACACAAGTTCAAGTCCAAGTTCTCTGCTTTGAACTTCAAGTCATTTCAAGTCCTAAAACCAATGCACTGAATACAGCTTGTATTTTTTTTTAAACCTGACTGAAACATTTTATACTAAACACGGTAAAACATGGGGATGTAAACATGTCCAAATCTCACAGTGCACAGTATTTATTTTACACCCTTTTACACCCTTAGTTTTAGTAAATCACTTAAAGTATCAACTCTTTAGAGAAAAGTGTTTTCTAAAAATATTATTTCTTTTTTGAGGAGAACCATCAAGTCGTCTCAATTCCAAGTCGAGTCCCAAGTTCATTTTATCAGGTATCAATTTATTCACCATCTGAAAAGGTTGTCCCAGGGTTGTCGTCATTTTGCAAGTCTCAAGTTTTTGACCTCAAGTCCAAGTCAAGTCCCAAGTCAAATACAGGCAAGTCCAAGTCAAGTCTCGAGTCACTGGCCCGTAAGTCCAAGTCGTCTACTTTGAGCTTCAATTCATTTCAAGTCTTTAAATCAAACTACCAAATATAGCTTGGAATTTTGCAATTTATATACTTTTTTTTTAACTAATTTGCACATAAAAAAGTCATGGTATATTTATATATGAGTATTTATCTAAGGGTTGTAGAAATGCAATTTTTTTCCTTTTTAAATGTCTTGACAAGAGAGCAAATTATTACGGTCAGAACAGAAAGAGTTAAGATTTAAGAGTGCTTAATAACAGTTCATTTGTCAGCTAGTCTAAGCATCAAGTCTTCTCAAGTCATAGTCAAGTCCAAGTTGAGTCCCAGGTCTTTGTCTATTTTACCAAGTCAAGTCTCAAGTTTTAAAAATAGTGACTGAAATCTGACTCAAGTCCAAGTCACGACTTGCAAGCCCTCAACTCTGGGTTGTCCCACGCTGCAATAAAGAACAGGCCAAATGCACTGGATGAAAATTCCAGTGCAGATCAATGAAGAAAACCTTGTAATCTATGTTTTATATACAGACAGAATGTTCGGACAGCTCTCTGACTGCAGAGTTTACTGGAGTAGAGGAGGATAGAACATTGGCTGGAGGTCAGAACAACATTATTTATAGGTTCACAGTGAAACCGCAGCAGGAATTTGGACGGTGTTCCACTTGTGAAGCAGCTCATAGTGAAGAAAATGCTCCAGAGTGACTTGTCTAATTATAAAAATACTCATAGCAGGCGGAGGCAGAGGAGTGATTCTGACTTCAGATTTACTTGAGACTTGCAAAACAATGACTTGGTCCCAACCCTGGTGAATAAATTGATGTTTGATCAAATGAACTAAGACTTGGGACTCGACTTGGACTTGAGACGACTTGATGATTCTCCTCAAAAAAATAAATAATATTTTGAGAACACACTTTTCTCTAAAGAGTTGATACTTACAGTGATTGACTGAAACTAACGGTGTAAAAGGCAAAAGTAGAATAAGTACACTTTTGTGTACTTAATACTGGATTTTTGCTGTCTCACCACTACAACAACTAGCATGCTAACAGTTCCCTGGTTTATTTCCCATATAAACCCTTTAAAACATACACAGCAAAAAGTGGAGTGTTAAAATTGACTCTCACAGAATCAACTTTAACATTTTCTCAGAGTTTATATGAGTCCAGTCTGTTCTAGAGTTAATTTAACATTTTTGGAAATGTTAATTAAGTAACACTGGACCAAAGTTTCTGTTTAACCCCAAAATCCAGAGTTATATTAACGTTTTGAGAGTAAACAGGTAACACTTTGTAGAGTTATTCTGATTTAACTAAACAACACACAGAGCTGTTTTATTTTATTTTTACTTTATTTTAGTTAATTTAAGAAGAAATTATGTACAAAACTGGTTCAAACTGGTTTTCTCTCACAAGAGTTTGAAGTGGTGAATGGGAGGAGCCAAATTAACACCAAGAGAAGTTGAATTAACACTAGAGGAAGTTGAATTAACACTAAGGGAAGTTGAATTAACCTCAACCACATCAACTCTGACAAATAACCCCAACTCAAACCCCCATTTAACCTTCAGATAGTTAAAATAACACTTTTGGTGTTAAAAACAACTCTGAAATATTTTACCCTAAAATTTTAACCCTCCATTTTTTGCTGTGTATATAAATGAAACATAACACTCAGGCCCCCTTTACACGTACATGAGTATTTTTAAAAACGGAGACATTTCCCTTCGTTTGTCTCCATCTTTTACATTCGCCTCTGAAAACCAATCTCTCTAAAAACTCCGGCTAGAGTGGAGATTTTGGAAAACTGCGGTTTGGTTTGATAAATGGAGTTTTAGGCAGCTGACGAGGCAAAAGTGCGACCAGTGTTTAACATAACTTCTGGTATTATAAAACATTATAACACAGAGTAGAAAATAGCGTAATATCGTCCCTTTTACGCAACCTCTGAACTCTTCACCTTTAACCTTTGCCATAAAACGAATCTTACAAACATCACATTTACTGAGCTTTTCTGCGGATTACTCTTATTGATGGAGTCATTACCGTAATCCCCATAATTCTAACATGGATCAGGACGCAATTTCCCTAAAACAGCCATCCAACTCTCAAGATCAAAACGAACTACAAGAAAAAAAAAAAAAAATCTCAAAGAAAGAAACATCCCATCGCGTTTAGCTCCGTTTACAGAGCGACTGACAGATGTGGAACGGTGCTGGGGGCGGGATTTAGGCGGTTTAAAGTGGGATTTGATTGGCTGTTGGCTCAAACCGACAAATTACCCCGGCTTGGCGTAGGCGCGTAGAAATCTGATGAGGGAAAATTGGAGTTCACATCTGTGCTGGTTTAGGGCGCTTACAACTGCAGTTCTTTAGTTTAATGGTCGAATTTAAGTTTGGAAGGTCAGAGGTGACGAAAGTACACATTGCTCATTCCGTACCAATACTTACTGCATGTTGTAATCTTTAAATGGGAGGGGGGAGATGGGCTTTCTTAAGGTTTCTACAAAATTCAGTGTTGTTACTTCTAAAAATGTTAAAAGGTTCATAAAACACTATTTTCTGATCTAAGTTTTAATGTTGTTTCCTCATCAAAAACAGACCTAGAGTTGTGTTTTGTTTCATCCGCACATGCAGTGTTGGGGAGTAACAGATTACATGTACCAGAGTTACGTAATCAGAGTACAAATTATGAGTAACTGTATTCAGTTACAGTTACTGTTTCAGTGAGTGGTAATTGGATTACAGTTACTTTGTTGAAATAAATGGATTACACAGAGGTATTTTCCTGTTTTTTTTTCTGTTTTTTTTTCTCGGTAATTCACTCATTCATTGCCGGACCAGGTCTAAACCAGGTCTAAACCAGGACTAAACCAGGACTAAAACCAGGTCTAAACCAGGACTAAAACCAGGTCTAAACCAGGACTAAACCAGGACTAAAACCAGGTCTAAACCAGGACTAAAACCAGTAAACCAGGTCTAAACCAGGACTAAAACCAGGTCTAAACCAGGACTAAAACCAGGTCTAAACCAGGACTAAACCAGGACTAAACCAGGTCTAAACCAGGACTAAACCAGGTCTAAACCAGGACTAAACCAGGACTAAACCAGGACTAAACCAAGACTAAAACCAGGTCTAAACCAGGACTAAAACCAGGTTCTAAACCAGGTCTAAACCAGGACTAAAACCAGGTCTAAACCAGGACTAAACCAGGTCCAAACCAGGTCTAAAAAAGATCCAAACCAGGTCTAGAACAGGTCTAAACCAGGATTTAACAGGACTAAACCATGCTGCGTGGACTGTGTCTCCTCCTCTTCTATCAATAATATTTTTAATTTGGTTCAGTAAAGTCTGGGTTTTTTATTGTCTTTTAGCAGACAAAACCAAGTAATCCAAAGTATTCAGATTACGTTACTCACTTTAAGTAATTTAATGGATTACGTTACAAACTACATTTTGGGATATGTAATCTGTAATATGTAGGGGAATACATTTTAAAAGTCACCTTCCCAACACTTCGCACATGTTTAATACACAAAACCTGCATATTAAGGCTGTGGTTTTCTCTCAAACAGTAAACACTTCCTCTTTAGCTGTTTTCAGGCCGGTCAGAACGGTGCTGGTGCCTGCACTAGTTCCACTGGGAATCAAAGTGCTCACCAGTGAATGACCCGTGTTCAAACCATTTCCATGAACCCATGATGCGCCATCGACAGAGGGTGTGGATTTACCACCAAATAAAAACAAGGCCATACGAAAATGGATGTCACAGGGAGGAAAATAACAATCATGGATCACATCATCGACACCAGCGAGTATTTGTACTTATATAAGTCATTATTTATGTGCCCCAAGCTCTGCTACAACATCGATCTGCTGTGGAGAAGACGACAGCGATGCCGAATACAAAGATGTAATCTTATCAGGCGAACACGGATACATGCAAGACGAACGGTACGGAATAGTTTTTGTCGACTTAAAACTTTCAATTCGCTCTTTGTTTATTTTACCGCATGTGGCCCAGATGAACCTGCTGACGTCTTCTGTGTCGTCACGGTTCGTTTAGAAAAAACAACTTTTACTTGGTTCCCGAACGCTCTGATTTCCGGTGTGACCACGTGAGTCAGTTCAAGATTAGATGCGGGAACAGACACTGGCACAGTTCTCTGTCGGCCTGAAACGCCTTTTGTGATGTCATGTGGTAATATAGAAGGTGCTCCACTGTGTTTTTAAACTCCATACACCTTCACTAGAATCATTAGATCACTAGGATCACTTCAGCACTAGAACTGCAATTACTATACAGGATTACTCTGTGGGTTTTTTCGGAAGGTTCAATGCGTGTCCTAAAAAGAAGCACAGGAGATGGAGAATCCGAGAGAACAGGCCACTTTATTTCGTCATTTTCCATTGAGAGAGATTCAAGTTGATTACCAAGTACAACTGTCACCCCGGAACGACGTCTCTGACCAACTCAAAATCAGGGGTAGCTTTATACTACATCTTGACAAAACATTAACTTGTTGATTTAGCATATACAGCAAGAAAATGAACAATACTGCTGACCCAGTACACCTTATCATGGGTGGGAACATGCCACGGGGTCCACATATGTCAGTTTTTCTGCTTCGTGGCACTCAAAGTCCAGAAAAACATGTTCTTTATGGCACTCAAAGTACAGAAAAAACATGTTATATAGACCTATAGATAGTCATACGTGTTTTCCACCCTGTTGTCATTCCAAAGTCCATAATATTAGGTGAATTAGCATGACCAACACATAATATTTCCCACAGTATTCCCCCTTTTGATTACATCAAACATGTAATCACCATCTAAAATAAGAGGAGCAAGACGCTACCTCCACAACTCAAAGGTGTGAGTGAAACAACATTATAACATGGCTTAAAGTGCACAAGAGTCAATTTTGCGTAACACAGGACCTTTTACGGTGATATGAGATGTAGACAGACTAATAATAAAGTGTGTGAATGAAACACACTTAAACACTTTTATTTTCATACGTGATAGTTTCAGTTACTCTTTGTTTGTTGATTTATAACGCTCTGATTTCCAGCGTGAACACGTGAGTCAGTTCAAGATTAGGTGCGGGAACCGTTACCTGGCACAGTTCTCTGTCGGCCTGAAAACGCCTTTTGTGACGTCATGTGGTAATACAGAATCATTCACTCGAATCTTCACTAGAATCATATGGATCATTTCAGCACTAGAATTGCATTTACTATACATGATTACTAAAGGTGTGAGTGAAACTACATTATAACGTGGATTAAAGCGCACAAGAGTCAATTTTGCGTAACATAGGACCTTTTAAGGTGATATGAGATGTAGACAGACTAATAATAAAGTGTGTGAATGAAACACAATTCCATTTCTGATGAGCAACAACATTCTAACACGGCTTAAAGCGCACAAGAGTCAATTTCGTGTAACCATGTAACCACGCGGACTGCATCTCCACCCCTTCCTCCGCACGCACCGTGAAAAGAGCGCAACTTAATAATTACCTTGTTTGTCAGAATGGCAACACGTAACCGATATTTTTGTTCCTTATTTTTCATATTTGTTTTGATAGAACAAACCATGGGTGTCCCTGATTGGCTAATCCACCTGTCAGTCAATCCCATCTGAATTCTGTGACCAGACTCACATTTTCATAAATTATTGAAGTGTGTATTCTGGATCCCAGGCAAGTGATTCCCTGTATTTGAATAAAAATATGCACAACTGAATAAATAACACACAAGCCGTTACAGGACCAACAATTGTAATAATATTGGACTGAAAAATGTCACCATCGCAAATCCACTAATACCGAAGCCCATTTTGGCTCTGTGATCACGGCAAACAAAGACACCGCCGCCGCGCAGGCAGATGGCCGCTCGTTTGTCCTTCTGAACCACCCACCGGAACAGCCACCAAAATACACCCCGACAAAAGTGTCTAATTTCCCATCCGACCTGTTGTGAACGCGCGGCGAGGTTAAACGTCGCATTTGACCCGATTCAACCCGGCCCGCGGCTCTACCTGGTGTGTGCGAGAGAACGGCGAAACGGTGAAAAAACACACTCCATTGTTCTGGGGCTGTCGCGGAAACCAGATGCGAAGAAAGATGAAGGCGCCACGGCCGATTCTCCTGCTTTTAATTAAGGTGAGGAATTGAGTGCTAAAAGTAATTTGGAGTAAGTCAGACCTGTAAACTGTTGAAGTGGCAGGTTACCTCGGCTCAAACTCATTTCTTTCCCTGCTTTCACAAACCAGGAATTCCTTTTAAAATCTTTTTGCTTCGGAGAAATCGCGTAGGATTTTGAATACTAATTTGAAACGGCAATTTAAACGGTCAAGGGCTGTAATTTCAATATATAAAGGGCTCATATTATGTTATTTTCTTCTCGATGTTGGAAAGTTTCTTCATCGAAAACATAACTGGAGTTGTGTTTTGTTTCATTCACACGTTTAACACACAAACCCTGCAGATTTAGGCTGAGTTTTTCTTATCTCAAATGTAAAATCCTCTGGTCCACTTTGTGATGTCATGTGGTAATACAGGAAGTGCTCCAGTGTGTTTTCACCTTCAACAGAATCATTTGGTTGATTTAAAATGTGGAATTGCCAGTCTCTACTGAATTAAAGGTAAAGGTTAAAGCTGTATGACAGAAGACGTCAGCACGCGGTAAAATAAACAAAGAGCAATTGAAACTATCACGTATGACGATACATTTTTAAGTCTACAAAAACTATTACGTACCGTTCGTCTTGCATGTATCTGTGTTCGCCTGATAAGATTACATCTATGGATTGGGCTTTGCTGTCGTCTTCTCCACAGCAGATCGATGTTGTAGCAGAGCTTGGTGCACATAAATAATAACATGTACAAGTACAAGTACAAATGCTCGCTGGTGTCGATGATGTGATCCATGATTGTTATTTTCCTCCCTGTGACATCCATTTTCGTATGGCCTTGTTTTTATTTGGTGGTAAATCCACACCCTCTGTCGATGGCGCATCATGGGTTCATGGAAATGGTTTGAACACAGGTCATTCACCAGTGAGCACTTTGATTCCCAGTGGAACTAGTGCGGGCACCGGCACCGTTCTGACCAGCCTGAAAACAGCTAAAGAGGAAGTGTTTACTGTGTGAGAGAAAACCACAGCCTAAATCTGCAGGGTTTGTGTGTTAAACATGTGCAAATGAAACAAAACACAACTCTAGGTCTGTTTTTGATGAGGAAACAACATTAAAACTTAGATCAGAAAATAGTGACAAAATGTCGACTTTTTCTGCCACCGAGGTCTGAGTCCCAGGAAAAGGAGCGTGTCACTCGTGTCACTACGCAACGTCCTCGGAAAACCAATTCGGAAGGGTAACTGGACTCAGGGACAGGTTTTTCTGTGGCAGCGCCCAGACTGTGGAACAACCTTCCTCTTCATGTCAGATCCTGTGGGAAATATTATGTGTTGGTCATGCTAATTCACCTAATATTATGGACTTTGGAATGACAACAGGGTGGAAAACACGTATGACTATCTATAGGTCTATATAACATGTTTTTTCTGTACTTTGAGTGCCATAAAGAACATGTTTTTCTGTACTTTGAGATGCCACGAAGCAGAAAAACTGACATATGTGGACCCCGTGGCATGTTCCCACCCATGATAAGGTGCACTGGGTCAGCAGTATTGTTCATTTTCTTGCTGTATATGCTAAATCAACAAGTTAATGTTTTGTCAAGATGTAGTATAAAGCTACCCCTGATTTTGAGTTGGTCAGAGGTGTCGTTCCGGGGTGGCAGTTGTACTTGGTAATCAACTTGAATCTCTCTCAATGGAAATGCTGAAATAAAGTGGCCTGTTCTCTCGGATTCTCCATCTCCTGTGCTTCTTTTTAGGACACGCATTGAACCTTCCGAAAAAACCCACAATCCTCTCGGTCTGTAACGCAGTTTAAGACGAGACTGAAGACTCACCTCTTCTTCCTGACATTTAGTACGAGCGAGTCAGATTATCTTGGTGTTTTTATCGTAGTTTTCACATGTTATCTGTATATATGTATGTGTAACTGTTTCTTCTGTTTTTGTTGACTTTTATGTGAAGCACTTTGGTCACCTGAAGTTGTTTTCAATGTGCTATATGAATAAACTTGAATTGAATTATAACACGGCTAAGAGCTCACAGGGATAATAATAAGGATCGGCCTCTTATTGGCAATTTTTATGATAACAAAATAAGCTAAAATATAGATAGAAAATACAGTAAAAGTGCAAATCATCAAAAATAACAATACTACAACAGAGTGCAGACACAAGCTCTACTCTGTTTAAATCAATGTTGTGAAAAATACATTTTCACCTTGCGTTCCCTGCCACAATTTGAAGTAATGGCGTTGTAAATCCCGCCCACTTCTGCCCCGTCCAATCCCGCAGCTCGATAGCTTTTATGGTTATTGCGCATTGATTGTAATAGGTTTTAGGGCTGGGAGGATGCTGTCTCTGTGATTGAAATGTTATGTCTGTGGTGAGATCGATGGGCATTAGCATTCAGCTGTGGAGAGGTGCAGTGTGGCAGGACAGGGGGGATGAGGGCGCCACCAGGGATTCCACGGGAGAGGAAGACAGACAGGAAATAGAAGCAAGAAGGAAATGGGGGAGAGAGATTGGAGTGACTTTGTGCATTTATAATTGTTTACTTGTTCTTCTTGTGCAGTCTGATCCTTGTGTGTGCACATTTACAGGGTCTGTACCCAACTGGCCCATGTATTTAGTTTAGTTTGTGCACTGTCCCTGTCTCATTAAATAATCTACATTAAAGGGCCCATCTCATGCAAAATAACTCTTTTCACATTATATCTTCTGCACATAAACAAGCACAATTTGGCTTTTGGAACATCCGTTACACAATAGTTATGAAATCTTATTGATTTCTTGGAGACAGTCACAGACCAGGAACTGTGAAAGGCCGACTATCGCTCATCCCCCCGCCCGTCCTGAGAAAGCACAGGCTCCGCCCTCCAAACGTGACGTAGGCTCTGAGTGAGCCGCCCTTCCTCCGCCATCTCAGGGAGGGAGGGGGAGACAGGCGTGCACCCTGATAGTGGTAGAAATAAACTTTTATTCATCATGGTGATACAGCGCGTTCAGCCGCATGTGTTGGACCCGGAATCGGATGCGGACTTTGAGGTGCATGAAGCTCAAGCACCGCGTCCACATCAACTGAACATTACTGATTGGTAAAGTATTAATAAACACTAGTAGATAAACTTATTATATCAGTGTAGAACAATGAGCTTATGCTGTCGCTTTTGTTTAGGTGTTCATGTGGGAATTGTCAGTCGATGCTGGGTGGAGGCAGGGCAGAGGTGGTGGAGCGGGGGACGGGGGCGAGTGCGAAGCGCTTTCTGCTACGTCAAATGCATCATAGGTGTATTTGTCGCGTCATCGTTGTAGCAGCTTTAGTTCGTTGTCACGTGGGAGGGTGGCAGAAATACACTGCAATTTGTTAAAAAATAATAATAATAAAATGCTCAATCAATCTAAAAACCACTTCAGTGACATATAGAAGGCCCACATATCACTCTTAGAAGGTAGAAAGCTCTGAAAAGTTGATTTTGCATCAGACGCGCCCTGTAACCTTAACGGGAGAGATGCATCATACCAGGTTGTAGCACCAGTGCTCATTTCCATGTGTCGTCTCTGGGCAGGTTGATGTTATAGTTCATAAAATCAAACATACAAAGACAATATATTTATAAGAACCAGAAAGTCGTAACAATTCTGTATCCTCATTCATTCCCAGTTCTCTCAGCACCTTAAAATCATCATTCTTATCAAAAACATCATTCAGTTCATTCATTTAAGAACATCACACTTTCTCCAGACACTCATCAGTCCAGATTATGGGCGCAGGTTTGTTTTGCCAGGCGTGAGAACGTGCCATAGTTTGTCCATGTGCTCAGTTCTGTTGGTAACATGTTCCAATGACGGACAGCCAAACATGAAAAGGCTGAGTTTCCAAATACCGTCCTGCGTTTGTGGATCCTGTACTCGCAACGCACAGGGGATCAAGTGGCTCTGGAGGTGGTTTCAGAGTTCAGAGAAACAAAAACTTTTAGAGGAGGAGCAGCAGTATCATAAATGATCTTATAGAGCAGACAAATATTTGCGTACATTATCAGGTTTTCAAAACATAAAATACTGTGTTTCATAAGAATGTGGTGTCGGTCTTGAGAGCACTTTTATATAAGGATTCTAGAGGCCTCCAAGCCTGTGACCAAATTGTTATGCAGTAAATAAAGGGTAGAATTATCATTGCATTTAGACAGGCACCTGAGGCTTCAGTAGTCAGGGTATTTCTTATTATGTATTTGACCAAGATTTGTACAGACAGTGTTCACATTGAAGGGTCTTTCTAACACTGTCTTTAACTACAAACCAAAGAGTTTTAGTTACAAGACCAAATAAGCTACTCCTTATTTTAATTTAATCAATCATAATCAATATTTTCTGTGGGGATCTGGTCTCAGGTTGAAATCACATTCATTCATTCACACAAAATCTTTCCACAATATCAATTTCAATTTTTGTTTTAAAAGTTTTCAGATAGGAAAATGCCTGTAAATGGAAGAAAAAAAAAAAAAAAAAATTATATTAGGGGTGTCAAATTATCGCGTTAATTGCGATTAATTAATTACAGTCATATTTAGCGCGTTATGTTTTTTTATCGCGTTCATCTCATTTTTAATCTCTAACTTTACTGTTTCTGTACACGAGTTGCCTTATTATAAAATCTGTTTTTATGTGTTGTAGGGACAATAACACATCGCTCCCGCAAACAATTGTGATTTTCATTCTCGTTCTCGCCGCATCTGTGATAAACCTGCACACGTCTGAAAACATCACGACACAAACACAGAACAGACTCACCTTCACCTTCATCCCTCTGTCACAGAAACAACACTCATATTCCACTGAGTCGTGTCCTTCAGTCCCACAGAAGCTGAACCGCATCAGCGACACAAGAGCATTTTTTTTTTTTCTCGCGTAGTTTATGCAAATTAGCCATGCGGTTTTTAAGTTTCGTTTCTGTGAGACTTGCGCAAATCAGCATTAAACACATTATAATTTCAAACGAGCTGATGTGGCTCTAGAGTGTTCATGGTTTATATGTAATAATAATAATGTAATAATGAATTTAAATGAAAATACCTCAAAGTTGAAGGCTTTTTCTCAGCAATTTTTAGGTGAGATTAAAAAGAGATTAATTAGATTAATTAATTACAGATCATAATTAATTAATCTCTCAATTTTTTTTATCGCCTGACAGCACTATATATATATATATATATATATATATATATATATATATATATATATATATATATATATATATATATATATATATATATATATATATATATATATATATATATATATATATATATATATATATATATATATATGTTTAATGCCAAAGTATGGGACATTCCAGGTAAAGCAATGACAATCTCCATTAAAGTGGTGAATGCCATTAGAAAAGTTACATAGTGCAGCTTTATCCACCTGAAATTAAAGAGAGTATGAGGTTGACCTATGACAGGTTGGACTACACATTTTACTCAAACACTGTTAAGATCATTAAATTTAGGATTAGGAGACATTATTATTTGACAAACGAAAGAAAATTCCATTTACTTTATTGAAATTATGTTTAAAAATGAGTTTCTTGTGAGTAAACTGTGCCAAACCTTTGGACAAGAATTCTCCGTAGTGTCAGATTCTGAACTCTCTGAAACAGAACTCTGCACTTCCTGTAATTTCCGACATATTTTTCCATTTCCCTTCACAAATTGCTTCTTTTTCTTCTTTCTCTCAGAACCAGAACTTCCTGTAACACACAAATAACACAATATCAACTTTTCCTCCGCGTTAAATCTTTGTCATCACATCCCTGCAATCCGCTGATCCCCCCGTTTACCCAGACCACCGCATGCTTTTGTACTGAGCAAACACACGAGCTTTTCCCATCGCCGCCGGTAGCAAGGCCATCCTCCAGCACCAGCGTTTTTGTTTGTCCGCTAAGCCAGTGCTAATACCGGGGAGCAGAGCGGCAAATAGGCCCCGTATCCCCCGACGGGCCCAGGAGAAAAGCTTTGGGGAATGCGAGGTATCTGATTTCCTTGTTTGGCCCGGCTCGGATAAACACTGGGAAGGCCCGTTACGCCGAGGACTTACCCATCTGGGATCAGGATCTTGTTAGCGTTTTTTTGGTTTTAATTTGGCTCAGATTGAATTATCCTGGAGACAATTTGGGGGTAAAAGAGCTTGTCATCCTCACTAACAACGCTAGAATGTACATTAAAGGGTCCATTTTGAGCTACATTCTGATCTATATTATAAAACTGTTTCCTCATCAAAAACAGATCTGGAGTTGTGTTTTGTTTCATTCATGCATGTTTAACGCACAAACACTGCATGTTTAGACCGAAAACGCCCTGTTCCACCTCGTTATGTCATCTGGTAACACAGGTACTGCTCCACTGTGTTTTTAAACTCCATAGTTCTTCACTAAAATCATTTACTGTATTTTTTGGACTATAAGTCGCACTTTTTTCATGGTTTGGGTGTTTCCTGCGACTTATACTCCGGTGCGACTTCTATATTAAAATTTTCACACTGACAGCTGTGACAGGTTCTAGTCTTGTGTGTCAGTATCTGCTGTTCCTGTTCCTCCTGTATCACTGTCTCTTGGCTCTACTGCACATGTCTCCTGCAGAAAGAGCCTCTGTCCTGTCTGTATCATGTCAGTCGATCGCACCATTACTTCTGTACCACTGAAAATTTAACATTTAAACAAATTTATACAAACAGCTGAGAAGACTGAACACAAATGCCCCTGAAAAGAAAATCATATTTTGCAGATTACAAGCTGCAAGTAGTGAAATATGCAGCCGGAAACAGTAATAGAAAGTTTGGAGTGAGCGAGAAACTTGTGACAACTGCTATGGTGTGCAACTTTCAACTTTCCTGAAGCCACTGGATGGATGGACAAAGCCTTGACTTCAGTGACAATCGAAACCATCCTGTCGGGATTCAGAAAGGCCCGAATAATTCTAACTGGAACTGATGCTGAGTCTGACGATGGCTACACAGAAGAAGTGGTGCTCTGTTTACCTCCAGAGATCACGAATTTGCTCAGAAGTGACACCGAGGATGAAGAATTGAATGGATTTAATGATTTGGAGTGAGATGGAGAGTTTGCTGTAGCTGTTGCTGTAGTATCTGAAGAACTGTTCATATGTGACGTTAACAGTCTGTTGTTCTCTGTTCTATTGTTATTACTATAACTTGCCTTTCAAGATGAAATGTCGAGTTCCTGGTCTCTGATTTTGTAAAATTAATTTCCCCAAAAAGTGTGACTTATATATGTTTTTTCTTCTTCAATATGCATTTTTTGACTGGTGCGACTTATAGTCTGAAAAATACGGTAGATAATTACCAGCTCTGGAATTGCCAATATCTACTGAACTAAAGGTAAAAGATATGTATTAACTACTGCTTCATGACATCACTAGGTGGAACAGAGCATTTTGAGCTTTGGAGACATAGACAGGGTTACTCAAACGCATGAATGAAACAAAACACAACTCAAGGTCTGTTTTTGATGCGGTAACAACATAAGTCAAATATGCATGATATAGCACCTTTAAATGGTGCATTGTATAACTTTTCTTGCAGAGGACCCACCAATTACTTGTCTCCATGGAGTTGTTATTGCTTTGCCTCCAGTATCCCAAAGTATGGCATTACGCTTTTTCGATCTCCATGGAAACAAGCAGGAGATGGTGATGTTATTTTTGAGTACTAAAAACACCCTTAATTGAATAAAAGCATCTTAATTAAGTTTAATACCATATTGTGGAACATGGCAAAGCAACATCGTATTGAAGGTAGCGGGACCCCTAACCTGAAAAGTTACACAGTGCATCTTTAAGCGTCATTAGCTGCGATGCAAGGTTTACACGGTAGGTCCCGCTTTCTGCCCAGTTTGTTGTGTTTACTGGGCTTTAAAGGGGAACGATTGGGAATTGCGTCTCTCCGTTGTGGACTTAAGGGACGCTGACAACACAAAGCAAACGAAAAGAGCGATATTCCCCCAGTCACACAAGGGTAAAGATAAATAAAGAGATGGAGGATGGATAAGGGGGAAGGCGACATGGCTTGGTGGACTGGTGCGTACATAAACATTGGTGTAATGATTCAAATGGGCTGTTTAATAGAATTTGCGGCGGGGCTAAAATGGCACAGAGAATGTTAGGAGGAGGTGAAATTGTGCTTGACAGTCAGTCATCGAGCGGCGCATTCTGGAGCTGCAGGGGGCTGGCTACGCAAACACGACCAAAGAAAGGAAGGATTCGGGGAACTTAAAACAACACGTACGATCAGATTTGCACCCAATCTCGTGCCGCTGGTAGTTTGTTTAGTGGGGCTGCGTGATGATTTTTTATCAAAGCAAAACCACAGTTGGAGCAGGTGCATTCTCAGATCGCAAAGGCTGCAATTATTTAGTTAATAGAATAGAATAGAGTCCTAGAATGTAGAATGAGGCCGTGCACCATAATAACATCATGTAACTGGCCATGAATCTCTCATTCCATGTTCTAAACACAGAATATGTGCTTTTATTATTCAGGCGTAACAGGGTCAGGCTCAGATACTCCTTCATACATCAATCTATCCTGAAGCTAAATGACGAGCTTTGATGAGCAAAAGCAGTTTTTGTTAAATTGTCCTTTCTATGTTTATTAGGGGTGTAACGGTACATGTATTCATGCCAAACCATTTCGGTACGGGACGCTCGGTTCGGTGCAGGACTGTACATGACTGATTTTGCGCAATTTGTGTGTTTACATTTCGACACTACATGTGCAGCCACAGAGGAGGCTCGACTCTTTAATATTCACGATGGAACTCATCCGTGATTGGGGTGGCAGTGTTTCCTGCAGCGCTTTATAGTTAGAGCGGCCGTCTTTGCCATCATTTGCCCCCCACCTTGACTATGTCTCTCTGAACCACGTGAATCCTCGCAAAACTACAGTTGTCACTTGACCTCTGACCCTAGTGAAAGGGTATTTTTCAACCACTGGGGATATTTTAACTGCAGTAAGTGCACAGACACAATGTGGAAAAGTTTTTTGTTTTGTTTTTTTAGCTAAATATATGAAGATTGAGTAAAATTTCTGCTGGAACTGTTAGTGCTGCGCATTACTTTCGAAAAGTTTTGTTTACTGTTTACAGTGAATTTATTTTTTATAATATTTCAAACATTTGTTGCTTATTTGAGAATATTTTATTTAACTTATTAGTATTACCAAGCACCACTTTGCATTTATTTTATTTTCCCATTTGTATAATGTGAAAACAAATAGTTGGTTTAATAAAAACACAAATAAACAACAAGCAAATGGTTTTGCATTTTGTTCCCAAATTACTGAAAATGAACCGAATCATGAACTCAAAACCAAGGTACATACCAAACTGTGAACTGTTACACCCCTAATGTTTATGTGTCTGTGTGATGTCCTTGTTCTCCATGACTCCAGGTCTGTGTGTGATGAGGAAACAACATTAGAACATAGCGTAATACGTGGCCTCTAACATAAACATCTGAAACGTAATGCGACTGGACATATCCTTCAGTACATGTTTCTATTTTAAGTCACTATTACCTCTGCGTACGTCTCTATCTCTCTGATAATCCAGCGCTGGAGCCGGTGGGCTACAGTCGCTACATGATTTGACTCCACATCAAAGATCCAGCTTCAAACGCGTCAGAATCAACCACTTCACTTTGTGTGGCCTATATATTCAATAACATTATTTTATGCATACATTTAAATTATACTGCACATTTATTATTTTATAAGGCATTACCTAAAACAACTGAAGGCTCTATACTACTCAAAATTGACTCAAAAACATATCTGGAGTTGTGTTTTGTTTCATTCACACATTTCTTGATTATTTTTAGAAGATAATGATGAATGTTGATCTCTTGTATTTATGGAAATTAGAATGAATTAAATTTTGATTGTTTTAAATGTTTAATAAAGAATTTGATTGTGTTTTCTCTTACGGAAACTGTTACTGATGAAATGTTTTTAGGGATAGTCTAATGTAAATAGTGTCTTTAATGTCTTTTGTACCTCTTGCAGAGAATCTTTGCTCTCTGAGATTAATGTTTTCTGTGCACTCTCCTTGTTATAAATACATACAATAATAAAAATAAAATGCAAGTTAGATACGTTAAATGGTGATAATGTTTGGGTCCAGCAGTACCCACACTTACCAACCTCAGCGTCATCTTAGACAGTGATTTTAAATGTGACAAGCAAATCAATGCCATTTTAATATCAAGTTTTTATCATTTGTGGCTTTTATCCAAAGTAAAACCTTTTTTATCTTTTCAACTTTTTGAACAAGGCGTGCACATTTTTATTTCATCACACCTGGACGACTGTAGCACCCTTTATTCCGGCATCTCACAAAATGCACTTTACCGACTACAGTTCGTCCAAAACTCTGCAGCTCGACTTTTAACAGGAACAAAAAGGAGAGAGCACATTACTCCAATCCTTGCATCTTTGCGCTGGCTTCCTGTTCATTTTAGAATTGATTTTATTGTTAGTTTTTAAAGCTTTGAAGGGACTGGCCTCACTGTACGTCCCGGACCCATCCAGATTTACACCCCTGTGCTCGCTTTAAGGTCCGAGGGCCATGTCCAGCTCTTGGTGCCTAAGACGAGACTTAAAACCAGGGGGGACAGGACCTAAACTCTGGAACGCTCTGCCCCCCCCACGTCCGAACAGCCCCCACAGTGGAGAGTTTTTAGTCTCGTCTTAAAAACCGCTTTTGTTCTCTGGCTTTTAACACCCCGTGAGTTGTTTTATTTATTTTTAATGTATTTTATTGGTTTTATTTGTTGCTATTCTATGGTTTTGCTCTTCTTTTATTTTACTGGTTTTATTGTTTTAGGACTAATATGATTAAATCTGACTGTTTATTTTATCATTGTATTATTGTTGTTATTATTATGTATTTGTGCAGCACTTTGGAAACTGTTTGTTTGAGAAATGTGCTATAGAAATAAAGTGGATTGGAAACACATCAGTTTTTTCCATAGTGTAAAAGCAGCACCCGGTGACAAAAATCAGACGACTGTGCGCAAACCTGGTCTAAAAAGTTACACAAAGTGGCTTTAACCAGAACTGTCGCATGTTACGTTTTGTTCCATTGTTTCATACGTCGTCTGTAGAGTGCGTTCTGAGCGTATTTTATTCACAACTTTTCTTTTTATATCTTCCTTCCTCGTCCTCACACCCTAGGCGAGTTTTTGCACATGGCCGTCTTGTCTGCGCTGGCTCCCTGTTCACTTCGAGCTGAAGCGTTGGAGTCTCGGCAGTAGGGTTTTCTCACCTATACCCACTCCTTCATTATTTATCCACCTCTCACCGTTTCCGTGGCTACAAATTTCATGAGCTCACGTCTAGTTGCTTCCAATTTTCATCCGACTCCTACTGCTGCTTTCGTACTTTTCTGCTCCAAGCGTAGAGCGCTCCAAGATTTCTTCCAATATTTCTCTGAGTAGTTTTTTTTAGAATCCTAACACGTCGCTAGAAGAGGTTTAAATGGCAGACAACGAAAATACACAATAGCCGCAGAGACAAAACAAAAAGCCGTCTGTATTGTCTCGTTTCAAGCAACAGATAGTGGGGCTAATATGAGTCAAATATCGTAACATCAAGCAAGACTAGACGCAACGGTGCTATGAGTCACATTTTTATTCAGCGCTTTCCACCTCCAAAGCGCTTTACGTCAATGAACCACTCACCCATTCATACACAAGTGTACGCAGACGCTGGGGTGAGGTGGGTTAAGTGTGTTGCCCAAGGACACAGCTACAGTATTCATCTGTGAGATCTAGAATCGCATCGCCAACCTGTGAGTTTGTGGTTCTGACCGTTCTGCCAATGATGTTTATGTCGAGAGTGGGATCCGAACCGTCAATCTTCGAATCAGTGGACAAACCAACTGAGCAACAGTCGCCCCAATTGACTCAGAGCAGAGCAATCAGTAATGAAATAAATTTTCAAATAGCACGGATTAGTTTTTAGGCTTTTAAATTATATCAGTGGTATAATTCAGTGTTTCCCAAACTCTTTTTCTGGGAAGATCACAAACCTTCGCAACCAAAAGTCAATAGACAATATTCGTAAAAGACAAAATAAAGGTGGATTTGACCATTACTGAACATTAATGAGAATATTTTATTGTTGACTGAGTGGTCGTGCCTCTCTGAACAATTAGTATCACTCAAGTTTTAAACAATGAAAAACTGTAATTGAATCAGAAATAAAACAATCCATAAGTCAATTATTACCTCCGCCAAGGAGGTCAAAAAGTTATGGACTGATTTTGATGAAATTTTCAGGATTTGTTGGAAATGTGAAAAGGAAGAACTGATTTCATTTTGGGGGTGATCCGGAAGAAATCCTGGATTCTGGATCACTTTGAAATTTTAGTTAACATTGTGGTAAATGGGGCCAAAAATTTTGTTTCTCAATATCTCGGTTAATTATTGACCAAACCCCATGAAATTTGACTCAGGGATGGACAATGGGATCCTCTTTCATATTCCAAAGGCTGATCCGGATCTGATCCAGAAGACTGATTTTATCGCAATTTATATAAAAAATGGGGGTAGTCCTTGGTGGAGGTCTGCGCTCTCTGAGTGCTTTTCTGGTTTTGACATTAAATCTGGCCCGTTTCTTTTTCTTTTCAACATTAAATTGAACCAGCAATATTGGAACAAAATAGTCAATAAAATAATTACAAATAGATTAGAAATTATACACAACATGTCTTAACATTTCACATTTTTGATGAGGTGGGCCTGTCTGTGTTTTGTAGCGTGTTCCAGTCCAGGGTGCAGTTTGTTTCTGTGCTTTGTCTTCATTTTCATGAACACAGAAAATCCCAGTTCACACATATATGTAGTAGTGAAAGGAATAAGCATAGAAACACTGGCCCTACTGAGGACAGGATATTCTGTCTCTCTCTCATGTGTCAGAACTGTATATTACAGACCTACATGCAGATCGTGACAAGGCGACTCAAAAAAAAAAAATCTCTTGCGACCCACCTGAGGGTCATGACCCAGTTTTTGGTAAACCACGATATAATTAACAAGTTGTTTTAAATGACACTGACATCTGTTCTGTATTCTCTATGTTCATGAACCATATATCGAATACAATACATTTTCTGGTGTAGGGTTCACTACCTACTTGTCTCCATGGAAATGTTAATACGTTTAGAATGTTCCACAGTATAGATTATGGCCCCGTCCACACTAGTACATATTCAAGTTGTTTTCGTTGCAGATGCAGTGTTCGTCCACACTAATCCGATTGAAAACGTCTCCAGAGACCGAACAATCTGTTGCCGCCAGCTCCCACAAATTCTTTTGAGTACAGATCTGATCCAGCACTGTGTGGACGCCTGAAAATGTTGATACACTGATGTAGGTCTATGCAACGCGAAGTAATTCACCGCAAAAACACTAAGAGGCAAGAATATATGTCCAGTCATATATACGGTCTGTGTGTACGACCTGCAGACGTATAATCTCTGAAAAGTTTCACATGAACCATCTCCAACATGATAAAAGCACAGAACAAACTCACCATCAGCAGAACACCCCTCTGTCACAGAAAGAACACACATATTCCACTGAGTCGTGTCCTTTAGTCCGACAGAAGTTGAACCGCATCAGCGCACAAGGAGCGAGCTGTTTTGAGCGCTTATAGTTTATGCAAATGAGCCATGTGGTTTTAAGTTTTGTTTCTGTAAAACGTAAACAAATATGCTCAAAGCTGTGTGGATAAGGAAGGATTGCGGACGCAGAAACGACATGTGTGGACGGAGATTATTTCCGATACGGTGATACGCAGATTAGTTTCAGTGTAAACGGCGTCTAAATCTGTCTATCACGAGAGAGACACCCGGGTTACAGCTCCTATTCACAAAAAGAATTTGTATTTTTGAGCAACAGAAACACCCGTAATGAATAAAAGCAGATGGATATGTTTAAAGTCATACCATGAAACATTCCAGGCAAAGCAATAACAGCTCCACAGAGACAAGCAGGTAGTGACCTCTCCACCAGAAAAGTTGGCAGTGCACTTTTAAATTCCATATGTCAAGAGAAAAAAAGTGAATTGTAAATTGTTATCGACCAATGCGAAGATTAAAATATGGATTTACTTACCCATAATGCTCAGCTGTAGTCGTATAAGGCTCTGGTGTAGACTCTCAAAGCCGGTTGACATTTTCATGCATAATTCAGTTCCTCTTCCGTCTTCGTTCTGTGGCGGCAAGATACATTTGGAGAGTTACAGGTGCCTCCATCAAACTTTATATAACGCCTTCCCAGACACTCCAAAGGCTTTTACAGTACATTATGCAATCACTCTGACTTGGTCTTGGTAAGCAAATGTTGGAGCCACAGCCGCCCTGGGGTAGACTGATGAACAAAGCTGCCAATATGCGCCTCAGACCTGTCATTATAACAAATTTTTTTTTTTTTTAATATATTGCTACAGTAGGGTGACCATCCATCTATTTTCTTCCGCTTTAGCCAGAGTCGGGTCGCGGGGGGCAGCAGTCTGAGCAGGGAGCCCAAGACTTCCCTCTCCACACACACTTCCTCCAGCTCTTCCAGTTGGATCTGGAGGCGTTCCCAGGCCAGCCCAGAGACATAGTCCCTCTATCATGTCCTGGGTCACCTCAGCTGGCTCCTCTCGACGTGGAGGAGCAGCGGCTTTACTCCGAGCTCCTCCCGTGTGACTGAGCTCCTCATTTGGACTCATTTCGGCCGCTTGTATCCGCGATCTCGTCCTTTCGGTCATTACCCAAAGCTCATGACCGTAGGTGAGGCGAGGAACATAGATTGACCGGTGAATCAAGAGCTTTAAATTCCTATAGGGTGACCAGATGTCCTGCGTACCCGGGTCAGTCCCAGTTTTGAGTCCTGTGTCCCCAGGACTAAAACCAGCAGATTTAAAACAGGACTAAAACAAGGACTAAAAAGGACTAAAAGCAAGACTAAAAAAGACTAAAACAGGACTAAAACAGAAAACCAGGACTAAACCAGACTAAAACAGGTCTAAACCAGGACTGAAAGGACTAAAACAGGTTAAACCAGGACTGAACCAGGACTAAACCGGGACTTAAACGGGACTAAAACAGGACTGAAACAGGACTAAAACAGGCCTAAAACAGGTCTAAACCAAGACTAAAACAAGACTAAAACAGGACTTAAACTGGACTAAAACAAGACTAAAACAAGACTAAAACAGGACTGAAACAGGACTAAAACTGGACTAAAACAAGACTAAAACAAGACTAAAACAGGACTAAACAGAAACTGACTAAAACAAGACTAAAACACAGACTTAAAACAGACTGAAACAGGACTAAAACAAGACTAAAACAAGACTAAAACAAGACTAAAACAGGACTAAAAAAGACTAAAACAAGACTAAAACAAGACTAAAACAAGACTAAAACAGGACTAAAACTGGGACTAAAACAAGACTAAAACAAGACTAAAACGACTAACAGGACTAAAACTGGACTCAAGACTAAACAGAGTGGACTGAAATGGTTCATATGAGACTAACATATGACAACAAGACACAGACTAACTTTGGTGCTCGGCTAAAACAAGACTGGACAAGACTTGTACAAGCAAAAGAGCTGCTTTAAAGTCTATTCTCTGAGGCACAGGAGCTAAAACAGAGCAGAGACCTGAGCACAGGACTAAAATGTGCTCGTACTTCCTAGTTCGAGTAACGGGACTAAAACGAGAGCTGCAGCGTTCTGGATGAACCTGCAGTTTATCCAAAAGCACTGATTTATCCCAGTTTTATACAAGAAATGTCCAAGTTGTCCCTATTTTTGAACAATTTGTTACCCACCAACAGTAAAGAGGGGTATAGATTGTCATTCGTTAAGCTAAAACACAGAAAACTGTAAACGAAAATGATACCGACACAAGTCCCTCAAATTATGACTGACCCACAAATGAGTTTTATTTACGTCAGCCATCCCAACCTGAGTGTGTCCCAGTTTTGAATTTTGAAATTCTGGTCACCCAATGCCACAGAAAAATATTGCGATAAACGATAAAACTAAAACTACTTTATGGCACAGATAATAATTATAATAATACATTTTATTTACTGTATGTAGCGCTTTTCTAAACACTCAAAGACGCTGTACAAAAGAATACAGTTTAATAAGTACATATTTAAAAACAAGTCAACGGGACAAAATATAGGCATGATTGAAAGTAGGTTAGACATTAAAAGCGGCACTGACTCAAAACAAGCTCATTCCAGTAAAGACACTTTTGAATAGATGGTATCTTTTAAGGGACAGTTCAGAATTTTGGACAAAGGACCTCATTTCCTAGTGAGCCAGAGTGTTGGAGACGTGTGGAGACACTTTTTAAAATATTCCATCCAGTCCTTGTATTTGCAGAGGTCACTGGTGCTAGACTAGTGCATGTCAATGGTCATAGTTTATCCTGCCACTAAAAACACCCACTTACCCACTCCACAAAACACCCGAAGCAAATCTATTATTACTCCAGACTGTCGACTGTGCACAAATACAGATGTAACACATGAGGGCGGGGCAAACAATCAACAGCCAGGAAGTAAAACTCAAAACTACAAGCAGATAGGACAAATATCAAAATAAAACCAAGGGCACACAACACTAAAGGAATAAAATACACCAAAACACGCAAAAACAGCCACTACAAAACATGAACCATGGCAGATTTAGTCCGTGCGTAGGCTCTCAGAAGGTAGTCGTAATTGGAATGGTACAGGCAAACCTTAGATTTGAGGGCGGACGCTCCAATATAAATATGTCACAGTTAATTCAGCATATAACATAGTATTTTAAATTGTATTGTGCATTGGGTAGGGATGTAACAATAACTGAAATATGGTGATATCATATTGTCAAAGCTCTCACAGTATTTCGAATTACAAGTCTCTTTGCTTAAATTAAGAGTTATGGTGCAGCAATAGCAAAAAAGACAAAGGGAACTACATAGACCATGATCCTTTGCTCCATTTCAGTGCAGACTACAAGAAGAAATAACAGTTCTAAGCACTTTTTAGTCTTAGTTCTTAGGATTAAGTCTTGTCAAAGCATTTTTAAAAAAAAAAAAAAAGTATCATTAACAGTTTTAGCTGTTTAGCCTCCACAAAATATCGCAATAAATATCACACCGTGAGATGTATATCGTGAAAATATCGTACAGAGAGATTTGGATATTGTTACATCTCTAATCGTGAGCCTCCCACCATATCGTGAGCTTTCCCACGATATCACAATAAATATCGTACCGTGAGGTTCGTGCTGTGACGATATCGTGAGACTTTGATATTGTTACACCCCTGTCGTAGAAACACAAAGGTGATGGACCCTCAACCAAATAAGTTCCACAGTGCACCTTTAAGCTAGTCTATGATTAACCAAAAAAAAAACATTGTTAGAATTTGCAGCAGCACTGAGAGCCAGTCGCTGATAGTACACAGCAGTACTCCAATTTTGTGGTTTGTAACAAGTATCTTCTGGGACAAACACAATAGTGGGAGGCACATGTATCATCTTCCTCCTGTAACCACCAGCTAACCACTCCACTTTACTCAGCACAAAGCACGCTCGGGCCTTTTCAGTCAGGAAAACCTCGGAAAGCCATCTATTATTCCCAGTCATATTCAGTGTTCCGAACTGTGCATCCCGGAGTCTTCGCCTCCCCGACCTCTTCATCTTGGGAGACAAAACTCAGGCGGGGATATCAGATGTATTGGAAAACCGCCAGTGTTGCCAGATCTCATGAGAAACAAGCAACAGGGCCTCTGAAAACAAACAGAAAAGAAGAACTGTAGAACATCCGCGGCTTTTATAACATGACAAGTTTTGTACAGTTCATTATGTAACTTGGCCTTCTTGTCTATAAAAAAGATATATAAGCTAATGCAGTGTGCAGCATTCTTGGCAAAACTGTAAAATCTCATGCAGACAGGAAGGCGGTGGACCCTCTACTAAAAAAGTTACACAATGCAACTTTAAACTGCATAAATAATTCACCCCACACAATCACACAACGCAAACAAATGTAAGGGGAGTGATGTGTCTGGCCCAAGAACACAATGGAAGTGTCGCCAGACCTGCAATCAAACCACCCACCTTTTCCCACAGTGGGTCAAACCTCTAACGCAAAGTATCGAGTATTGAGTTAGTCATTGCCATTGTAGCCCAGGCAACATAAGATGGTTCAGTGTAGTTTTCTTTATTCCTAAAGTGTATTGTGGCCGCTCTTTTTTGTTTGTTATTGTTTATTCGATGGCTGAATAGTTTATACGGACACACATGTGAGCGTGCCCACACCGCCCCAACTCAGGACGTAACACGGATTATTAACTGAACTGAACCGGTTTGGACCACGTAAACGGTGCTGAGGATCAGACCGACAGGATCCAACTCAACCCGGTGAAATCCATCCATGTACTTTGCCTTAGCGCATTGATCGAAGTGTGCGTCGCCAAGAGAGCGCGCATCGCCGCTGCGGCCCTTTGGATATACGTTTTTTTGAAGATTGTTAATTTGGAATTTATAAGACTGTTTTAAAGGGGTCTGCGAAGGGGATTCGGATCGTGGCGTGGCTCTGGAACAGATAAATCCCTCAGATGAAAGACTATGATGGGGGCGTGCGCTCGGACAATACAACTCTGAAAGGGGTGCGCTGATGAACTTTGTATTTACCAGTGTGTGATGTAAGTGGCCTAATATGATTTAAAATTGAAACAGCCTTTCCTTTGCTTTTGTTTTATTTTATTTATTACAAGCAGACTATTTTTGGGCAATAGTATTAAAAAAAAAAAAACATCAGTTACCCAGATAATTTTTTGATTGGTAATCTCCTGCGCTCAGTGTGGGTGTTACACCATTAACCCCCAATTCACACCAAAGTGCAACAGCACAGCACACGAGCAGGTTTAATTTTCCGTTTTATCCGATCTGACATTGTACACCGGCAGTGTCATACGCGCGTTCCAACGAGCGTCTGAAGCTGTTGCACCGCTCAAGAGGTTGGAGTTATAATTTTGCAGCGTCAACGGCGAGTCTCCAAGGTTTTCCGCAGGGGAAAGACAGGAAATAAACATGTGGTGTCAAAATAAACTTACGATGCCCTTTCAAAATAAGTTAGCCAAAGTCAAGACAATGACGTAAACAAGGTTAATGATGGACGACGAAAAGTGAATCCTCGAAGTGGAGAAATATAACGTAATTTACAATGTCAGGCATCAATTCTACAAGGACATGACTACGACTTCACAGGCGTTATTTATTGAGCAGAAGAAACACACCACGGACTGAACCAGGACTAAACCAGGACTAATTCCAGGACAGAACCAGGAGGACTATGAACCATTAATTGTAGGTGAATTTACCTTACTAATTAAAAAAACTGAGGTGTTAATAGACTTAAACCTCATTAAACCACAAATACAAGATGAAGTATAAATGTAGCAAACTTTATTTACAATAAAATCAACCATAACCATCTTAAATGCGTCACAGTTCAACACTTAATTCCATCAAATGCTTTTCTCCATGTTACTGCTTTGTCTGGAATGTTTCACAGTATGGCATTAAAACTTTCTATCTTCATGGAGACCAAACCAGACCAAGTTATAAGTCAGATCTGTGGAGAGGTGACCACACTCACAGTCAGAATGCCTGTTTTTCTGGTTATTTTTGATATATGAAGCCTGCAATTGAATAAATGTAAGGTAAAACTGTTTAATGTCATATTATGGAATATTCCAAACAGAACAATGACATATCCATAGAAGCAAGACGTTGAAGGCCCCCAAACCAAAAAATTACACAGTGCAACTTTAAATATATTATTGTATTCTGTGAGCCTTTTTAAAATATTAACCACAATTGGCTTTTTCTTTTGTTTTTGTTTTTTGTATAGTTCGTTTTGAACTTGATCTCTTCCAAGTCCTAAATAAATAATAATGAAAAACTAAATAAACAATAAAAACTAAATAAATAATACTGTAAAAATGTATGGTTAATTTTAATTAGATTTAAAAAAAAAAGTTCAGTCCAGTCTGGAATTAACACCACATTTTAATTTTAATTTGACAATTGTTGACCTCAAACTTTATAGTTTTTAAAATGAAGAATGTTTATCCTTAAAGGCGGGTTGTGTCACTTTTCTGGTGAAGGATCTGTCAGTTCCTTGTTTTTCTCCATGGAGATGTTATTGCTTTGTTTGGAATGTTTCACAGTATGGCATTAATTATTTCTATCTTCAAGGAGACCAAACTAGACCAAGTTACAAGTCAGATCTGTGAAGAGGTGACTCTGCTCACAGTCAGAATGCCTGTTTTTCTGCCTATTTTTGATCTACAAAAACTGAAATGGAATAAATGTAAGGTAGAGCTGTTTAAAGCCATATTATGGAATATTCCAAACAGAGCAATGACATGTCCATAGAAAGAAGACGTTGAGACGGCCAAAAAATTACACAGTGCAACACAGTGCAATTATTGTATTCTGTGAACCTTTTTTTTTTTTTTTTTTTTTTTTTTTAATTAACCACAATTGGCTTTTATTTTATTTTATTTTATCTTATTTTATTTTTGGTTTTCAGTAGTTCGTTTTAAATTTGATCTCTTCCAAGTACTAAATAAATAATAATGAAAAACTAAATAAACAATAAAAACTAAATAAACAATAACGTAAAAAAAAGCTCACTCCACTCTGGAATTAACACCACATTTTAATTTTAATTTAACAATTTTTGACCCCAAACTTATTTTTTATTTTTTATTTTTTTCTTTATGAAGAATGTTCATCTTTAAAGGTGCATTGTGTCACTTTTCTGGTGAAGGATCCCTCAATTCTCCGTGCTTTTCTCCGTGGTCATGTTATTGCTTTGTCTGGAATGTTTCACAGTATGACATTAAAACTTTCTATTTTCATGGAAACCAAAGTTACAAGTCAGATCTGTGGAGAGGCGACCCCGCTCACAGTCAGAACGCCCGTTTTTATCGCTATTTTTGATCTATAAAATCTGAAATTAAATAAATGTAAGGAAGATCTGTTTATGGAACATTCAAAGCAGAGCAGTGACGTATCCATAGAAACAACCAAGTGACAGGCCCCCAACCCAAAAAAGTTACACAGTGCACCTTTAACATGAAGACATACCTACTCTTTTATGGACTACAAACAAAAATGACCCAAAAGTTAAAGCAAAATAAATCAAAATCAGCACCGACTTCACCTAAAACAGACACAATCTTAAATTCCTAAAATCATAATTGAATTTCTAACAAAAGAAGTGGCTATCCTCTCCAATCAGCCCACACAGCATCAGCGATTACGGGATAGGGTTCTGTCCTTCCTTCCACCAAAATAAACACAGCCCCTGATTGCGCCCGATGAGAGTATCAGTCAGGCTGTTATGTAAAACCTCAAAGCCGGGGTTGACTGCTGATTGTGGCAGAACGCTCCCTGCATCTACACTGGCACGGTAACAAAGCCGCGCGCTCGCTTCGTACGCTAAGTATGGCTCACGTTACTGACCGTGAAGAGTCATTAAGAGAATCAAGAAGAAAAGGCTTGTTTAAATGAGTTTGTACAGGGCAGTGTGGACAGTATTATAGACTGCGTTGAAGGATTTTTGGGGTGTACATTCTGGGTTGTTGATGTACGTGTGTTGGGGTTAATGAGGGGGTTCCAGAGTGGTCTTTTGTGTTTGAATGAGGCGATGGCAAGAAGACCCCAAAGCTTTTCTGTCTAGAGTTTGTAGCGTGTTTTTCGGACTATAAAACGCACCTGATTATAAGACGCAATATCAATAAAGTTGAATTCTCTCGTCTATTTTCATACATACATACGTACTAGTGCTGTCATGCGATTAAAAAAATTTGAGAGTGATTAATTAATTATGATCTGTAATTAATTAATCTAATTAATCTCATTTTAATCTCACCTAAAAATATGCTGAGAAAAGCTTCAATTTGAGGTATTTTCATTTAAATTCATTATTACATTATTGTGGCAGATCAAAAGACTGATATAGAACAAAAAAAAAGTGACTTTGATAAAGTCATTTATTGTTTAACAAATCTCTCCAAATTTGGCTGTTGAGCCCAAGTCTCCATGAATAAGAAACTGTTTGCTGTAAAGTAGCAAAGACGAGGAAATCTGAACATAATAACTTTTGTCTACTTAAAGACAATAAAAAGTCCAGTCTTTCCTTAACCATATTAAAAATATTATTGATAGAGAAATGCTTTATATATGAGATCACTGGTTTTAGTCCTTGTTTTAGTCCTGGTTTAGACCTACTTTAGTCCTACTTTAGTCCTAGTTTAGTCCTGGAATGAATTAATCCTGGTTTTAGTTCTGGTTTAGTCCTGGTTTAGACCTGGTTTTAGTTCTGGTTTTAGTTCTGGTTTAGTTTTCTGGTTTAGTCCTGGTTTAGTCCTGGACTTTAGTCCTGGTTTTAGTCTTGGTGTTAGTTCTGGTTTAGAGGCGCACAGGAGGGAAGCGCGGTTTACGCGCGTAGCGAGAAAACACGATCCACACGCGGCTCACGGGAGCACGTCGGTGTCCGCGCAGTAACTACGGAAGGAAACGTGGTCCGCGCGTTCTCAGGTTAATGACGATGATGAAGTGTGTGTGTGTGTGTGTGTGTGTGTGTGTGTTTGTGTTTGTGTGTGTTTGTGTGTGTTTGTGTGCGTGTCCCCTCATGTGGCAGGTATAGGACAGTAGTGCAGACATCATGAGTCTATGCAGGTTGTTTTCACCAGTGACATTTAAGTTGTAGGCGATATTATATTAGTTATTTTCTTTTATATTTCACGTCGGGAGAATAATTTCCAAGACACGAATGTGTTTTTACCTGTGCACTGCTGCCTCTGTTCTACTGGCTCTACGACCTCGTCCATTGTGCGACTGACGCCGCCAACGTTAACGTGACGTTCACATCGCTCTTACTGCGCGCGTTTTGTGTGGGTTTCCGGCAATGAGTGGAATTACCAAAATAAAAAAATGTATAAATGTATTTTGTGTGTGTGTGTTGTTGTTGTCCCAACAACACATAAAAACAGGTTTTATAATAAAGCAACTCGCATACAGAAACACTAAAGTTAGAGATTAAAAATGAGATTAACGCGATTAAAAAACATAACGCGCTAAATATGACTGTAATTAATTAATCGCAATTAACGCGATAATTTGACACCCCTAATACATACGTACTGCCGTTAAATCTCCAAAAACTGTTCAGTACACAAGAAGTACATTATGAATTCAGGGGAAGGGGTAAATTTAAAACAAAATCAGTGAGAAGCACCAGGAAAAGCGTGTGTGTATCTGTGTGTGGGGTCAGTCTGTGGAATGGGTTGGGAGAAAACCTGAAACAGTGCTCAAATATTCACAGCTTCAAAAGGAATTAAGAATTTTGCTTTTTAAGGGTGAATGACAGCACTGAGTGATCTAAAAAAAAAAAAAAAAAAAAAAGTATATATGCACCTTCTACTTGCTTATTTCCCTGTTATGTTACCATGACCTTTCTTATAAAAAATCATGTCAAAAAGTGTTTTTCAACCTAATCTTACCATATGTGAAAACTTATGAAGCAAATATTCAAACCAGTTTGTTAAGGATATGTAAGTGAGAACCAAGAGTTATACTGTTTGATTTATTGCCAAAAAGTGCTGCATATTTCATTCCCTCAAGCAAGAGTTTTTAAATTTTTTTGTCAACAACTTGAAAGAATATCACAGTTTAACTTTACCCAGCCGGCTCAGGTTCACCTCCAAATTCAACAGCCTGCAGTACATCCAACTCTGCTGCCACCTCCTCACCCACACCTCCTCCCATGAACGCATCACCCCTGTCCTCAGAGATCTTCACTGGCTCCCCATCCCTCAGAGCATCCAGTTCAAGCTTCTCACCATCGTGTACATGTCCCTCCACAACCTGGCTCCCACCTGCCTCTCTGAGCTCCTCCACCACTCTGTCTCACTCTCTTTAAAACCAACTTTCATTAACTGTCTTTTTCTTTTGTTTGCCTTTGTTGGTCTCTTCATCTAAATCATCTCTGAGTATGTTGAAAAGCGCCTAACAAGTGTTATGTTATGTATTATTATTACTTTTATTATTAGTAGTAGAAGGTACTATGTGGTAATACAGGAAGTGTTCTACTTTTTTTTTTTTTTTTAATCTCCATACAACTTCACTAGAATCAAGTAGATGATTTCAGGCCTGGAGTTGTCAATCTCTACTAAACAAAAGGTAAAAGGAGCTGGTAACTTGAAAACTACCACTACATGACATCACAAGGTGGAAGAGAGCATTTTGAGCTTTGGGGATGTAGACAGATTAATAATAAATCAATCAATCAATCAAACTTTATAGCACTTTTCATACATTTGAAATGTAGCACAAAATGCTTCACATGCAACAGGAAAAAAAAAATTAAAAAAATTTACAATATTAAAAAAATAACAGCAACCCCCCCACCCCATTATTTCATGCATATATACAACAATAAAACATAAACATAAAGCTCCTAAAGGTTATAGTAAATATATAAATAGAGAGCTAAAAACAGATGGAGACTAAATAAAATATTAATGGTAAAAGCAAATAGTAAAAAAATAATAATAATAATAATAATAATAATAATAATGATAAAACAAGTAAAAGTTTCAATTAAAAGCTAAATTAAAAAGATACGTAATAAAGAATTACTCAAACATATGTGAATGAAATAAAACACAACTCCAGGTCTGTTTTTGATGAGGCAACAGCATTATAACATGACCTAAAGCTCACAAAAGTAAATTTTGTGTAATATCGGACCTTTAATATTTTGGTATTCATTCTGTCTGTAGAAAACTAGAGGCTCTTTTCGTTCCTTTTAAATATAGGCAGTTGTTTAAAGAAATAAGAAGTAAAGTTTTCCCACGCTACGAAGATATAAATCCTAGACTGTTATTGAAAATGTTAATACTTTGGCATCGATTTGTAGTTCCTTATCCTCAGGCTTGGTACTCTTGACCATGAACTTCCTGCTACGGAGTAAATTCTGAATCATAATCTGATTAATTCATTAAAAAGGCCAACACGAAGAAAAAAAGTGGTGCAAAAAGTGGCATTGTATCCTTTTAAGAGTTTCCTTTGTTAGCGGTCAAAACTTAAGAGTAAGCGATTTTTACCAACCTAGATTTAGACCCAGATAGATGGAGCTACGGAGTTTAAACCCATCGCTCAGAAAAGCTGCACCTGATTCAGCACCTGCCTAAATATATATGTGTACGTCTCATCTAAACACAACACACAGCGTCGTATAGGAACATATGCTACGCGCCGCGAGTCTCCGCAAAACCATCAGGAGGTCATCTTTATTTTATCCTGTTTTTCATCTTCGCGAGTTCCCTATTTGTTCCACTCCTCCCAGGAACACGCTCTCATTATTCACATTGCCACAGGGAGGTGTCTCTGCTGTAAGAATCTAAAAACAGGGCCGGGCAGACTGCCAAAAGATGCTCAAAACGCAGTGACTTCAGCGAAACGGTTTACGCTTTAAGACAAGAACGGGGGATTGGGTTGAGAGGTACTGAGGAGGGATGATGACCGAAGGCAGGGGTAGGAGTCTCAAGGGGACGCCCGGGAAAAGCTGAGGCAGTGGGGGTAAAAAAAAAAAAAAAAAGGTAGCGGTGTCCTCGGCTTAATTTAAATGTCACGGGAGTGAATGAAAGCAGTGACCCTGAACGGCTGTTGGTGTAGCTGAGCGGTGCACAACAAAAGGTCAACGCAAAGGGCAGGAAGTGGCTGGAAAGGCGGAAGTGAGAGGAAGGGTCAGGATTGGACACAGAGGAAGTTTTTCTTGAGTACTATTGGAGTGGCAGAGTTTTTGAGCTTCACTCTGTAACTTTTCTGATGGAATGTCCTTCAAATGCTTCTATCCGTGGAGATTGATTAATTGATTGATTTCGGTCACAGGTATATTCTGACTTTATTTCACAGACAGTCATATTTTAGCCAGGCCTCTACTCAGTTTCAGTTTCATTTCTCTCCAGCGACTAGGTCAGGAACCAGAATACACTAGGATCAGGGGTGTCAAACTCATTTTGGTCCGGGGGCCGTATCCACCTACTTTGATCCCAAAGAGGCCGGATCAGAAAACTCATGGCATATATACCCCAAAAATAACAATAAGTTCAAATATTTGAAGTTATTGCTACTCTGAACTCTGAACTTGAACTCTGTCTTTTACAAAATATTATAATATTATGAACAACCTGAAACTTTAAGAAAAATGCAATTTCAACACAATGTTTTAACATTAACTTTGCAAATAGGAAGAAGTCCATTTTTCTTGGAAAATCCTGCACTCGGCTCCACTTTTCTCATTTTTGACATTTTGCTGATGAGGGTGTCTCGGTCAACAGTCAAAACGATCGTCCTTTAAGAGCGTTTGGAAAGAGACAAGTCTTCATAATGTGCTGCTCTGGTGGGAGGGGCCACGTACAGAGGCGCTGGAGACGCTGCTGTGCTCAGCACCACAGAAAATTACCAATATTTTAATATAAAATATAATTAAAATATTTGAGTAGAAAATCAGCCGAGGGCCAGATTAAAGGACTTGGAGGGCCGGATCTGGCCCCCGGGCCGTATGTTTTACACCCCTGCTCTAGACGGTTTGCAAGAACCCCGGAGGTTGTAGACCGCACACCTGCCAATCAGTGAAGAGCTGTGAAGCCATGACGTCAAACTCAAGCGTCTGTAACAAAGTGGTCAAGATGGATGTAGACGAAGCTGTACATTCGGTGTTGGAAACAATTCACAAGATCGAGGATTTAAAGCCGGAACAAAGAGAATGTTTGGTGAATTTTATCAAGAGGAAAACATTATTGCCCTTCTTCCTTCTTCAAAGGGATTTGGTGCATTACATACGCCACGACCAAATACCGGCAAATGCTGCAAGGTCAGACGGATTCCACGAAGTGAAACTGGCAGATGAATCAGATTATTGCACTATGACCTGTACATTACATCTGTAGTCAACTGCTGCTGGATAATAGGTTGGGTGTAATTGACGACCAAATTAGGGAGAAATGGGGAGAAATTCTGATGTAAATTGATGATAAAGTGGGAACATAGGGCCTAATTTTGAAAAAAAAACAACAAAATATATAAAAGAGGGAACATAGGGCTGGGGGTCATAGACACGCTGCCGCTCCATCCACCAGAAAAGTTTCACAGTTTACACTTTATATTGTCTCTTGACCTTCCTTCTCAACACTTTTACTGGTTTTAAATATTCCTTTCAACGGCATATTCTCGAAATGACTGACCTCCGCTTTCTCCTCTTCCCTGTCCATCGCTGTAGCATTCCGCCTTTCCGATGAGACACAGACATCCCCCGAGTGTCACGTACAAAAATGCACCGGCGAAATGACTGAAGACTTCTTAAGCCGCCGGACATGCTCTGCTCCTGGACTCCCAGACAAACACGCGCTGTTTTCATTTGAACCTGATCCAAGCCAACTGCAGCACACGCACACAAACGCACACACACACGCACACACACAAGGCCCATCACCGAAGAGGAGTGGTACGGAACAATCGTATAATGCAACGTGTGGCATTTTCAGCTGTTCCTGTGAGTCAAACCTGCTATGCACTGTCCGTCCAGAGAGAAGAGGACTTTGTTATGGTACGCTTTTGTAGTGGAGAATTTAGTGGCAACAAGCTTAAAATCCCGGGCATTGTTTCAAGTGAGCGTGCATTTGTTGGACGGGGAGCAGGGAGGTTTTCCAGTTGCTGTAGGCCCGTGGAGCTCTGAAACTGCTACTGTGCTTTTGGATGAATTCTCAAGTGGTGACTGATTTGTTATAGTTTTTTTCCAGAATATTCATGGATTTCAAGAACAAAAATGAAGTAACTTTTTGGTCTGTTTTTTTTTTGTTTTTGGGGTTGCCACTCCAACATTGACGCTTAATTGTCGGAGTGGCGGCATTTCCATGTTTTATCAAACGTTCCTGCACTCCAACATTTTTTTTTCCTTGATTGGAGTGGCGGCGCTTTAGCTTTTTTTTCACGTTCCACCATTCAGACACACAAGGTAATTATTAAGTTGTGCCAGCGCTCTTTTCGGGACAACATTTTCACGGACTGGTGGCGTAGGAGACACACAGAAGGAAGTATGGTGCACATGTCGAATAGGAGGAGACGCGGTCCATGCAGCATGGTTTAGTCCTGGTTAAATCCTGGTTTAGACCTGGTTTTAGTCCTGGTTTAGTCTTGATTTTGGTCCTGGTTTAGACCTGGTTTTAGTCCTGGTTTAGTCTTGATTTTGGTCCTGGTTTAGACCTGGTTTTAGTCCTGATTTTAGTTCTGGCTTACTCCTGGTTTAGTGCTGGTTTAGACCTGGTTTATTCCTGGTTAAATCCTGGTTTAGACCTGGTTTTAGTCCTGGTTTAGTCTTGATTTTGGTCCTGGTTTAGACCTGGTTTTAGTCCTGATTTTAGTTCTGGCTTACTCCTGGTTTCGTGCTGGTTTAGACCTGGTTTATTCCTGGTTAAATCCTGGTTTAGACCTGGTTTTAGTCCTGGTTTAGTCTTGATTTTGGTCCTGGTTTAGACTTGGTTTTAGTCCTGGTTTAGTCTTGATTTTGGTCCTGGTTTAGACCTGGTTTTAGTCCTGATTTTAGTTCTGGTTTAGTGCTGGTTTAGACCTGGTTTATTCCTGGTTAAATCCTGGTTTAGACCTGGTTTTAGTCCTGGTTTAGTCTTGATTTTGGTCCGGGTTTAGACCTGGTTTTAGTCCTGGTTTAGACCTGGTTTTAGTCCTGATTTTAGTTCTGGTTTAGTCCTGGTTTAGTGCTGGTTTAGACCTGGTTTATTCCTGGTTAAATCCTGGTTTAGACCTGGTTTTAGTCCTGGTTTAGTCTTGATTTTGGTCCTGGTTTAGACCTGGTTTTAGTCCTGGTTTCGTCTTGATTTTAGTCCTGGTTTAGACCTGGTTTTAGTCCTGATTTTAGTTCTGGTTTAGTGCTGGTTTAGACCTGGTTTATTCCTGGTTAAATCCTGGTTTAGACCTGGTTTTAGTCCTGGTTTAGTCTTGATTTTGGTCCGGGTTTAGACCTGGTTTTAGTCCTGGTTTAGACCTGGTTTTAGTCCTGATTTTAGTTCTGGTTTAGTCCTGGTTTAGTGCTGGTTTAGACCTGGTTTATTCCTGGTTAAATCCTGGTTTAGACCTGGTTTTAGTCCTGGTTTCGTCTTGATTTTGGTCCTGGTTTAGACCTGGTTTTAGTCCTGATTTTAGTTCTGGTTTAGTGCTGGTTTAGACCTGGTTTATTCCTGGTTAAATCCTGGTTTAAGTCCTGGTTTAGTCTTGATTTTGGTCCTGGTTTAGACCTGGTTTTAGTCCTGATTTTAGTTCTGGCTTACTCCTGGTTTAGTGCTGGTTTAGACCTGGTTTATTCCTGGTTAAATCCTGGTTTAGACCTGGTTTTAGTCCTGGTTTAGTCTTGATTTTGGTCCTGGTTTAGACCTGGTTTTAGTCCTGGTTTCGTCTTGATTTTAGTCCTGGTTTAGACCTGGTTTTAGTCCTGATTTTAGTTCTGGTTTAGTGCTGGTTTAGACCTGGTTTATTCCTGGTTAAATCCTGGTTTAGACCTGGTTTTAGTCCTGGTTTAGTCTTGATTTTGGTCCTGGTTTAGACCTGGTTTTAGTCCTGGTTTAGACCTGGTTTTAGTCCTGATTTTAGTTCTGGCTTACTCCTGGTTTAGTGCTGGTTTAGACCTGGTTTATTCCTGGTTAAATCCTGGTTTAGACCTGGTTTTAGTCCTGGTTTAGTCTTGATTTTGGTCCTGGTTTAGACCTGGTTTAAGTCCTGATTTTAGTTCTGGCTTACTCCTGGTTTCGTGCTGGTTTAGACCTGGTTTATTCCTGGTTAAATCCTGGTTTAGACCTGGTTTTAGTCCTGGTTTAGTCTTGATTTTGGTCCGGGTTTAGACCTGGTTTTAGTCCTGGTTTAGACCTGGTTTTAGTCCTGATTTTAGTTCTGGTTTAGTCCTGGTTTAGTGCTGGTTTAGACCTGGTTTATTCCTGGTTAAATCCTGGTTTAGACCTGGTTTTAGTCCTGGTTTAGTCTTGATTTTGGTCCTGGTTTAGACCTGGTTTTAGTCCTGATTTTAGTTCTGGCTTACTCCTGGTTTCGTGCTGGTTTAGACCTGGTTTATTCCTGGTTAAATCCTGGTTTAGACCTGGTTTTAGTCCTGGTTTAGTCTTGATTTTGGTCCTGGTTTAGACTTGGTTTTAGTCCTGGTTTAGTCTTGATTTTGGTCCTGGTTTAGACCTGGTTTTAGTCCTGATTTTAGTTCTGGTTTAGTGCTGGTTTAGACCTGGTTTATTCCTGGTTAAATCCTGGTTTAGACCTGGTTTTAGTCCTGGTTTAGTCTTGATTTTGGTCCGGGTTTAGACCTGGTTTTAGTCCTGGTTTAGACCTGGTTTTAGTCCTGATTTTAGTTCTGGTTTAGTCCTGGTTTAGTGCTGGTTTAGACCTGGTTTATTCCTGGTTAAATCCTGGTTTAGACCTGGTTTTAGTCCTGGTTTAGTCTTGATTTTTGGTCCTGGTTTAGACCTGGTTTTAGTCCTGGTTTCGTCTTGATTTTAGTTCTGGTTTAGTGCTGGTTTAGACCTGGTTTATTCCTGGTTAAATCCTGGTTTAGACCTGGTTTTAGTCCTGGTTTAGTCTTGATTTTGGTCCGGGTTTAGACCTGGTTTTAGTCCTGGTTTAGACCTGGTTTTAGTCCTGATTTTAGTTCTGGTTTAGTCCTGGTTTAGTGCTGGTTTAGACCTGGTTTATTCCTGGGTAAATTCTGGTTTAGACCTGGTTTTAGTCCTGGTTTAGTCTTGATTTTGGTCCTGGTTTAGACCTGGTTTTAGTCCTGGTTTAGTCTTGATTTTGGTCCTGGTTTAGACCTGGTTTTAGTCCTGATTTTAGTTCTGGCTTAGTCCTGGTTTAGTGCTGGTTTAGACCTGGTTTAGTCCTGGTTTAGTCCTGGTTAAATCCTGGTTTAGTCCTGGTTTTAGTCCTGATTTTAACTCTGTGCATGGGAGGAGGCGCGGCCCACACAGCGTATGCAAGAAGACACAGTCCACGCGGCGAACGGGAGGAAGTGCAGCCCATGCAGCGTACGGAAGTAGGCGTGGGCCACACAGCGTACCTAAGATGACACCGTCCACGCTGCGTACGCGGGAAGACACCGTCCACACAGCATTTACAAGACAAAAAAAGTGACGCTCCAAACTATGAGCAGGCTGTCAGAATGGCGACAAAAAAGGTGTCGGAGTGGAAGTATGTCGGAGAAATGGTTGTACCCCGGTTTTTGGTTCCATCATTGCTCTGCCTGTAATGTTTACAGTATGACACTTGACAGCTCTGCCTTACATTTATTCAATTACATGTGGTTTTACAGCTCAAATAAATAAGTAAAATCTGACCATATTGTGAAACTTTCCAGACAAAGCAATAACATCTCCATGGTGAAAAGTATTTGACAGACCCTCCACCAGAAATGTAACACAATGCACCTTTATTTTTAAACTGAAAATCAATTGAACAAAGGACACACGGATTAATATAGATAACGTTAATGGATTTTTGGTGTGTACAATTTGTTTTGTTGAATTAAATGAGGTAGATGTTAAAGGTCTTATATTGCTGTTATTATTACGTCATACTCCTGTGAGGTTAAGCCACGTTATAATGCTGTTACTAACTTTTTTCCCTTTAGTCTAACAAACAACAGAGCATTGTCCGTCCAACTGCCTCTTCAGAAGCTTGACATCTGGCCAAACGCTCCAAACACGCCGCTAATCTCTGCGATAACAACAGTTTTTTTGAAATCCTTCTACATTACACCTTGACGTGGTGGGTGGTGAGATCCTTTTACTCTTGCGAGATCAGAGCGCGTCGCCGTCTTCAGTCAGGTTCTCGGGCTTTGATTTCTTTCAACAGAGACGTCCTTCTCTCTTGTTCTTTAATGTGGTTATCAGAAATCAGACTCTAGAGGAGATGCTGCTGCTGCTGCTGCTGCTGGTCTCTGGTTGAGGCTAATAAAACCGAAAATAAATTGACCAAATGATGCAGGGTTCAGTATAGATTATGTTGCTGGATTTTTGGTGTGTACGTTTTGTTTGTTGATGTACATTTGTTGAGTTTAATGAGGTTATTCCAGAGCAGTTTGTATTGGAAGTTGTAAGTGCATTGTGTAACTTTTCTGCTACCTAGTCGTCTTCATGGATAAGTTATTGCTTTACGTCCAGAGTATGGCATTCAGCTTTTCAATCTCCATAGGAATAAGCAGGAGGGCAACACCAGGCCAATTTACAGGTGAGATCTATGAAGCGATGATCCCACTGACTCTCAGAATGCATGTTAATTTTTAGCAATAAAAACACCCTTAATCGAATAAATGCATCTTATATAAGTTTAATACCGTATTGTTGAACATTTCAGGCAAAGAAATAGCTCCATGGAAGCGGCACCCCTAACCTAAAAAAATGCAATGCACCTTTAAAGGTCATTTTACAAGATCAGAACACGTCGTCTTCTCCAGTCAAATCTAAATCAAATTAAAACAAGCAAAGAAAACAATAGGGATAGTCAGGTCAGTTCCAGAGGTGTGAAAGCTCCATTATGGCCTTGAATGATTTTGCTAATAAGACCCCAAACTCAGTGCAAGTTCTGTAGGCCTAGCTAACTGACAGAAACTGTAAACAAGTAGGTGTGTTAGTTTCGGAGTAGTTTCAGTGTAGTTAGCTCCTCCCTGAAGACTGATATAAGGAAGTGTCCACCAGCGTCTGACCAGAACTGAAGAAGCAGCTTGGATGAGCTGCGAAATGTATTCAGCCAAATAAACTTGTCCAGTTGACAAATTGAATTTCTCCCATTGCCATAGATTCTGCCCAGCCTAATTCATCAGCCAGTTTTACTTTACGTGGAAACCGTCTGACCTCCCAGCATTAGTATTTGTTTGCTCGACGGTAGCCGGGTACTTTTTTATTTGTCTGTAATGGGCCAAATCCTGTAGGAAGAAGGGCAATAATGTCTTTCCCCTTGATAAAATTCACCAAACATTCTCTTTGTTCTGGTTTTAAATCCTCGATCTTGGGAATCGTTGCCAACACGGAATGCATGACTTCGTCTGCATCCATCTAGATCGCTTTGTTTACTTTTGTGCTGTACCACAAATAGGACCCAGACGGGAGCTTTGACGTCATGGCTTCACAGATTTTCACTGATTGGCCAGTGTGGGGGCTACAACTTCTTGGCAAACCGTTTAGTATATTCTGATTCCTGACCTAGTCGCTGGAGAGAAATGAAATTGAGCGGAGGCACTAGGTGGCCTGGCTAATAGATTCTATCTGGAGGGATTTTACACACTTCAACTCATGCCTCCTTTTCTTTTGTTCTTGAAAAGGTCCATCTTACACCATGTTCAACATCTCTGCTCTAATGTTGTTTCCTCATCAGAAACAAACTTGTTCCTGGGGTTGTGTTTCATTCGCACATGGTACACCTTGTAAGGTCATGTCGTAATAAAACGCACTAGGCATTGCCAATCTCTACTGAATTAAAGATAAAACCTGTTACCTTGAAAACTACCACTTCCTGACATCGCGGGGTTAGGACAGCATGTTGAGCTTTGGAAATGTAGACAGACTAATAATAAGGGGCTACTCAAACGCGTGAATGAAACAAAACACAGCTCCACGTCTGTTTCGAGGATCTAACGACATTACGTGTCTTAAAGCTCACAAAAGATGCTGGCCGCTGCTGCCGGTGGTCTCTGGTTGGGGGGAGTTCAAGTTGGAGTCGCAGGTAAAACGGTAATCAAAGCCATGCGCAGGCTTATCTCATCCTCACTTAACTGAATTAAAGCGGCGATTGTTTAAGACGACTGAGTTCATACCTCCCTCAGGCCGAGCGGCTCACGTGGAATGGATTAGGCCGAAGCAGGACAAATATTGAAAGTGTAATTGGCGCCCCTGCCGTGACCCCCGTAACTCAAAGAGACAGACAGCCCAAAGTCAGTCACAATAGATTTGGTTACGTATCTCAATTTGTACGACTTTCTAGGGTCAGAGGAAGGAAAGGAATCGTGCAGTGTCAAAAAAAGAAGAAAAAAAAAAGTTTGCAAAGCTGAAATAGTCCAAGATCACTTAAATGCTTTTGATTTTTCTAATGCATATCAAACTGACAATATTTTAATCTAGACTTGTTTGGTGCTTGGTACTAAGTGTAAATCTACTTGATATTTGGAAAATTTTTGAATTATTAATCTTTTTTTTTTATTTTAAAGATTAAAGAGGGGATACACTGGGGAAAAAAATTCTAGGTAAGTAAAAAATATTTAAATTAAGAACATTTTACTTTATTTGAGTAGATTCAACTTGACAAATCAAATTATCTACCAATGGAATAGCAAGATCTATTTTCATATTTAAAGTGCAAAAAGTCTTGTTCCACTGGCAGATAATTTTACCTGTCATGTGAAATTTACTCAAATCACGATAAAACTTTCTTTATTCAAGGCATCTTAACGCAACTAGATCTTATTTTTTGCAGTGTATTAGTCAAATTCAACTTTTTGGTGATTTCTACCATGTCATAACCTTGCTCCCTTATCAAAAACATGCCTGAAGAGGTTTTAGATGCCATAAATGCATTTTTGAGTAATTTCGCGATCTCTCCCAGGCCTTATTCAAACCATCTTTCGGTTTGCACTATGGTCCTCTCCAAAGCTCAGCCCACGAGCCTATGTCACTCATGCTCCCGCACGGGCAGTTTTCCACACAAAACAATACACTAAAATACAACTTAACAAACCTGATGTGATGTGCAGTAGTTTTATTTGCAGAACACCCAGATTATACCCTGCATTCGATTATCCTTCTGAGTCGGTTTTCTGAGGAAGTTGCCCCTTTTCCTGGGATGGCGCAAGTCGAATCAGTGGCGGAAAAATGGCAAGCAAGCAAGGATTCCGAATCAGTATCCAAGATGGCTACATCCACTGTGACGTGTAAATATGAAGTGTTTTTCAGTCGCTCGTATCACTGCAGGACTTTACCTCGTCCATGTGGGTTTGGTAGTCGGTGTTGTGGTGAGGCCAACATTGAACAAATACTTGATTTAACGGGCGTGAACATCCCTAAGGTTGTAACGGAAGATAAATCATAACATAAAATGAAAAGCAGATTTCAAAAAATAAATTAATAAAAGTGGCAGCGTTTTCATAAGATTAGGGAATCATAATCATAATCCACAAAGTCCAACACACGAAACATAATGATACTCTTCAAGGCTGGACGTCCACTGGAGTCGGAAGATAATCGAGAGAACTCAGAAGGAGGGGTGTCTTCGCAAGAAAAGCAAAGGGAGGCGGGACTTGGAGACTCTTTTAGACTCATCTCTGAGCATAAAAAAAACTAAACTGGAACTTATTAAACATTGGAATTATAGCAAAACAAGAAGGTAACAAGGTGAACTAAATATGTTACGTGTTTGCCCATAGAAGTGTAATACTCCCTCTTTAAATATCAGACTTAAACATTATTACTTTACTGAACCACAACAGGAAATTACTTGGACAGAGTGGCTGATACTTTACAATATAATAAAGCAAAAAAAAATAAAAATTAATGGTAAGAAAAAGAACTTAACCACCAATTGTGAATCACACTTGGGGCAACTTGTTCAAATGGAAGCGTTCAGAATTTTCTCATGAACTTTTCTTATGAAACAAAACCAACTTCAGTACAATCTGTTACCAGCCCTGCAGCTAAAATTACCACTGCGCAACACCATAATCCATAAAACACCTACGCAAATCCGTTCTATATACTGTAAAACCCAGAACAAAGCAAAAATTAGCGCCTTTACAGCAAGATGTTTTAATCATTTTCAGGCCGTGCACTTGTGTTTAAAAAAAAACTCTTTCTGTATCATGGATTGTCTGCACCTGGTCTCTCCCAACACGCTTCGCCATTATAAATCCTATATTCTCTGCCTTGAGAAACACAGTCTTCTTTATTCCGAATCCAGCTCCTTATTACTTGTGAGATTTATTTTTTTTTGCTAACCTTCGTCGCGCATATCTCGGTCACCGGCAGCAGCAGCAGCGGTTCCCAGGTGCGAAAGGAGCCGGCGTGCCTCTAGCTGTGCGTGGTCAGCAAACCCACTTCTGAACGCCCCAAAGGTTGAATTACTTAATATAACTCTTTCTATTATTCCCACTGCCCCTCCGAGACCAATTCATCTCCGAGCCGGTGATGAGATCTGAAAGAGCCGTGCGCGGGAATGTCAGCTGATGTCACCGCTGCATAATTCATGTGACATAACTCAATAATACGGAGGCGTCGGTGAAGTTGGCTATTGACGTGTTCGAGTTAACGCTTCAGTAACTAGTCAAGGTCACGCCGATGGTTTTGCAGACTAAGTGTTCATGGTGTTTGGAAGTAAAGATGACACTGGTTTCTATTTGGTGAGCTGTTTCTGTGCACTGCTTTTGTAGACATGAGGAAATGTGTGGCGGTCAGCGTACGATCCCCTTTCATTGACGTTAATGATGACTAAGATTGTTGGGTCAGATACTAATCAATTTGAAGTACAGATACTGAAGAAAACACTGTGAAATTTTAACTTTGCTGAATAGTTTTATGATGCATTCACACGTCATAATTCCAAAATTTATCACTTTTTGTTTGTGATGCCTCAGACTTGCCGTATTTTTTGTCACTTTGGAGTATAAGTCTCACCAACCAAAAAATGCATAATGAAAAACCGGACTATAAATCACACTTTTTGGGAAAAATTTATTTTATAAAATCAGAGACCAGGAACCGACACTTCATCTTGAAAGGCAAATTGTGAAATTATAGTAAAAACAATAGAAGAGAGAACAACAGACTGTTAACGTCACATATGAACAGTTCTTCAGATAAACTATAACATAAACAACAAAACAGAACAAGTTTACCAAACTCTCCATCTCACTCCAAATCACTAAATCCATTCAATTCTTCATCCTCGGTGTCACTTCTGAGAAACTCCAGGACCTCCAGAGGTAAACAGAGCACCACTTCCTCTTCCGCGTCAGGATCTCCAGCATCATTTCCAGTTAGAATTATTCCGGACTTTCTGAATCCAGACAGGATGGTTTCAGTCGTCACTGAAGTCCAGGCTTTGTCCATAAATCCAGTGACTTCCAGGAAAGTTGCATGGTGCACCCTTCCAGTGTCAGAAGTTTTTCAGTCACTCCAAACTTTCTTTCTGCTGCTCGATTACTGTTTTCAGCTACAGATTTCATTCCTTGCAGCTTGTAATCTGCAAAATATGATTTTCTTTTTGGGGGCATTTGTGTTCAGTCTTCTCAGTTGTCTCTAAAATTTGTTTAAATTTTAAGTTTTCTGTGGTACAGAAGTAATGTTGCGATCGACTGACATGATACAGACAGGACAGAGGCTCTTTTACAGGAGACATGCGCAGTAGAGCCAAGTGACAGTGATACAGGAGTAATAGGAGCAGCAGATACTGACACACAAGACTAGAGCCTCTCACAGCTGCCAGTGTGAAAATTTTAATATAAAGTCACAGGAGCAGCCAAACCATGAAAAAAGTGCGATTTATAGTCCGAATAACACGGCAGTTTAGTCCATAGACCTGGACATATCTAGTGTGCTATCTGCTGCATTCCAAGTAGGAAGTGAGCATGGGTGCAAAGTGTTTTCTTTGAGCTCTAGTTGCAATTCACTTTTTATTGAAAACACGATCCCCCTCGCTCTGTAACTGCTGATGTCAGACTTGTCATTTTGGTCTTAAAATGGCTCTGCATGATCCTGGGTTTTTTATTTCATAATTTTGTCCTTAGATTAAGATAAAAACTTTTGTAGCATCCAGTCGAACTGAGAAGGCCAGAACTGATGGTTAAATGACTTTTAATCTTTCCTTGCCGTGTCATAGAACCAACGTAAGAGCTAGACAAGAACAAAATAACAGCAATTACCATACGTTTACAGCATCACTAGCTCATTACATTGCTTAACCGTTATCCATATTTAACATTAATTTGATACAAGTGAAAAGAAGTTCAAATATACATTAACAAGTCAAACAAACCTTGTTCCCCTGTCGACTGTAGCTATCTTTACTTTGTTTTATATAACTTTTCTCCATTGTTTTGATTTTCACTATTAACGTTGCCGTGTTTACTGTGCGTCGTTTCTTTATAACAAGCTAACGTTTTTTCCTTCACTTCCGTTCACACCGGACGTCATCAAAATAAAAGCGCAACCTTACAATTAAATGCCATAAACTGCGTGTTAATGTATATAAGAGCTAACTTGACCTTTACAACTTTAATAACTGTTTTTCCCCTGAGGTCGCTCCTGCCAGCTTTAGCGAGGTTGATTAACAGCCTCGTTTCGTATTTGGAGTTCCAATTATAGTACCTGGTTGAGTGGTACCTGATTAGGAACTGCTAGCCCCATTGAGCTTCATTTGGTTGGTTGCCCACTTCTATTATACACTCTGTGGTTTAGTCTTGTCCCTATTTATTCTTGGTTTTGTCCTGGTTTGTCAAAATTTTAATGTGGAATGTCAGAACCAGCACCACATGAAAATATAAAAGAATCAACTATTATTTTGACTTGAAAGCAGCATTCTTGTCTCAAAAATGTTGTGTCAGTGTTATTGTCATTGAGGTGTCAAAATCGGTTTGAAATACCTGTTTTTGCTCAAGGGCATAACGAAATCGTGCCAGTAGCAGGATTTGGACCACCAGCCTTCAGAAGTGAATACAAAATCTAAAAGTAAAATAACTTCAAATAAATATAACTGCAATGTAGATGCTTTTTCAGGCTTAGAATATGTGTTAACTTTTTTAAGATAATGTTCTGATAGTACAATTTTCCCCAGCTCTTTTATCATAACAGTTTAATTCCTCCAAAGTGACACAGTCAGTTAAAGGTTGTATGGAGGATTTTTTTTTTGTTTCAAACTGTCAGTGAAAGATTAAAATACCATTACAGAGACGCAGCAGCTTTGTAATTATGATGACCAAAAAAAAAAAGGAACAAAAATCTATCAAATGTGGACGTGTTGAGGCCAGATAAACATCAGCCAATAGAAAACGAGGCTCCCTCATTTTCTATTGGCTGTTAGGTTGTCAATCAAACTCCCTAGTATAACTGACTCGTCGGAGCGCGGGGATTACGTGGTTTACGCAGCGGTTCTTAGAGGCTTTTTCGAACTGTCGCTTCCTCGCATTTCGCACAAAGTTTGTCGCGACGGCGGACGAGAATCCACGACCGGTTCGCCGCAAAAGAAAGTCTGTTTTTGAGGTCGCTGAAAGAAGAAGAGAAGGGGAAAAGGAGCAAAGCCAAACTGAGGTGATTCTTGGAGATCTCGTCCAGCGATGGTGTGACCGAAGCAGACGAAGGGTCTAAAAACTGACGCGTCGGTCGCTGAATTACTTCTAGACAGGAAACTTCAACAGTAACTCTGAACGCGCACAAGGACTGTCACTGTATTTCTCTTCCCTTAAAAAAATCCTCTATACAACCTTTAAGCATTCACCCACCAGCCATGATCTATGTTGTAATAGAGCTCCAGATGGTCGCAGTGTTGGGAAGGTTACTTTTAAAATGTTTTCCCCTGCAGATTACAGATTACATACCCAAAATGTAGTTTTAATCCATTAAATTACTTTAGGTGAGTAATGTAATCTGAATACTTTGGCTTACTTGATTTTCTGTAGAGAAGCAAAGACGAGGATATCGTAACATAAGAAGTTTTGTCTGCTAAAAGAAAATAAAAAGCCCAGACTTTCCTTAACCGTATTAAAAATATTATTGATAGAAGATGAGAAGACACATCCTCCCAGAATGGTTTAGTCCTGTTAAATCCTGTTAGATCCTGTTTTAGTCTTGGTTTAGACCTGGTTTAGACCTGGTTTAGATCTAGCTTAGATCTAGTTTAGACCTGGTTTTAGACCTAGTTTTAGTCCTCGTTTAGTCCTGGTTTAGATCTAGTTTAGCTCTAGTTTAGGCCTGGTTTAGATCTAGTTTAGACCTGGTTTTAGTCCTGGTTTAGACCTGGTTAAGATATAGTTTAGACCTGGTTTAGACCTGGTTTAGATCTAGCTTAGATCTAGTTTAGACCTGGTTTTAGACCTAGTTTTAGTCCTCGTTTAGTCCTGGTTTAGATCTAGTTTAGCTCTAGTTTAGACCTAGTTTAAACCTGGTTTTAATCCTGGTTTAGTCCTAGTTTAGATCTAGTTTAGGCCTGGTTTAGATCTAGTTTAGACCTGGTTTTAGTCCTGGTTTAGTCCTGGTTTAGACCTGGTTAAGATCTAGTTTAGACCTGGTTTAGTTTCCAGCAATGAGTGGAATTACCGAAAAAAAAAAAAAAAAAAAAAGGGGGGGGGGGGTGGGGGGTGATACAGCCCAAAATGTGAAAACAGTAAAACAGGAATCCATTTATTTCAACAAAGTAACTGTAATCCAATTACCACTCATTGAAACCGAATACAGTTACTCATAATTTGTACTTTTACATAACTCTGGTACATGTAATCTGTTACTCCCCAACACTGGATGGTCGGGACACCATTTTGGCGGTAAAATGACCAGCACCAACACTAAAACTTTCAAGCCATCAGAGTACTTATCTCACTTCAATTCGCATAACATTGAACATTATATTGAAACATTAAATAGGTTAAATATTACCGACCAATATAATGCCCCCGAGGTGCTTTTCAAAAGTATCTCAGCTGAAAAAGTCGTCCCAGATCTGCAGTATCTGGACATATATAATAACCTGATAAACTTCCCATCATCCTACTTGGGGAACTCTGTAAAAGCTCTATGTTGTTTCATCACAGAAATACCTGGAGTTGTGTTTTGTTTCATTCACTCATGCTTAACACACAAATTTAGGTTGATTTAATCTTTCAAACTGAAGACTGTTCCACGTTGCGATGTCATGTGGTAATACAGAAAGTGCTCCACTGTGTTTTTAAACTACATACACCTTCACTAGAATCGTATGGATTATTTAAGAGTCACGAGAACACGAGAACTCCTGCGGGTAAAAATGACAAAATATTTTATCGGAAGTGCCTTTTGTTTAGACGATGATGCCATTTTTTGGGCTCAAAAGTCTGAAACGACCCTCCAGAGTGGAAAAGTTGAATACTCTCCGCTGTAACGTTTTCGTCTACACTACCCAAGACGCAAAACTCTGGTCAGATCTGCTCATGTCACGTACACGTTTATGTCACATACAGTACACAGAAACAAACATGTTGGATCATTTCCACGCGTCGGACCTTCAAGATGCTCTGACAGCTCTAATAAACTTACAGGAGGCTCCCAACAAATGTACAGAATCTGCAGAGATACTAATTAGTGAACAGAGTAGGAACTGTAATCACCTCTGTCAAATTCTGGATGCAGCAGGTCATCGCAGGCGAGTCAGACGGATATGGACGAGACCTGGACTAGTCGATGGTGGGACAACTTTGTGGAAGGAGTAGCTGCTGAAAATGTGTGTCGTGAAAACTCCACTGTATGTCCAAAGATGCCCTTGTTGCTTTAAGTACAAACATACAAATCATTTTTGCGTCACCGTATGCACGCAGATTTCCTCCCAAAAAAGCTCGCCTAAACGCGGAATAAAAAATGAAGACGTGCGACACTACTTTTGAGGCTTCTGTTCAGACCTTCATCATATAAACGTAGCCTTAGACCTGGAATTGACGATCTCTACTGAACAAAAGGTAGGTGTTAAAAACTACCATTTCGTGACATCACAAGGTGGAACAGACAATTTAGAGCTTTGGAGATATAGAAAAACTAGTAATAAATTGTTACTCAACATGTGTGAATGAAACAAAACACAACTCCAGGTCTGTTTTTGATGAGGTACCAACACTCTAACGTGACTTAAAGCTCACAAGTGTTAATTTTGCGTAATACAGGACCTTTAAACTAGTTTGCATTTACGTTTATGTTTACTTTCTTACCAAGCTCACACAACTGCCACGAGCCATCACAAAGCCCGCAACACACACCTGGCACAAGTTTCTATAGGGACCCAGTGAGCAAATCTTCCCTTTCTTTCCTCTGGGCGTTGAAGGACTCCACTTCTCCGTGACCTCGGCCTCCTTGTGTTTGAAGATGGTCCCCTGCAGGCACGTTATATGAGGTGTACAAACAAGCTACTCGAGAAGTGGAGATCTTTTGGCCCACAGCCCAGAATGCAGCAGAGTGAGAGACCTACAGTATATCATAATAAGAGGCCATCAACGGTTTAAAGGTCCTATATTAAGCAAAATTGACTCTCGTGAGCTTTGAGACGTGTTAGAATGTTGTTACCTCGTCGAAAACATACCTGGACTTGTGTTTTGTTTCATTTACACATGCTTGACTAATCCTTTATTATTATTATTAGTCTGTCTGCGTCTCCAAAACTCAAAACGCTCTGTTCCACCTCGTGATAAATAAATAAATATCTTAAACTGGGCTTGCACAATCAGGAAAAACATCTAACTGTGATTTTTAGCATCTTCATGTTCATATTTTAAACATGCCCAGGACAGAAATGCTGAAATCTGAGCTAATACAAGAATCGCATTTCTGAACGTGTTTGTACGGATCTAAACTACAGGGTTAGCGTTTATTATGCAGAATAAGACGGGATATTTTGTTGAGGGAATTATGATACTTCCAAAATTGCAGCCATTGAACTTGTGATTAATCTTGAATCTTAATCTTAAAACATTCTAGTGATTAAAACTACAAGATGGATATGTGGTTTGAAAATGGCAGCAAAATGTTCTTTTTTTAGGAAGACCGATAATGATTAACAAGAAAAATACTTGAAAATATGATATTAAGTTTTTAGTTTTTTGCATGAGCCAATATTCAAATCATAGGCACAAAATGAAACTGAAAGCTGCATTATGTCACATTTCTTTTGAAGGGTCCACCACCTTATTATTTTACCCAGAAAGTTCCGAACAATGGCATAAAACGTGTATATCTTGTGCTTGCTTAAGGCGTATTCATACTTCATAAGAACATATGAACTTCGCTCTTGTTCTTGAGGTGATAAGAACAACAACAAAGTTCGTTTGAGTTCTGACATTTCATACTTCAAAAGATGTTCTGCTGCTGAACTGCCCCGGCCCCTCGCTCTGACTGCTCTTTTTTCGGTGACCCACCTTTTGGGTTTCACTGAGATTACGCCAGACTTTTCTACTCTGATTTTTAAAATGTTCGAGATCTCCCTCCATGAATTTCTTTCCATTTGGCGTATTTATGGTCACGGAGCGTTGTGTCGTATAGATGTTTGTATTTTCTCACCATTTTCTCCAGCTGTGACTCAAAACCATTAATTTGTTTTCTTGCACACGCCCGATGGCTCCAGCAGATAAACCACGTCCATATAAATAACCAATCAGAGCGAAGATGTCAAACAGCGCTGCTGAACTGCCGGACGAAGTTTTGCTTAAACTTCTTGGGTTCTTTTTAAAGACTATACAGTAAAGTGTATTTACCTTGTTGCCATCTTCAGAACTGTCACCGGTGTTGGTGGTGACGTGTCGTATATCTGCTGTTGTTACTTCCTGTAGGCGTGGTCAGTCTGAGCGACCTGCCAGGTCAATCGGCTGACCACACCTACAGGAAGTAACATTACATACATACATTTTACTGTATTGTCTTTAAAAAGAACCCAAGAAGTTAAAGTACATAAGAAGACAAAATGAACACCTTTGGCATAAGGTTTTGCTCAACTGAAGTGTCTCAAGAACTGCCAAACAGGAGCTGGCCAAACTAAATTACCTCATTTTGTTGGGACAGCCTTGGGTGCGAGAACAAAGGTCCTATGTTCTTATGAAGCATGAATAGACCTTTATTCAATTACAGGTGTTTTTATTCCTCAGAAATCACATTGAAAAAGCAGTCTTATGGTCAGTGTGCTTGCCTCTCCATAGATCAGACAGTATTTTCTCTTGTTACATGTGCCATATTTTCAGCACTATTAGGCGCTCTGGATTATAAGACATTCAATCATTAAATAGTCTATTTTCGAACTTTCTTCACAAATAAACCGCACTGGACTTTAAACAAAACACAACAGTTGGATGGGTGAGTGGGACTTTGTTTGTTTGTTGCGTTCACGGTGACTCTGGGTTTGGTTCAGTTGTGGTGTGTAGGGAGGGTGCTGTCTGGGACCGCTGGATTGTCGGCGTGTTCGCAGTGACTCAGTTGTTCAGTCGTGTCTAGAAGCGGCACGTTGCATTCGCTTTTTCGGTTCGTTCCTCCGTTCCGTTCCTCGTCGGCGTGGAGTGAGCAGTGTGGCTGTGCGTGTTTTTCGCCACGCGGTCGCTGTCTGCTCCTTGTGCGTTTGGTGCGGCTTTGTAGTTTACTGAAGTCGTGCTGGGACACCTGAATTTGATTCGAGTATAGGTCTCTGGATTTTGGGTCGTCATTTTTTGATGGGGTTGGAGGCTTTTGAGCGCATCCTATGGTGCGGAAAATACGGTATACAACCAAATGGCCTGGTGGTGCCGTTTGCTTATCTACACACTTAGGAATTTTGCAACCATATGGAACATTCTACACAAAGTATCATCTCCGTGGAAACAAGTGAATAGGGGAACCATCTACTAGAAAAATTACATAGCGCACCTTTAACACTCCTCCATTGTCGTACAGTATTGTCATGAAGACCTTTATCACTGTGATCTGTTTATTTCTACTTATTTGATTTCACTTTTCTCAAGGGGATCGTTACTGTCACTTAAAATTCTAATTGCTATTGTCAGTACTTGCGATCTCCGACGCCGTATATTGCACAGTGGCTCAAAATTACTTCATAAAACACATTTTGGCCCAGGGCTTTTCTTCAATATTCCATTCTATATCAGATTTGTGGGCCGTGATTGACGCGAGGTTGGAAAACGCCCATTGGCAAGGCACTAATGACTCACAGCTCACTACTGTTTTATAATGAGGCGGTGTGGGGAGCCGGGCGGTTAGCAGGCGTCTCCGCGGTGTGTTAGCTTATCTATTATGAAGAAGTTAAAGTGTACTTAGCATATAGATAAGGCTGATTTGCTATTGTATGGGAGAATTTTACAGTCTTGGTTCATACTGGTTTGTAATGTAGGCATGATAAAGTATTAGAATTTCTTGCAATATTGAGTTTTTTTACTAAAAGTGAAAAGTAGGTCAGCCCATTAACCGCAGAATATCAAGTTCAATATTAAATAGTCCTTGTTACGTTATTTTCCTGATGTGTTATAATCTTGTTTTCTCATCACAAACAGACTTGGAGTTGTGTTTTGTTTTATTCGCGCATGTTTAACACACAAATCTTGCATCTTTAGGCTGATTTCTTCTCTCAAACTTACTCAAACACTCTGTTCCACTTTGTGATGTCACGGATTAGTACAGGAAGTGGTCCACTGTCTTTTTTAAGCTCCACACACCTTCGCTAGAATCATTTGGATAAATTCAGATGTGGAATTGCCAATCTCCACTGAACTAAAGGTAGATGTTAACTTGAAAAATACCACTACATGACATCACAAGGTAGAACGGAGGCATTTTGAGCTTTGGAGATGTCGACAGACTAATAATAAAGGGTAACTCAAACATGTGAATGATATAGGAGGTCCTATATCATGCCAAGTTGCAGGTCAGATCTGTGGAGAGACTACTCCTTACACAAACCTCGACCAGTCAATAGACATTATTCATAAATCACAAAATAAAGGTGGATTTGAGCATTATTGAACATTAATGAGGATATTTTATTTATTGTGACTGAGTGATTGTGTCTCTCTGAACAATTAGTATTACTCAAGTTTTAAACAATGAAAAACATTGGTCATTGAACCAGCAATAAAAGGGATCTTTAAATCGCAGAGGTGTGGACCTGCAGGTTGTGACTTGGAGTCAAGTCAGACTTGAGTCACTATTTTTAGGACTTGAGACTTGACTTGATACAATGGACTAAGACTTGGGACTCGACTTGGACTTGAGCTCTGTGACTTGAGAAGACTTGATGCTTCTCCTAAAAAACTATGTTTTTAGAAAATACTTTTCTCTTTACAGTGGATAAATGCAGTGCTTAATTTTAAAGAAACAAAGTGGAACATGTTTCTCCCACTTCTCTGTTTGTTACTTTGGATGTAACTGAAGTACTGTGATGTGGTATCATCCAATGTACTACAGAAATACACAGTACAATACAGTAAAACAGAGGGAACTACAGAGAACATGATACTTCATGTTCCTCCAACTATTATTAGTTATTTATTATAGTTATTTAGCACTTTTAAATCTGAATTCTTTCTATTCTGACTATGATTCACACTAAGATCTTGAAAAGACATTTCAGAAGGAAAAAAAATAGCATTTTTAAGTACAATTTAGTTTAATTTAGTTTGCATATAAATTGCAAAAATCTAAGCTATATTTGGTTAAAGACATGAAATGACTTGAAGCTCAAAGCAGACGACTTGGACTTGACTTGGACTTATGGGCCAGTGACTCGAGACTTGACTTGGACTTGACTGTCTTTGACTTGGGACATGACTCGAACTTGAGGTCAAAGACTGGAGGCTCACTTTAGACTTGCAAAACAATGACTTGGTTCTACCTCTGATAATTGGACATTAAATGTAGCCCATTTCTTTTTCTTTTCAACATTCAATTGAACCAGCAATATTGGAACAAAATAGTCAATAAGACGATTACAAAAAGATTAGAAATTATACAAAACATGTCTTAACATTTCAACATGTGTCATAACTGTATATTGCAGATTGTGACCCCAAAAAAATCTCTTGCAAACCACCTGAGGGTCGCATCTAGGGCTGGGTACCATTAAGAAGCTGTCGATACGATACATACGTCGATACAGTGCACTTGCGGTTTGATGCGATATATTTCAAATCGATTAGATACGGTTCAATACAAAATAAAGGCATGTGATCTTTGTTAGTCTTTGTTAAACCACTTCTTGAGTAAAGTTCATATGAAACACGCCCATTTTAATCATCAAAACAGTGAATATGTCCGATGTGTCACATAAACGAGTTTCCTTCCACTAAACAAACAACAAGACTGTAGCGTTTTAACAAAATAATATAGTAAAATATACCAAAAAATACTCTAAGTGATATATCAATGCAGCAACCCACGATATCAATACTGTATCATCGCATTAAACGATACGATATATTGATACTTTGCACACCCCTAGTCACGACCCAGTCTTTGGGAAACAATGCTGCACCCTGAAAGAAGGCCTTCTCGTGACAATAAAATAAAATAAAACTGTAATTCGTCAATATCATCGAAATTGTTGCATTACCAGATTGCATGTTTTTCAGTGTATTGTATTTGTTATTTTTTTGGTAACCATAGAAACCCAGCTTGAAGCCCTTAATTGAGCCATGAGTGTAGCATGTCTTCGCCGCACATGTCACGACACAGGTCCGTATATGCCCCGTAAATCACCTCTTCCCTACAGCCCCATTACACCAGTGGATAGTTGGTGTCAGAGGGCCCTAGATTTACAGTATAATACCGTACCACATCTGTTTCACTGTATCTCCTGCCCCTACACTGATACCTCACCGTACACACACACCCCGCCAGCTCGCGATACCCGTGACCAACCAGCTATGAGCCTGCCCAGACGCATTCCTCTTCCCCACACATGGAAGCACTCACAGCCGTAATAGTTTCTTAGGGCTATGACGCGTAATTATCTCTCAATTTGACGTTCAAATCTCTTCATCGCAGTGTAAACACAGAATACCGACAGTTAAAGAGGGGGCATTGTACTTTTACGTGGTATTAATTGCGAACACTTAACATACTTAGATCACCGTGTTAACTTTTGTTGTTTTGAAAATGGTATGTTCATTCAGGTATTAACTTGTTTTGTATGTTCCAGTTTCATTTTTGTCACTTCAGAGCGCGTTCAATAACATAATCGGCATGTATTTTGTTACGAAATGGAACTACAACGCATCGCATCAGGTTTGTGAAGTTGTAGTGTGTTGTTTTGTATCATCAAATTGTATAATGGGAGCATGAGGTAGCCTCATTCATCAGCCGGTTTCACTTCGTGGAAACCGTCTGACCTCACAGCATTAGGACTCGTTCGCTCGACAGTAGGCTGCTATTTAGTCGTGACGTATGTAATGCCCCAAATCCTGTAGGAAGAAGGGCAATAACGTCTTTCCCGTGGAATAAAATTCACCAAACATTCTCTTTGTTCCGACTTTAAATCCTCGATCTCGGGAATCGTTGTCAAGGCAAGGCAAGTTTATTTGTATAGCACAATTCGTACACAAAGTAATTCAAAGTGCTTTACACTATAAGAAATACATTAAAATCACATAAAAACAAATCAAAACATAAATAATAATCATAAAATTAATGATTAAAATTAAAAAAAGAGAGCAAAACATTAATTGCATAAATTAGAGAGAAGAGTGCAGAATGAAAACCTTTCAGTCATATGCACAGTGAAACAGAACCGTTTTGAGCCTGGATTTAAACAGAGTCAATGAAGACTTTTCCAGGTTTTAGCTGCATGAACCTGAAAAGTTTGAGTAAGGATCCGAGCTGCAGTGTTCTGGATGTTCTGCAGCGTCTCACAGCTCTTTTGGAGAGGCCAGTGATCAGACCATTACAGTATCTAACCTACTGGAGACACACGTATGGATAAGTCTCTCCAAGTCTGCTTTAGACAGTAAACCTTTAATTTTTGCTATGTTTTTTAGATGATAAAAGGCTGCAGATGTTATTGATTTGACGTGGCTGTTAAAGTTCAAAAGTCGGAGTCCATTATTACCCCGAGATTTCTTGTCAACACAGAATGTCTGTCTTCGTCTACATCCATCTCGATGCTTTGTTTACTGTTGTGCTGTACCACAAAAGGGACCCAGACAGGCGCTTGAGTTTGACGTCATGGCTTCACGGCTCTTTGCTGATTGGCCGGTGCACAGTCTACAACTTCTGGTGTTCTTGCAAACTGTCTAGTGTATTCCGATTCCTGACCTAGTGGCTGGAGAGAAATGAAACTGAGCGGAGGCACTAGGTGAAGTGGCTTGTGGGCTGAACATTGAACAGAATCTTACTGCTAACTGTAAGGAGGGTTTGAATAGGACCCAAGAGAGATCGCTGTAATATTATACATTACATTATAACATGGTAGAAAGCTCCAAAAAGTAAATTTTGCATACCCCCCTCTTGTTTTTTTTTATTTTACAGTTTGCAGGTTACTTCATCTTCATCATATTAAACTTAGATATCGTGTGCTTTCACCGACAAATTTCTTTATTCTTCAAAAATACGTTGACAAACTATCTTACTGTGAGTGTGCTGGCCTTTCCACAGATGAGAGCTGTAACGTGGCCTGGCGGCGTCTTTTGCAATAACATCTCCATGGAGACTAGCCTGATTCATCAGCCGGTTTCACTTCATGGAAACTAACTGACCTCGCAACATTACTATTTGTTCACATGACGGTAGGCAGGTTCTTTTTTTATTTAACCAATCGCTGCTATTTGGCCGTGACGTATGCAGTGTTGGGAAGGTGACTTTTAAAATGTATTCCCCTACAGATAACAGATTACATACCCCAACATGTAGTAATCCATTAAATTACTTAAAGTGAGTAACGTAATCTGAATATTTTGGATTACTTGATATTGTCGTGCTTTTTAAAACGACATGAATGAAGCAACTACATCCTGAAAATTCTTGTTTGTTACGCCCAAGTCTCCATGAACAGACTTTTGTTTACCATAGAGAAGCAAAGACGAAGATGTTTTATCTGCTAAAAGACAAAAAAAAAAAAAAAAAAAAAAAAGCCCAGTCTTTACTTAACCAGATTAAAAATATTATTGATAGAGAAATAATTTTTATATGAAATCACTGCTGCTTTCAATTATGTTCACCCGAATGTTAGTGTCATATTGTTTAGACCTAGTTTAGTTCTGGTTTAGACCTGGTTTAGTCCTGGTTTTAGACCTGGTTTAGATCCAGTTTAGACCTAGTTTAGACCTGGTTTTAGTCCTGTTTTAGTCCTGTTTTAGTCCTGGTTTAGTCCTGGATTAGTCCTGGTTTAGTCCTGGTTTAGTCCTGGTTTAGTCCTGGTTTTAGTCCTGGATTAGACCCGGTTTTAGTTGTGGCTTAGCCCAAAATGTGAAAACAGGAAAATACCGCTGTATAATCCATTTATTTCAACAAAGTAACTGTAATCCAATTACCACTCACTGAAACAGTAACTGTAACCAAATACAGTTACTCATAATTTGTACTCTGATTACATAACTCTGGTACATGTAATCTGTTACTCCCCAACACTGGACGTATGTAACGCTAAAGGGGCTAACTGGTATATTAAGCTTTTCCCAAATCCCTTAGGAAGAAGGGCAATGACGTCTTTCCCTTTCAACAAACATTCTCTTTGTTCCGGCTTTAAATCCTCGATCTCGGGAATTGTTGTATATTCTGATTCCTGACCTAGTCGCTGGAGAGAAATTAGATTGAGTGGAGGCACTAGGTGGCGCCAGCCTGGCTACACGGGGACAACCAGATGGGGGAGTCTTTACTAGAAAAGTTACGAAGTGTATCTATAATAATCCTCTATTGTTACGTGGTATTGTTTCATAGATCTAGACACACCTCTTCCCCACACATGGAAGCACTCAGCATCTGAACAGTTTTTTTTTGGGCTTTGACGCTTCATTATCTCAATTTGACATTTCAGTTTCTTCCACGCAATGACAACAAAATGTGAATAACAACTTTTAATGACGCTGTGCCTGATTCTGAAGGTCTTAAAAACAGAACTAGTTATATTCAGATGCTTTGTAGTGCTCCAAAGTTTATCCTCATGTACCTTATGTATTCAGAGCACCGTAATTATGTGTTTTTTATAACTTTCACGTACAATTGTTTTGCCATCACGGTCAAAGTTGCCCTTTTGTGCACGTGTTTGTTATTTATATCCATGGCACCTGTGGATCATTATGTCATCACCGAAAATGACTTAATAAAAGACCAAAGTCCACTCCCGTCTTATAAAACTGCGGTGCTTAAGGAGTTGACAACGCTGTAAACATCGTCACAACAAAGAGTTGGCAGCTCCCGTGGACGGCTGCACATCACACTAGCGAGCAGTGGATTTTCATTTGTACCAAAACGAATATTAAACGAGAGAACAAAATAAGTACAGATGGCAAAAACGGTGACTGATCGCAATATGCCGTCTTGAAAATAAGTGATTAAAGATGGTTTAAACATGCACAAATCACTCCAAATGCAACTTGAGAGAGTAAATGGTGAGGGGAAACAACTACAACTTGGTAAAAGCTCTAAAAAGACAATTTTGCACATGCACTTCCTGATTATCTTGACAGTAAAACACTTAATAATTAGATGCAGCCAAGACACAGTGGACTTATGTTGACCTCAAGAGTTGCTTACATGGAATAAAACCACTTGGAGGCATTTTAACACAATCCTGCGGTCTGCTGGATGTTATTTCCATGTAGGTAACATGATACCTTCCTCGTGTACATCATTAGACCTGTTTGGTAGCTTCTTGGCAGCTTTAACGTGATACCTGCCCAGACTGGCGACGCTGAGGAAGGACAAAGAATGAGACCACATCAGAAGTAAGAAAAATTTTAATTAAAAGTGCATTAGATTCAGTGGAGACCGTAGACAAGAGCAATATTTTCCGGTTAATCTCCTAAAGAAGTGTGGCCAATAGGCAGCCGGCGAATAGGCAGCCGGCAATTAGGACGCCACTCATGCGTTTTAATGGGCCGTGATGAGACGAGTGAGATCAGGTCAAGGAGGAACAAATCTGAGGAAGTGACAGTAAGATGAGTAAACACAGCCTGTACTGTATTAAAGGTCCTATATTACATAAAACTGACTCTTGTGAGCATTAATACTGTTACCGCCTCAAAAACATACCAGGAGTCACAGGCGCTGATTTATGTTTTTTCAAGTGGATGCTCTTACACACACATTTCTCTTTTCTCTGCGTGTTTCTCATGCACTCTCCCCTTCTGTATAGTTATACTATAGCTATAGTATAGTATAGTATAGTATAGTATAGTTATAGTATAGCACACACGGGGCGTTCACTGACCAGCAGGTCCATATAGCTTTACAGCACTGTTAGAATGAAAAACACAGTGACAAAGTCTAACTTTCTTGCGTCCTTGTCTCATTTTCTCCTGGTGTCCTCCCTCTTAAAAGACCCATCTCATGCAAAATAACTTTTTTCACATTGTATCTTATGCACATATACAAGTACTGTAAGTAAGTAAGTAATTCTTTATTTATATAGTGCTTTTCACAGACATTTTTGACACAAAGACGCTTTACAGGCATTATTCAGCATTATTCATTCACTCTATACCTGGTGATGTTAAGCTACTATTGTAGCTGCCCTGGGGCAGACTCACTGCTATGCCAATTGGCGCCATCGGTCCCTCACTCACGCACACATCACTTTCATACTAGGCATTGTGGGTGAAGTGTCTTGCCTAAAGACACAACGACAGTTATTACCACTGGCGCCCACTGTGGCACCTGATCTTCCCAGCGGCCTCCCTTCCACGTACTAACCAGGCCCGGCCTTGCTTAGCTTCTGAGATCTGATGGGATCAGGCTTTGACAAGCCAGTATGGCCACAAGCACAATTTGGCTTCTGGAACATGCATTACACAATAGTTATGAAATCTTACTGATTTCTTGGAGGCATCACAGACCAATAACTATGAAAGACCGACTATTGCTCATCCTCCCGCCCGTCCTGAGAAAGCACAGGCTCCGGCCTTCAAACGTGACATAGGCTCTGAGTGAGCCGCCCTTCCTCCGCCCATCTCAGGAAGGGAGGGGGACGCTTTCTGCTATGTCAAACGTGTCATAGGCGTAGCTGCCGCATCATCGTTGTAGCAGCTTTAACTCGTCACGTGGGAGGGTGGCAGAAATACTCTGCAATTTGTTAAAAAAAAAAATCTATCTAAAAACCACTTCGGCTACATATACAAGGCCCACACATCACTCTTAGAAGGTAGAAAGCTCTGAAAAGTTGATTTTGCATGAGATGGGCCCTTTAATGTGTTTCGTTTGTTTAGTTTGTGATCCCTGCTTTGTGCATAGTCGAGGATTGTGACAGCACAGACAGAGAGAGAAAAAGAGAGGAACAAAAGACACTTGTAAGCACACACTCTCAAAAACAATCAGTTTAAGATCAGGGGAAATGTAGATGAGGCCTCTAAGATTTGCATAGGTGTTCTGGACCATGGGCACTGACGGGATCTGCGCTTATGCCGGGAGTAGTTTTGTTTCACTCACACACTTTTGAGTAACTCTTTAGTATGAGGTTACGTTTACACTGAAACGAATCACTGTATCACCGCATCGGAAACCATCTGCGTCCAGACACATCGTTTCTGTGTCTACAAGCTTTTCCTTATCCTTTCCTTGTGCGCTGATGTGGTTCAGCTTCTGTGGGACTAAAGGACATGACTGTGGAATGGAGTGGAGTATGAGTGTTCTTTCTGTGACAGAGGATGTGCTGCTGACGGTGAGTCTGTTCATCACGTCACGTGGGCGGTAAAAACAAGGAAATGGAGCACCGTGTCTGAAGTTGCAGCAGCCAATTTCGAACTGAGGAAGATGGCAAACGTGATAACTGACTTTTCGTGGTCCATGTACTAGCAAGTAGATGTAGCTCCGCTGTTTCCTGTTTGTCTATGGTTTGTTTAAACTGCTTTCCGCAGTAGCGTCACATGACCGATGTCACGAACCCAGTGACTCAGAAAGGCACAAGTCACAGTGACGTGGTCCAATAAGGACACAATTAGAGCTCCTACGTCAGTGTGTCATCGAACCCAGCGAATCAGGAAGGAGCAATTCACACGTGGTCCAATAAGGACGGCAACTAGCGCTCCTACATCAGCGTATCAACGTTTTCAGGCGTCCACACAGTGTCAGATCAGATATGTACTCAGATGGATTTGTGGGAGCTGGTGGCACCAGATCATTCCATCTCTGGACCCATTTTCCATCGGATTAGTGTGGACGAACACTGCATCCACAATGAAAACGACTCGAATACGTACTCGTGTGGATAGGGCCTTAGTCTACATGATTTGTTGCACCTTGTGATGTGATGTTAACAGCTCCTTTTACGTTTAGTTCAGTAGAAATGTGCAATTCCAGAGCTGAAATTATCCAAATGATCCTAGTGAAGGTGTATGGTGTTGAAAAACATAAGTGGAGCACTTCTTGTATTACCACATGACATCACAAGGTGGAACTCAGCCTAAATATGCAGGGTTTGCGTGTTAAACATGTGCGAATGAAACAAAACACAACTCCAGGTCTGTTTACGATGAGGAAACTTTATAACTCAAAAGAAAATTACGTAATATTTATCCTTTAACTTTTAGTAACAAAAATAAACTCTTAAAGTACCACGAAACTTGATTTAACCGTGGCAACCGTAATAAAACAAGGGATCCACCAACAGCGAAAAACACATACATAGAAACACTGGTGTAATTTTAAGGTCAGAGTCTGTCAGTGGTTACAATACAAACCGCATTTGGAATAACACAATTATAGAGTTGATTTAATTAAAGAGTGAAAAGAAATGAAACCGATCTTATTAATTTTAATGACAAAACACAATTTAATCAAAGTAATAAAGTGGTTTCAGACTCTCATACCCACCTCGGCGTGTCGTAACAATAACATTAGCCACAAATATTTCTTCATTGTGAGCTGGATGAAGCATTAACAGACTACACACGTGAGATCTTGAGAAAGTATGTTGTGTGTATGCAAATGTTTACTAAATTACCACGGCGGTTGCTACCATAAACTAACCAAACGGAATTGCCAATCTCTGCTGAACAAAAGGTAAACGGCAGAGCTTCCTGACCTTTTGAAACGTTGACAGACTAATGATAAAAGGTTACTTAAACATGTGTGAACGAAACAAAACGCAACTCCGGGTCTGTTTTTGATGAGGTTACGACATTATAACATGGCTCGAAGCTCACAAGAGTCACTTTTTAATAGCAGAAGTGCAGAGGGGAAGGCTAAGGCTTTGGAAACAGCTGGGAGACACCGTAAAAAAAAAAGGAATCTGACAGTTTTACGGTTGTATCTCTGGCTGGTAAAACGAGCTGCTCATGTTTGATTTTACAATTTGTGTTATTTTACGGTTAATCTCGAAGGGGTCCTATATTCGCTCATCTGGCACAGTCCATATATTATATCATTTGGGTGTTGTGGGAGAATATTCTTTTCTTTTTAATCCGAACACAAAATTATGAACTCTTGTGTTGTGTTTACTAAATAATCAAAAAAGTTCTAGTCGTCAAAAAGAACACACAATTACAAATGTCAAGTCATACATGAATATTTGACTAAAATCGAAAAGTCCCTTGCTGTTTTTGGTGTCAAGAACCGACGGGAGCTTTTTGCACTTGAATTTATTGCTTAAAGGTGCAGTACGGAACTTTTCTGCAGCCTAATAGACCTTTTTCTCAATGGACGGAAGTGTCACGATGTAGGGTAAACGTTGCTCCTGTTTAATGCTTTTCTATGGCAAAATGTCTGTGGAAATGTCTTGTGTATTTTCCACCAGCTTCATAAATCTGCCCCATCACCAGATCTTCAACCAAGAAGGTCGACAAAGGACATATTCTGTCCATGAAGAATTTGTCCACAACTCGTCTCAAGTCTCAAGTAAGTCGCAAATCTTTGACCTCAAGTCCGAGTCAAGTCCCAAGTCAAATACAGGCAAGTCCAAGTCGAGTCTCGAGTCACTTTGCTTTGAGCTTCAAGTCATTTCAAGACTTTAAACCAAAACAATATCAAATATACCTTAAATTTTTGCAATTTATATGACTTTTAAGCTCAGTTGTACTTAATAAATCATGTTTTATTTATAAACATGTGTATTTATATAAGAGTTGTCGAAATGCAAATTTTTCCTTTTTAAATGTCTTGATAAGAAAGAATTCAGATTTAAGAGTGTTTAATAACAGTTATTTTGTTATGAAATGGGAGGATCATGTTTTCTGTAGTTCCCTCAGTTACAGTACTGTACTGTATATACTGTAGTACATTTGAGTATCACAGTACTTCATTTACATCTAGAGTAACAGAGGGACATGTTCCAGTTTGTTCCTGTAAAATGAAACACCACATTTATCAACTGAAAAGAAAAAAGTATTTTCTAAAAACATATATATTTTTTAGGAGAAGCATCAAATTTTCTCAATTCACAGGCTTCAAGTCTGAGTCAAATCCCAAGTCTTAGTCCATTTTATCAAGTCTCAAGTCCTAAAACTGTTGACTCAAGTCTGACTGGAGTCCAAGTCACGACTTGCAAATCCCCACCTCTGCCTTATGGTCATGAATAAAACATAAGTAACTTGTTAATTCTACGATTGTACATTCTACAATTAAAATAAAAAATCTATTTCATGATGTCGATATTAGCATAGATAGATCGATTTGTGCAGTTTGAATGTTACAGATGTTCAAATTACATGCCTCGCATTTTAACTGCACAAATCTTTCTGTCTATGCTAATATCTACATCTACATCAAGTAGATTTTTTATTTTAATTCTAGAATCAATCTGAGTTCACAAGTTACTTATGTTTTATTCATGACCATAATGTTAGTTTTGCTCAGGAGTAGTTCACTAATTCGTCGTCGTTGTTCACCTTTAAGTTTTTGTCTTTCTTACCTTGATAGTTGTGGATAAATTCTTCATGGGCAGAATGTTTATCCTTTGTCGACGTCGTTGGTTCAAAATTTGGTGATGAGGCAGATTTATGAAGCTGGTGGAAAATACGCAAGACATTTACTCAGGTATTTCGCTGTAGAAAAGCATTAACCGGAAGTCCTGCAAACCTACAACGGTTCACTTCCGACTTCTTAATGCCTGGAAATATTTTTAGGTCACAGTGCAGTGCATATTTGTCAAAAAAAAAAAAAGAGAAAACAAAATCATTTCAGAGTGCTACAAATAAAAACATACTTGCTTTATGGAAACTATAACATATTCCTGTGTACTTCTTCTTGCCTCCCCGCGGTCACACGGCTCTTGGCGTTATAGCGGAGTCTTATGTACCTGCAGCCTGCCCTGTGGCGCTAACCCGAAGCACTGCGCACATCAGTGAGGCTAATTCTGCTCAAACGGAGAGTCCCACCAAGCTCCCAGCACCTGCTCCAGACCAGCGCGGGGACAAAGACAGGAAATATTAGCTACTTTTAAAAACACCAGCCTCCAGTCCCCAAAAAGCACCCTCGGCTTCCTGGGGACTTCTGGGTAATCAATCAACTTCTTCAACAAATGCAGCTATTTCTTGGGGAAATATAGCGGAGATTTCATGGCTGGTGGCTGTGTTGTGAAAATGTCACTCTCAGGGTTATAAATAAAGAAGTATGGTGCAGACCCGGGGAGCCATTTTTCAGCAGAATTTGTTTTTCTGTGTCCAGCGGTTTTTCTGTTACTGGGGACCTTTTTGGGTATTTAGTACAGGGAGAATTCAGGCGAAGGCACGAGAAAAGGCTCGGTAAGAAATCCAATACTTAGATATTATATAAAGGGTGATTCATGTGCGCCCTTAAAAATAGTCCATTATTAAAACCTCACACTGGTTTCCTTGACAACGCCTGTACAATAATGATAAAAATGTATGAAAGTGGACGGTGTAACTTTCCGCTGGAGAGTTCGACACCATGGAGATGTTATTGTTTTGCCTGGAATTGTTCACAGTTTTATATTAAACTTAAATCTATTTCTGTGGAGACAAGCGCAGTCCCAATTTACAGGTCAGATTTGTGGAGAGGTGGAATCCATGTATCATTTGTTCATTCACTTTTCAAAATAAAAAACAAAAATAAGAAAAAAATAAATAAATAATATTTTCTTCATTATTTATCTCCAAAAACAAAATGAAATGACCTGGTTTAGACCTGGTTTAGTCCTGGTTTAGACCTGGTTTAGACCTTGTTTAGACCTGGTTTAGACCTGGTTTAGTCCTGGTTTAGTCCTGGTTTAGACCTGGTTTAGACCTGGTTTAGCCCTAGTTTAGACCTGGTTTAGTCCTGTTTAGACCTGGTTTAGTCTGGTTTAGACCTGGTTAGATCTTGTTTAGACCTTGTTTAATCTCGTTTAGACCTGGTTTAACCTGGTTTAGTCCTGTTTAGTCCTGGTTTAGACCTTTAGACCTTGTTTAGTTCTGGTTTAGACCTGGTTTAGTCCTGGTTTAGACCTGGTTTAGTCCTGGTTTAGACCTGGTTTAGACCTTGTTTAGTCCTGGTTTAGACCTGGTTTAGATCTTGTTTAGACCTTGTTTAGATCTCGTTTAGACCTGGTTTAGACCTGGTTTAGTCCTGGTTTAGACCTGGTTTAGACCTGGTTTAGACCTGGTTTAGTCCTGGTTTAGACCTGGTTTAGATCTGATTTAGAACTGGTTTAGTCCTGAATGAAAATGAATGAATGGTACACAGATTTTCTTCATTATTTGTGTCCAAAACCAAAATGAAAAAACTGGCGCCCCTTCGGGCACCGTCCCGATACTCAGTCCTGGTTCAGATCTGGTTTAGTCCTGGTTTAGTTCTGTTTTAGTCCTATTTCAGTCGTGGTTTAGTCCTCCTGGTTCAGTCCTGGAGTCAGTCCTGCTTTAGTCTTGTATTAGTCCTAGTTCAGTCCTGTTTTAGTCTTAGTTCAGTCCTGATTCAGTCCTCCTTGTTCAGTCCTGGGATCAGTCCTGGTTTAGTCCTGGCCCAGTCCTGGTGCACTCAAAATTGGGTGAAACAGGAAACGGCCGTTATCCGTTTTTCAATTATTCATTTAAACACAAAATCAAAAACAAAATGAAAAAATTTATATCGATTCTTTTTTTTCTGTTTTTTTGGAGCCAAATAATGAAGTCTTCACTACACTGAACAGAATAGACATGGAGTTGTTTGTGGCTTGATGTTTTGACGTTTGGGTGGACCAGTTTCTGTCTTAAAGTGTTTGTAGGTTTTAAATAGATAGACAGATTTTTTTTACAACAAAAATTTGCTTTTATTTTTGTCATTTTTGACTAAAAACTGGCATACTGTAGCTTTAAATGTAATCTGATGCATATGAATTTTGTTTTAGCATTGACTAAACTCTTAAATCAATGAGACCGTCAACAAAAATGCGAAGGCCTCGAGCGAGTCTCCCTCGAATATTGAATTAAAAAAAAAAGTGTACTGAAAAAAATATGATGTTATTGTAGGCAAATTCATTACAGAAACCATCTTGCTATTAATTAAACCAGCTCACCATTATCGAACGTAAAAACACAGTAGAACAGCGGTGGCAATTTCCCAGCAACAGGAGGTCACTCGGCCCAAACTCCATCTGACCGTAATGCTGTTGTTAATGCTGTTGTTTCCTTGGGCAATACACTCCACCCACTCGCGATACCAGTGCAGCATCTGGAGAGCGGCGTAAGAAAAAAACAAAAAAAAAGAGAAAGCGATTGAATTATAAATAAAAAGCAGCTGACTTCCTTGTTTGCCTCCGTGTTTATAACTGAAAGTGTTAAGAACGGTGCCCCCTCTGACCGTTCTGTCATTCCGTTAAACCATCAGCATCTCATCAAGCGCGGCCCCGAGACACATTAGCTCAGCGTACAGTGCCCCTTTAAACTTCCGACACACACACAATCCAACGCGTCGCACATTCCCAGTCAACTCCAATTTATCCTCGCTCTCCCTCCTCGCGGATAGAGCTTTAAATCATGCCTCTGAGCTACACCAGTTATGACACCGTTAATAAAACACCAGAGCTCGCTATGGCGCCGATCCCAGTCCCCGGGCCCCCCCCCAGTTCAAATGTTTTGGCGTGGGTAAAATACGAGCCCGAAGGAGCGGGTGGGGGTAAGGGCCCTTCAAACGGAGAAAGTGAAAGTTTTATGTAAACGTATAAATCGGCGAGTTGTGACAAAAGGCAGCGCGTGATGTCATTTCCTCTGGAGGGAGTTCACACAAAAGATCTGTCGTGGATGTTTGGAGACGATGGATTTATGAAGGTGGTGGTGCAGAGGAACGTGGGGAGGTTTTAGTGACAGGTTCAGGCGTGGTATAGGATATTTACAGGGGGTTAGCGTTAATGCTGATACTGATTTTACAAAATTTACAGGAAAAATGACAGTTTGAAGAATTGCTGGCTTTCTAATCGACAAGCCATAGTGAAAAGATGAGGTAGTGTTTGCACAACTACTGTATTTTTCAGACTATAAGTCACTCCAGAGTATAAGTGGCACCAGCCAAAAAATGCATAATGAAGAAAAAAAAAAACATATATAAGCCACTCCGGATTATAAGTCACACTTTTTGTGGGAAATCTATTTAAAAAATCAGAAACCAGGAACTGACATTTCATCAACAGGCTGTTAAAGTCACATATGAACAGTTCTTCAGATAAACTATAGCATAAACAACAGAACAGAACAAGTTTACCAAACTCTCCATCTCACTCCAAATCACTAAATCCATTCAATTCTTCATCCTCAGTGTCACTTCTGAGCAACTCTGTGACCTTGTGGCCGTACCGGCTTGTCAAAGCCTGATCTCGTCAGATCTCAGAAGCTCAGCAGGGCTGGGCCTGGTTAGTACTTGGATGGGAGACACTGGGAAAATCAGGTGCCACAGTGGGATGCCAGTCACAAAGTCACCAGTCGTTGTGTCCTTGGGCAAGACACTTCACTCACATTGCCTAGTATGAAAGTGGTGTGTGCGTGAGTGATGTGGTGGTCGGAGGGACCGATGGCGCCGATTGGCATGGCAGCCGTGCTTCTGTCAGTGTGCCCCAGGGCAGCTGTAGCTACAACAGTAACTTACCATCACTGGGTGTGGAGAAAAAAGAATAATGAATCTATGAAAAATGCTCTGTAAAGTGTTTTTGTGACATATGTCTGTGAAACGTGCTATATAAATAAAGACTTACTTACCTCCAGAGGTAAACGGAGTGCAGTTTCCTCTTCTGTGTCGCTGTCGTCAGACTCAGCATCAGTTCCATTTAGAATTATTCCGGCCTTTCTGAATCCCGACAGGATGGTTTCTGTGTTACTGAAGTCCAGGCTTTGTCCATCCATCCAATGACTTCCAGGAACGTTTTCGCAAGTTTTTCGCTCACTCAAAACTTTCTTTCTGCTTCTCGATTACTGTTTTCGGCTGAATATTTCAGTACTTGCTGCCTGTAATCTGCAAAATATGATTTTCTTTTTGGGGGCATTTGTGTTCAGTCAGAGATTCCGTGCCGACGAAAAGTGAGGACCGGGATGTGAGGGATGTAGTCAAGGCCGGGGGCAATTCGTTGTCAAGGCGGCCGCCCAAACTATAAAGCGCTGTGGGAAACACTGCCCCTATCACACATGAGTTTTCTTGTGAATATTAAAGAGTCTTCATGTAGTGACGGAATGTAAACACACACAAATTGGGCGAACTCACTCGTGCACAGCCCTGCACCGAACCGACGTCCCGTACCGAAACGGTTTGGTATGAATACATGTACCGTTACACACCTACTTTTTACATAATTCAAACTGTTGTTATAAAATCTTGAAAGTTTAGCATTATGAAACTTTTTCATGATGCAACTTTTAATCCTGTCGACAAATGCTGATGTAGATAGATTTATGAGTGTGTGAGAGAGAGAGAGAGAGTGTGTGTGTGGTGTTGTGTAGAAACATGGAGCAGTTTTAGTTTCAGGCCAGGGGCAGGTTCAGGCGCAGTGCTGGATATTTACAGGGATTTAGTGTTAATACTGACACTGATTTTTAACCGTGTTTTAATGGAGCAGCTAAACTTGAGACCAGACACAAAAGTTAAGAAGGATTTGCACTTTGTAATATCGCCAAAAGATTATGGAACAGATACTGCGTTTGACACAAGAATGGAAACTGATGCTTTTACAGCCAAATCCTGTGTAAATCCTCTGTATTTCCACTCACTCAATTGGAAGAAATTAGTAGATGGCAGTTTTACTTATTTTTTTTTCCATAATACAATAAAACTTTTGTCTCCATGGAGATGGGTTTGCTTTTTTTTAGCATGTTCCGAACAAAGGCAATAAAATCAAACTGTTGAGCCACAAGAAAAGTCATACAGTTCATCTTCAAAGGTCCGATTTTTAAGTTAAAGGTGCATTGTGTAACTTTTTTGGTAGAGGATCCGCCACCATTTCATTGAACTTTAGTAGTAGTAGTAGTTTATTCGGTCATTTTGCAGCACTACAAAACGAAACAAAACAAAACTACAGACTACAACCCCATGGATCATGACCAAAAATGTTTAGGCTGAAGTAAAAAAGTATTTCTAACGCCAAAAACCCTTTAAACAATGACAGAATTCCAAGAAAGAAAAGCAGCGTATGAACAGCAAGTTTGCATTTACAGTTTTACTTACGACTTAAGAAACAAAATATAAATTAAAACAAACAAAATTTAATGCATAATTCATTCATTTCCGAGATCTGAACGCTTTATACTTATTTTTTTAAAGGCTTCCACAGTGACTTTTAAAAAAAATCATCACTCAGATTGTTCCATATACTAACCCCTCTAACAGAAATACAATTTTTTTGAGTTCTTATCTTCATTTTTTAAAGTTTTGTTTTAGTTTATAGTCACACAAACCAACAATAACAAAGAAGACACAAAATCCATCGTCCACAATCGCATCAAAACAAAAGGCAATGTCAAAGAAAAGCATGCGCCCAGCCAATAGTCACTGTTTACTTATGGCGGCAATATATCTAATCTTCTGGGTATTCCTGTAAGATTTGATATTTATATTGTTTTTTGAAGTGCACCAAGTTAGTACAAGCTTTGATATTTCCATGGAGACAAGCAGATCACATCACCTGGCCAAGTTACAGGTCAGATCTGCGGAGAAACGGGCCCACCCATGGTCACAATGTAAGGTTTTGCTGTAGTAATTGAATAAATACAAGATTTTGTTAGTTTCACATCCCAGGCAAAGCAATAACATTACCATGGAGACAAGCAATTGGCAAAACCTCCACCAGAAAAGTTACACGGTGTGCCTTTAAATGCTCTACTTTATGTTTATTCAATACAGGTGGTTTTATAGCTCAAAAACGCCTTTAAAAATTGGAATTCTGACTGTGAGCGGGGTCGCCTCTCCACAGATCTGACCTGTAAGTTGAGGTGGCTTGGCCTCTATGAAAATAAAGATTTAAAGATGCACTGTGTAACTTTTCTGGTGTGTCTTTCCCCAGTGCAGATGAAGACATATAAGCAGATGTATAAGCAGATCTTGAGGTCAAAATGAGTGTGCGGTAAATTGTCTCCATCTAATTATGAAGTGTTTTGTTGTCCAAGTATCAGGAAGTGTAAGTTGGCATGCTAGTTGTTGTTCGTTTTCGCCATGGCAGCAAAACTTCGTCCTGATTTCTGAAAGCTGTGAGAAAAGCACTAAACATTAAGATGCTCAGAATGTGTGAAGTAAATGAAGAATAACTTTGTATTTTTACTTTCTCATACTTCTAAAGGTACATTGTGTAACTTTTCTGGTGGAGGGTCCGTCAAATCCTTTTCTCCATGGAGATGTTATTGCCTTGTCTGGAATGTTTCACAGTATTCAATTCAATTTTATTTTATCCACAATTTTAATATGCAATTGACACAACTACTGTACAAAAACAAAAACAAACACTAACTCTGAAGCTGAAAAGCTGAAATGAAACAGGAAACTAAATAAAAGTGAAAAAATGCATAGCACACTCAGATGGCCAATGTCCAAAAGCTTTTTTTATTTTCTTCGTCAGATTATTTTTCTTGCTTTGGACCACACTATATCCTTTTGTTTATAAAGCACAACAACGACAAGTCAATAAATAAAAAATCATACTAATAAACACAAAAGGAAAAACAAAACAAAGTAAACAATACAACACAAATTAAAATAAGTGAGAAAGAAGAAAAAAAGAAAACACTGAAATATAATACTACTACTACTACTACTACTACTACTACTAATAATAATAATAATAATAATGATGATAATTAATAGATAAAATTAAGTAAAAGGTTCCGTATCTTTCCTTTTTTTTTTTTTTTTTTTAGATAATTGTTTCCCATAAACTGGGTCGTGACCATCAGGTGGGTCACAAGAGATTTTTTTTTTTTTTGAGTTGCCTTGTCACGATCGGCATGTCGGTCTGTAATATACATATACATATATACATACATCTCCATGCTCCCTGCGCAGCACCGCCTTGCCTAACTACTGATCACTGTTTTTCATTGTTTAAAACTTAAGTAATTCTCAATCAATCAGTCAAACTTTATTTGTATAGCAGTTTTCATACATTTCAAATGTAACACAAAGTGCTTCACATGCAACAGAAAAATTACAATAATTTAAAAAAAGCAGCAACCCCCTCACCCCAGTGTTTCCTCCATATATACAACAAACTAAACAGAAACATAAAACATAAACATATTGTTCAGAAATACACGATCACTCAGTCAACAATAAAATATCCTCATTAATGTTCAATAATGCTCACAAATTTATTTTGTGATTTATGAGCATTGTCTGTTGACTTGGGTCGCAAAGATTTATGACTTTTAAAATATGGTTTCTAGAAAAAAAAAAAAAAAAAAAGGGGGAAAACACTGTTTTAGATTAATTAGTTTAGATTCTATTTAGGTTATTTATTTTATATTTAACTTAATTCATTTTATTGTTTCTATTTATTCCTATTTATTTTTTCGTATGGCATTAAACCTTTCTATCACCACGGAGACCAAACCAGACCAAGTTACAGGTCAGATCTATGGATAGGCAACCTCGCTCACAGTCAAAAATGCCTCTTTTTCTAGATATTTTAAAACAGTAAAACCACCTGTGATAGAGCTGATTAAAGTCATACTGTGGAACATTCCAGACAAAGCAATAACATCTCCACGGAGAAACGCATTTGATGAACCCGCAACCAGAAAAGTTACACAATGCACCTTTTAAGACGTGAAAACACAAAGCTTGTTTAACACACATACGTTACACCTATAATTTTACCTTCAAAGATATAAAACATAAACCCGAGCTTATTTTCACTGGTAATGGCATAGTTACAGGGCACGGACCGGTCCAGGCGAGGCACGGGATTTACAGAGATTTAGCGTTAATGCTCACTGTAATTTGGCGTGTTTTAACAGAAGAGAAAACCCTGGGCAAATATGAGGCGTGCCCCACAAAGTTACACACATAAACTGAGCAAACAAAAGTAATGTAACCATAAATAATCTGACACATGGATGACACCGCTGCTTATAGAGGCTAAAAATATAGTGTGTCATTTTTATACTAAGCTAATCATAGTTAAAGTGCATTGTGTAATTTATCTGTTAAATGCTTTTAGCCATTAAGATGTTATTGCTTTGCTTGGAATGTTCCACAGTACGACATTAAACAGCTCTGTCTTATGAAAAAAAAAAAAAAAAAAAAAAACTAGAAACACAGAGATTCTGACACATTTGACACAGATCTGACCTGTAACTTGGTCTGGTTTGGTCTCCATACTGTGAGTTTTGCTGTCATGGCAACAACTAACAAACAACTAGCATGCAAACACACATTCCCTGATACTCGGACAACAAAACGCTTTATAATTAGATGAAGAAAATACGCAGCATAATTATTTTGACCTCAAGAGCTGCTTATTTATAATATATCTGTACTGGGGCAAGACACACCAGAAAAGTTACACAATGCACCTTTAAATCTTTCCTGTCTTCATGGAGGCCAAGCCACACCAAGTTACAGGTCAGATCTGTGGAGTGGCGACCCCGCTCACAGTCAAAATTCTAGTTTTTAAAGGTGTTTTTCAGCTATAAAACCACCTCTATTGAAAAAAAAATATAAAGGAGAGCTGTTTAATGTCATACTGTGGAACATTCCAGGCAGAGCAATGACATATCCATAGAAACAAGAAGGTGAAGGAACCCCAACCAACTTAAGATTTTAACTATTGTGTTTGTTTTTTTGTTTTGTTTTTTGTTGGTTGACAAAACCAACTAGCATGAGAGCAAAAGAGAAATCAAAGTCTGTGAACTGGACCAATGTTTTTTTGATCCAAGCTGCTTCTTCAGTTCTAGGAAACAACTAGCATAGAATATATTGTTGTTTTGTTAGAAGTGTGATCACTTGAAATCGAAGTAAAAGTGGGACAAGTGTGGCAGTGTGGCGGGATATGGTGGTTGACTGCCCCCCTCGCCCCTCAGTCCCTTTGCCCCCACCATTTGAACTGGAGGCAATCCTCAAAAGTTGTCATGGCCTATTTTTTTTTTTTTATTACTTTTCGGCAAATAATAACACATCAGCATCTTGTATTTTGTTGATATTTTCATTTAGAAATGATATGAAGTATTTATATTTCTCTGTAAATAATTATATGATGTATTTACATTTGCCACTGAATTTCATCACCTGACAAGCTTGAAATCAAACAGTGACAGTCAAACGCACACACAGAGTTCTGTAGTGCAGTTAAGGACGGCAAAATGACAAGTGATAAAATACGAAAAGTGGACAGACAGTGTCGAGTTTTCAAAGAACAGTGGATGACCGATTATTTTTTTGTTCAGTGTAAGGACCGTGCAGTTTGTCTGATATATAAAGAAAGTTTGGCGGTTTTCAAAGAATATAATCTGCGTTGTCAGGGTCATACAATTCTGTTATATGCCCGACCCGACCCTGGACCCCATCACAGTCAGGAGAGATAATGTGGCCCCCAGAAAAAAAAAAACGTTTGGTGACCCCGTTATATAACATGCTTGAAACAGTAGAAAACATCATATTCTAGGGCGACAGTGGCTGTTTATAGTAGTTGTCCCCAACCCGAAAGTTGGAGGATCAGTTCCTGTTCGGACCAAGTTCTGTTGTTTTGTCCTTAGGCAGGACACTTCACCCACCTTGCCTAGTATGAAAGTGGTGACTGCTTTGCTCCATAACATAGGGTGTGTTCTGCAGACAAAATTTCCAATGCTGTCTTTCCATGTCTATCCAGTGCTACCAAGTGAACATTCTGGGTGAAGTGTCTTGCCCGGGAACACAACCACAGTAGTAAATATGCACTTGGAAAACGATTGAACCAGCTAAGACAAATATGTCTTAAAGAAACAGTCTGGAATTTTTGACATAGGACCTCATTTCCTAGTGAGTCAGAGTGTTGGAGACGTGTGGAGACACTTTTTAAAATATTCTATGCAGTCCTTGTATTTGCAGAGGTTAGACTAGTGCATGTCAATGGCCATAGTTATCCTGCCACTAAAAACAGTCTTACGCACTCCACAAAACACCTGAAACAAATCTGTTATTACACCAGACTGTCCATGTGAATGTCTGTGTTGATAGAATAATTTTAGAAGTAAAACCAACCTTGCATTTGAAGGGTTTATGTCTGAGCAGCAGTGAGTTGTACTTCCTGATAGAAAGCTTGGCAGTGGCGGACTGATATATGAGAAAATAGTCCCTCAACATGCGACGATTCATGTGATGCAAGGTTAGTTTTATTTCAAACATTATTCTATTAAAACAGACATTCACATGGACAGTCTGGTGTAATAATAGATTTGCTTCGGGTGTTTTGTGGAGTGGGTAAGACTGTTTTTAGTGGCAGGATAACTATGGCCATTGACATGCACTAGTCTAGCACCACCTCAGGAACATCGCAAAACTCCGTCCAACTCTCTCCCTCGCAGATGCAGAGAAGCTCGTCCACGCCTTTATCTCCTCCAGGTTGGACTACTGTAACGCACTCCTCATCAATATCTGGCAGGAGCATCCAGAGACTGCAATACATCCAGAACTGCGCTGCCAAGATCCTGATGAGGGTGCGAAAATTTGACCACATCACCCCCATCCTGAAATCCCTTCACTGGCTCCCGATCCCACTCAGGATTGAGTATACAAGGTCTCCCTCCTCACTCACCAGTGCATCCACGGTCACTCCCCCCAGTACCTTAAGGAACTCCTCACTCCCCAGACCCCCTCACGCACCCTCCACTCTACATCCACCAACACTCTCCAACCCCCCAGAACCAAACTTTGCACCATGGGTGATGGGGCCTTCTCCTCTGCTGCTCCAAGGCTTTGGAATCCTCTCCCCGACCACTTGAGAGCCCCACAGTCTACTTCTGTTTTTAAACAAAATCTTAAAATGTACCTTTTTACTAAAGCCTTTTGTTAATTGTATTTTATTCTTGTTTTATCTTATTAATTCCTGCAGTGGTTTTAGCTTGATCCACTGTTTACTGATGCACTTTTTTACTCATTGTTTTTACCTGTAGCACTTTGAGATTATTTTATGTAAAGTGCAATATAAAGGCAAGGCAAGGCAAGTTTATTTGTACAGCACAATTCGCACACAAAGTAACTCAAAGTGCTTTACAGAATAAGAAATACATTAAAATCATAATAAAAACAAATCAAAACATAAATAATCATGAAGATTAAAAATTAAAAAAGAGAGACATAAATTGGAGAGAAGAGTGCGGAATGAAAACCTTTCAGTTATATGCACAGTTAAACAGAAATGTTTTGAGCCTGGATTTAAACAGCGTCACAGAAGAGTCTGTCTCACATGTTCAGACTGTTCCAGGTTTTAGCTGCATGAACCTGAAACGCTGACTCCCCTTGTTTAGTCCTGACTCTGGGCACCAGCAGGAGGCCGGTCCCTGAGCTCCTCAGAGTGTGAGATGGTTCATATGACACTAACATGTCACAGATGGACTTTGGTGCTCGGCCATGGAGAGACTTGTACAAGCAGAGCTGCTTTAAAGTCTATTCTCTGAGCCACAGGAGCCAGTGCAGAGACCTGAGCACAGGACTTATGTGCTCGTACTTCCTAGTTCGAGTGAGGACCCGAGCTGCAGTGTTCTGGATGTTCTGGATGTTCTGGATGTTCTGGATGTTCTGCAGCGTCTCACAGCTCGTTTGGAGAGACCAGTGAGCAGAACATTACAGTATCTAACCTACTGGAGACAAACGCATGGATAAGTTTCTCCAAGTCTGATTTAGACAGTAAACCTTTGATTTTCGCTATGTTTTTTAGATGGTAAAAGGCTGCAGATGTTATTGATTTGATGTGGCTGTTAAAGTTCAAGTCTGAGTCCATTATTACCCCTAGATTTCTTGCCTGATTTGAAGGTTTTAGAGAGAGAGAGACTGGAGGTGACTGCTGACACTGTCCCTTTGTTTCTGTGGACCAAACACTATGACTTCAGTCTTGTCAGAGTTTAGCTGGAGAAAGTTGTTTTGCATCCACACACTGATCTGTTGGATGCAGTGACAAAGTGAGTCCACTGGTCCATAGTCTCCTGCTGCCAGAGAGAATAAAATGTATCATCATTATTATTATTATTATTATTATTATTATTATTATTATTACCAGCGACCTCTGCAAATACAAGGACTGGATGGAATATTTTAAAAAGTGTCTCCACACGTCTCCAACACTCTGGCTCACTAGGAAATGAGGTCCTGTGTCCAAAACTGAACTGTCCCTTTAACCGGGTTGCAGTGTCCAAAGTTATTCCTCACTTACATGATGAATTCTACATTTTGATCATACTAATTATTCATAGCAATTAGATTTTAAGCGCTTTTTCACAACTCACAAGACCAACATTTCGCGAACAACAACTAGTATGTTAACCTCGCACTTTCAAACAGGACGTAGTAGACTTATTTTGACATCAAGAGCTTCTTATATTCCTGGGGCAAGACATATTTTGCTTAAGTACATGGAATAAATTGGGTTCACGATAATAAAGTGCTCCAGATATGTGCGTTGAGATATGGTCGCTGTAAATGCTTTGTCTTTAAATAGATAAAGTAATAAACAGAAAATCTACAGCAGTCTTTAATAACCGCTCCTCCAGCTTCTCCATTTAAATTGAATATTATTTCCCCGGAGCTCTGACGGCTACTGTTGCATAAATCTCGTTACAGTGGCTCTTTAAATTCCAAATCCTCGTCTGCAGAGAAAGTCCCTGTCAGTCACCATTTCACAGTAATCAACCGTGACGCTAATATCCCCAAAGATACCAATCGGAAATTATCGGTCGTAGATTATTCCGGCGAAGTCTCCACGGAAGATTCTCGCGCGGAGCAGAGGAATTGGAAGTGTAAACGGCGTGTCATCGCGTTACACGGTCCGGCCTCGCTCTGGCTGCTGCTGCGCGCCGGGTGTGATGGGTGTGGAGGTCTCTCTGTGTGAGGACGGGACCGCGCTGGAGGTCCTCATTAAACCCACGGCTTCTCCGCAGCGCCGCAGCTTTGATCCGAGCGCCAGGAGAGCTCGATAGGTACTACAGAGCAATACTGACATGAACACCAGCTCCAGACATCAGCTATTAGTCAGGGAGCAAAACTCTCAAAAGCTCTAGAAAATGGGTTGAACCCAAGCCCCCAGGTTCCAAAATGGCCGCCCATTCAAGTCAATGGGCTGAGCTCAATGGCGCATGATCCCAGATTAGCCTAGCCCGGCTAGGTACTTCCGGTGGCTGTGGGCCGACCGAGCATGTGCAGTAGTGCTCTTTTCTCCCACGGGCACACGCGAATGCACGCGACCACACGCACGGAGCGCGGGCTCGTGTATCACGTGATCGCTTTGACCAATCAGAGCGAGAGGAACGAGAGCGGAGCAGAGCGGAGCCAGAGCTAAAAAAATATAAAGCGTTTTTTTAAGACAACTGAAGGATTTTGAGCGAGAAAAAGTTTATGATCTAAAAATAGGTAAAAATCGCCACAAAATCCGACATTTTTGAAAGTTGTAGGTGCCCTGTCAGCCGAACACGAGCAGGTTGTGATTACATTGCGCTCTATGAGAAAAATCTTCTCTCGGCCCATGGGATTTACCACTGAGTGTCACTACGTCAACTCGAGGCAGCTACAAGCTAGCAATACTGTATCCAGTTATTTTAATAGATCCATGGTTGAACCTGACATCATCTGCCGTACTTTTTATTAGCACTGTCAAGCGATTAAAAAAAAGAGAGATAAAATAATTATGATCTGTAATTAATTCATCTAACTAATTTATTTTTTAATCTCACCAAAAAATTGCCGAGAAAAGCTTCAACTTGAGGTATTTTCATTTGAATTCATTATTACATTATTTTCATGCTATCATTAACATTTTTTATATAAGTATCATCATTATTACTATTACTAATCTGCATAAATAAACTCAACTTAACAACATATAAACCAAAACCACATAGAGCCATATCAGCCCGTTTGACATTATAATGTGTTTAATGCAGATTTGCGCAAGTCTCACAGAAACGAAACTTAAAATTGCATGGCTAATTTGCATAAACTAAGCACAGAAAAAAAAAAAAAAAAACACTCTTGTGCTGCTGATGTGGTTCAGCTTCTACTAAAGGACACGACTCAGTGGAATATAAATGTTCTTTCTGTGACAGAGGGATTTTGGTGAAGGTTTCGCGATGTTTTCAGAGATCAGACGTGTGCAGGTTTATCGCAGATGCGGCGAGAACGGGAATGAAAATTAGGCTACAGTTCTTTGCGGGAGCGAGCGGAGCAGGACTGCACAGTGACTTTGTTCCAACGACACATAAAAACAGATTTTATAATAAGGCAACTCGCATACAGAAACAGTAAAGTTAGAGATTAAAAATAAGATTATCGCGATTAAAAACATAACATGCTAAATATGACTGTAATTAATTAATCACAATTAATGAGATAAATTGAGACCCCTACTTTTTATTTGTGTTTTTTTTGTTGTTGTTTTTTTGTTAACTGTAACCCTAAGAACCAATAATTGGAGGGTATGCTCTTCTGGAAATGTTGCGAAAAAAAATTGTGGCCATTTTAGTGTAGGTAACCTTCATTTTGTGATAGAAAATTTTGAAAAACTTCCTCAGATCCTCAGTGGGTTTGGTAAGATGTCTATAAATGCATTCCAGCTGCAAAAAACACATGTGGTGACGACATTCAGTGAAAGAATAATTCTTAAAACACATTTCTGCATGATTTTGGCTCAATTTAATGCAAAAAAATAAAGCGTTTTTTCACATTTTTCCAATATTTTCATCTTTACATCATTGGCAATCAACTATTCCCCCAATATGCCATTCTTTTCTCCAAACAATATAGTCATTCCACAGAAAAAATTATAAAAATCCAACCAAAATCAATGGATCTGTGATGATTTCTTTACCATCAACAGGCCGAGAACCTCAATAGAATGTTCGGCTACTCTCAACAGTCCATAAGGCACACGATATAGAAAAGTAACATCGAAGTGGGTGAGTGAGTGCGTGATTGTGTAATTGCTCGAGGTCGAAGAGGCCACAGGAGCCACGCCTCTGTCTGTCTGCTCCAGGACAGTTGTAAGTGAATTACTGACTACGTTACGTTTGACACGGGCTTATGGTGCGTTCAGACCGCAGTGTCAGGGCCATTGGGTTTACGTGTAACGTCAGTGGGGGATGTGTGTGTCTGGGCTGGTCCAAAGTTTCCACGTTTCAAACATTTGGCGCAGTGCTTCTGGAGGATTCACGCCACAGACACGACAGGCGGACTTCAACGTCTTTCGAGCGTCTGCCCTCAAATGCAAAGGCTTCAAACTCGACTTCAAACATTTGCCAGGATTTTGAAGCAGCTTAAAAATTGATATACGTTTCATTTAAAGATCAACCGTCTTGAGTGCATTCACTTAACCCTTCAAGACCTAAGAGCAATTTTAGTACATTTGTCCTCGCCTGGATTTTTTTTTCTCAATTTTTCTATTAAAACTCCTCCTTTTATCCCCTAATGAAGTGTTATACATCCTTTTTTTTTTTTTTTTTTCAGTATCGACCTGTTATTTCAGTCTGCATGCTGTAGTTGTAGTTGTCAAATGGCTGTAATAAAAGCTATAGGACCAGAAATACAAATGAAAATGAAAAAATAAATAAATAAAATGAAAATAAAATCCACTCTCTTTCATACAAAACACACAGCAAACACATCTAAACAACCTGAAACTTTAGGAAAAATTCAATTTCAACACAAAGTTTTAACATGAAATTGTTTGCAAACAGGAATAAGTCAATTTTTCTTGGAAAATCTTGCACTCGGCTCCACTTTTCTCATGTTGGACATTTTTCTGATGAGGGTGTCACGGTCAACAGTCAAAACGATCGTCCTTTAAGAGCGTTTGGAAAGAGACAAGTCTTCATTTGTGCTGCTCTGGTGGGAGGGGCCACGTACAAAGGCTCTGGAGATGCTGCTATGCTAAGCGGCGCAGAAAATTACCAATATTTTAATAGAAAATATAATTAAAATATTTTAGAAAAAGTAGAAAATCACCCAAGGGCCACATTAAAGGTCTTGGAGGGCCGGATCTGGCCCCCGGGCCTTATGTTTGACACCTGTGCTCTAAATAGAATTCTGAGAGGTTAAATGAGAAGGGAAACTACTATCTAAAAAGTCGATTTTGCATAATAGGTCTGCTTTAAACTCTCTGTGCCCGTTTTTTTCCCTTGTGCACTTTTAGCATGCTCTTTAATTTGACTGCAAAACTCTGCTCTGGCCTTTGTAAGCTGTCAAAAAACTTATCGCAGTGAATAATTAGGATGCAAAAGGAATTTGTTGGGAAAACGAGAGTTGCTTGCAAAGCTTTTAATATAAACCCGCTCTATTTTTCACACTTTTAAGACAGTTAAGCTTGAGCATATTTTTTAAGTTCGCAGCTTGCTCCAAACTATATTTTAAACTAACTTCATTAATCAGAAACGTTTTGGGGAAGCTTTGGGCGTAGTTGACCTCTCTACCATCCAACATCTGTCCCGGTCTCTCCATCCCCGTGTGCCCCCGTTTGCCGTGAGTCCAGCGAATGTGCATCTGGACCAGACCCAGGCCCATAACCTTCAGCTATAACCTCCAAACGACGCCCTAAAACGAGTCTGTAAACACGCCGCTGACATGGCTGAAAGAGAAAGACATGTTGAACAAACCGTATTTCCGTCAACGAAAATGTAAAATAAAATGCCAACAAGAATAAGAAACAGAAATGTTATAGATTGTGGCTGGACTTGGACATGGGAAACTGGAGTCTGTGTGCACTACAAATATCGCAGGCATTTGGACAGTTTTTACAGGGTTTCATGAGAATACAAGGACCTGACCGTGACTAAAGGAGGAATGAGTCAGGACTAAACGTTGACATTGATGTAGGCTGCGTTCACATGGGTTTTGTTCTGGTTCGATCCTGATTTAGTGTTGATGTAGACACAATTTGGTCCTGGTTTATCCATGTATCATTCGTTTTTCAAAATAGAATCAAAACTAAGTAAATGAAAAAACAACTATTTTCTTCATTGTTTGTCTCCAAAACCAAAATGGAAAAAAAAAAACTAATAACGATTTTTTTTTTTTTTTTTCAGTTTTCTCTTAAATCAATAATTGAACGTTTCCATGACTTAAACTGCGATGCCGGACTTTTGCGCGGCATATGGACTGAACCAGGACTAAAACAAGACTAAAACAGGACAAAACCAGAACTGAACCAGGACTGAACTTGGACTGATCCCAGGACTAAAACAGAACTACACCACGACTAAACTAGGACTGAACCAGGACTAAACCGGTCTCAGTCCTGGTCTCGGTCCTGGTCTCGGTCCTGGTCTCGGTCCTGGTCTCAGTCCCTATTTCAGCCCCTGTCTGGTCCTGGTCTCAGTCCCGGTCTCAGTCCAAGTCTGGTCCTGGTCTCAGTCCTACTGTTCCTAATGGAACTACTGCTCACTGAGTCAGGTTTGTGAAGTTGTAGTGTTTTGTTTTGCTTGTGGACAGGACAGGGCGACAGTAGCTCAGTTCGTGTTGACTAAATTGAAGGTTCCCACTCTTGACATAAACATAGTTTATAGAGTAGAGAGGTGTGAGTGTGTGTGGAGGTGGTTCCTTGAGTGCTTTGAAGGCGGAAAAGTGCTGTATAAAAATGTGACCATTAGGAATAGGGGTGTAATGGTACATGTTTGCTTTTGATTAAATTCTTATACTTTTACCTGTTTCTATTGTACACATTTTAGTATATTTATTTATTTTAGGCATATTTTTTAGGATTTCCAGTGTTTCCTCTGTAGGAGCCTCTGCATCGGGAGCGGAGGTCGGCTGTGGCTGCCGGGTTCTGTCCCGTGGGCTCCTGGTGGAGAGTTGGTGCTTGGGCTTCATCTCTCCCCTGGCTCCTGTGGTGGTTCCTGGTGGTGGTGGACGACTCTCTGCTCCTGATGTAGAAGCTCCTCTGATGGTGCTTTTCTCAACTGGTTCGCCTGTATTCAGCCTCACATTTTACTATAGGGGATTTTATGTATTTTACTATCTTAGGGCGTGTGTGTGTGTGTGTGTGTGTGTGTGTGTGTGTGTGTGTGTGCGTGTGTGTGTGTGTGTGTGTGTGTGTGCGTGTGCGTGTGTGTGTGTGTGTGTGTGTGTGTGTGTGTGTGTGTGTGTGTGTGTGTGTGCGTGTGTGTGTGTGTGTGTGCGAGTCGGTGTGCGTGTCTGGGTTGTTTGGTTGTGTGGAGTTGGGCAGGTGTGGGGTTGGATAAGTGGGTGGGTGGATGGAAATGCGGGATTGTTTTTAATCACTGTAAAGCACTTTGTGTTACGTTTTTGTATGAAAAGCGCTTTATAAATAAAGTTTGATTGATTGATTGATGTATTCGTGCCAAACCGTTTCAGTATGGGACGTTCGGTTCAATGTGCGTCTGTGCACGAGTGAGTTTGTGCAATTTGTGTGTGTTTACATTTCGTCACTATATGTGCAACTACACAGAGGCTCAGCTCTTTAATATTCACAAGGAAACTCGTCCGGGATTGGGGTGGCAGTGTTTCCTGCAGGGCTTTATAGTTAGGGAGGACGCCTTGACTACGTCCCTCCAAACCTCGTGAATCCTCAAAACTGTCGCGCCACGGTCCTCACCTTCACCTTTCACTGGCACGGAATCTCCACCTCCCCTCCACTGACATTGTAAACTACAGCAGATCTAAGTTGGTTTTTCTGGCCAGAAATATTAAGACCGAGTAAAACTTCATCCTGGGACTGTTGGTGCTGCGCTTTACTCTTTGAAAAGTTTTGTTTACTGTTTACAAGGAATTTATTTTCTTTAATATTTCATACATTTGTTGCTTATTTGAGAATATTTTATTTAACTCTTTTAACTTATTTTATTTAATGTATTAACAAGCAGCACTTTCAATTTTCTGGTTTGTATAATGTTAAAACAAATTGTTGGTTTGATAAACACACAAATAAACAAGCAAATGTTTTTTTCATTTTGTTCCCAATACTGTACTGAAAATGAACCGAACGCGACGTTTTTTGTGCACCGTGTACCTAACCCCTAATTAGAAAAGATCACAAGATTACTCAAACGTATAAAGCTGGAGGACGTGTCTGGAATGAGGGAAGTCTGGGAATCCCTTCTTAGACTGCTGCCCCCGCGAACCTGCTCCGATTAAAGTGGGAGAAGATGGATGAATATTATTACGTTGTAGAAAGCTCCAAAAGGATTTTCCATAATACCCCGTCTTTAAACAATCACTAAACCAGATCTAGTATTTACCCCGTCAGCAAAAAACGAACCTACCCGGGGTTACACCAACTGCAAAGCAACACCTAAACCAGGATCACACTTCTAGAAATCTGAGGTCCATTGTATTGACATTTCTGTTAAACATTTTAAAAGCCTTTGACATGCTACAAATCCCCGTCTGCGAACCTGTTCCCAGAGGAGGTGGGCGTCTGGCTGTTGGGAGCACAGATACACGACTGTCTGGACGCGATGAGTCTGAGATGTTTGAGCTTCCTTCAGGACTCCTCTCCGGTCACACACACCCCCGGGCTGTGACAGATTAACGGCCCACATATTTCACACCAACAGCTGTTCTTCCACCATCCGTCCGGGCCCGGTCCAAGTCTGTGAAAGCTGCGACGAAGGGTGAGCAGTAAAATCGAGATGGACGTCTGCTATGTGGAGTAATGGTATATGCTTGGTCATGTGCGAAAGGGTGGAGGCGAAACGCTGCTGGCAGACGGACATTTTTTGGATTATTCTGTTGGTGTTATTAAAAAAATGTTTCAGAAATTTTGTTGGTGAACGTCTATTGACAGTCTAGTTGTGGCTTGACTGGTAAAAACAACCATAAATAGTAAAAAATTATAACAAAAAACAAAATTATTTCTCCATCTTAAAGATTCAGAATAGGGATGTACCATATTTTCACGATATAACTCTCACCGTACGATATTTATTGAGCTATTTTGTCGAAGATGTGCTACTTTTTCCTCTTAAAATGCCTTGACAAGACTTAATCCAAAGAACTAAGATTTAAAAGCGCTTAGAGCTGCTATTTATTCATGTAGTTTGCATTGAAATGGAGCAAAGGATCATGGTCTTTGTAGTTCTCTTTGTATTTTTACTGCTATTGCTGCACCATAACACTTAATTTAAGCAAAGAAACTTGTAATTCGATATATTGTGATGGTCCACGATATTATTGAGAGACTTTTGATGATACGATATCACGATATTTCAGTTATTGTCACATCCCTGGTTCATAATGTGATTTTTTTGGGCATTTGTTAGCCACCGCTTGCTTGTTTCCATGGAGACATTAGGTGACATCAGACTGTGTCACTAATCTGATCAGTGGAAAGGAGGTAAACACGCCTGTTGTTCAACTTTATACTAGGGATGGACCAATACTGATATTAAATATTGGCGCCGATCCAGGAAAATTAGCTGGATCTGGTATCGCTTCCGTGACATCAATTCATCTGATATCTTCATAGGGCGTTTATTGGATGTAGTCAGAATAGTTACTGGAAAATGTTGGCCTCAATTAGTTTCAAATAGTTTGAACGCAGAAGTTCAATAGGTCTATGCAGGATAAAAAACACAGTTGGATACATTTTGTAGTAAATCAATTGTGTTTTGATGGGAATAAAATGCCTTTTTCAGACGGGAACGTGCCTATGTTCCCTCATTTCAGTTTTTTTTTTCTTTCCAAAATTAGGCCCTATGTTCCCACATTTCCTTTACCATAACTTTGCATCTGAATTTATCCCTATTTTTCCCAATTTGGTCATCAATTACACTCAGTTCTCCAGCAGCAGTTGACTACAGATGTAATGTAGAGGTCATGGTGCAAAGGATCCTAGGTTGAAATGACTCTGAATCATCCCTTTAAATGTGGTAAAAAAAAATAAATCAATAAAAATGACTTTGAGTTTAATTTTGAAAAAAATCTTATAAATAATGGAATAGTTCTGACCCCTTTCAGACCTTACTATAGTATCAGTTAACGTCGAGAATTGACAGATACCAAAAGCCAAAGTATCAATATCAGATCAGTGCATTTCTACTTTATATACAGTGTTGGGAAGGTCACTTGTCTAAAATGTATTCCCCTACAGAATACAGATTACAGACTCCAAAATCTAGTTTGTAACATAATCCATTAAATTACTTAAAGTGAGTAACGTAATCTGAATACTTTGGATTACTTGATTTGCTGTAGAGAAGCAAAGACTACAATTTTCACATGAGATGTTTTGTCTGCTAAAAGACAGTGGCATAGTTTAGTCCTGTTAAATCCTGTTTTAGTCCTGTTTTAGTCCTGTTTTAGTCCTAGTTGAGACCTAGTTTAGACCTGGTTTGGACCTGGTTTGGACCTGGTTTGGACCTGGTTTAGTGCCCGACAATGAGTGGAATTACCGGGGGAAAAAAAAGGGGATTTAGCCCTAATTGTAAAAACAGGAAAATACCACTGCGTAATCCATTTATTTCAACAAAGTAACTGTAATCCAATTACCATCCATTGAAACAGTAACTGTAACTGAATACAGTTACTCATAATTTGTACTCTGATTACGTAACTCCAGTACATGTAATCTGTTACTCCCCAACACTGATTATATAGCCTGATTCATCAGTCGGTTTCACTTTGTAGAAACCGTCTGACCTTGCAGCATTAGGATTCGTTCTCTTGACTGTAGGTGGGTACTTTTTTTATTTAACCAATTGCTGCTATTTGGTCGTGACGTATGTAATGCGTCGCTAACGGGGCTAACTGGTATATTAAGTTTTTCCCAAATCCTTTAGGATGAAGGGCAATAACGTCTTTCTCCTTGATAAAATTCACCAAACATTCTCTTTGTTCCAGCTTGGTTGATTGTCTGGTGCCTGGACTCACACTTCCGGGGTTCTTGCAAACCATGTCTTAACCGTGTATTAAAATTCCTGAACTAGTTGCTGGAGAGAAATGAAATTGAGCGGAGGCACTTTTTTTTTTTTTTTACAATTAATAACAACATAACTGAACAAAAGAAGCATTTCCATAAGAGAAAACAGGCAGTGGACTCTCACCAGAAAAGTTACACAGTTCACCTTTAAGCTTAGAGTTAGACAAACTTTGTTATTTATAGACAGTACCATACCACAACATATTCTAAACTTTTGATTCATGAAAGTGTCCACCTTTGGCCGGTATAACAGCTGAACACGCTCTTGGCTCGTTCTTTCTGCAATTGAAATCTAAAATTCTTCAGAAAGTTCTTCCCAAGTCTGTTGCAGAAGTTTCCATAAATGTGTGGCACTTGTAGGTTGCTTCACTCTTCTGTCCAGTTCATCCCAAACCAGCTCGATGGGGTTTAAGTCTGGAGACTGTGCTGCTGGACTCTCCATGTTTTCAAGCTTTTCCATCTTGTTCTTTTTTCCTGAGGTAGTTTTGGCAGAGCTTGGACTTGTGTTTTGTCCTCTGTTTGTTCAGTTTTTACCTTTGCACCATTTCAAGCTCTTCATTGGACTTGAATTGCAATAAATAACTGGAAAAATGAGGGTGTTCTAAAACTTTTGACCGGTAGTGTTTATCCGGAAATGCGTGTCTGCTTAAAATAGTTAAAGATCTGAGGATTAATAAGGTAATCCTGGTTCTGACTGCAGTCCATGAGCCCGAGGTCCAGTCACACCAGAAGCTGACGTAAAGCCCATTGTGAGTGTGTGCCCACTTGTGCAGGAGGTGAGCACGCCCTCCCCGCTGTGTGCATAAAACTCTGACTCATACTTTACCCTATGAGCCAAAACGACTCCTCGCAGTGTACACAAATGCCTCTGTAAATGTTTCCTTATGATATTAAACCAGTGTTAGCGTGTTATTGTGCGAGCGTTTGTGTGTGGGATCCAGTTTCCTACGCGTCCGTCATTAGCGCATTTATGAGACGTAAACATGACTGAGGAAATAACAGGGCAGACTGAACGCTTCTGTTGGGAACCGCGCACAACTGAGTCAACAATTCTGCCAAATCCAGGACGGTACAAAGCCACGTGCATACTGCTTAGTAATGTAAAACCACGTTATATTACCCTGAAAAGGCATAGATTTGTATAAAAGACCAGTGGTTCTTCCAGGGAGGTACGCTGGCAGTTCAAGGGAGGGAGTTAAAGGGTCTGTATTATGTTATTTTCTGATCTATATTATGCTGTTTCCTCATTAAAAACATACCTGGAGTTGTGTTTTGTTTCATTCACACATGTTTAACACACAAACCCTGCAGATTTTGGTTGATTTTTTTCTTTCAAACAGAAAACACTGTTCCACTTTGTGATGTCATGTATAGGGGTGTCAAATTATCGCATTAATTACAGTCATATTTAGCGCTTTATGTTTTTTAATCGCGTTAATCTCATTTTTAATCTCTAACTTTACTGTTTCTGTATGCGAGTTGCCTTATTATAAAATCTGTTTTTATGTGTTGTTGGGACAATAACACATCGCTCACGCAAAGAATTGTAATTTTCATTCCCGTTCTCGCCCGCATCTGCGATAAACCTGCACATGTACGATCTCTAAAAACATCGCGACACAGACAGAACAGACTCACCTTCACATCAACATCCCTCTGTCACACACTCTGAAAACACTCATATTCTTTTCATATTATTCATATTCATATTCTTTTCTCAGCAATTTTTAGGTGAGATTAAAAATAGATTAATTTGATTAATTAATTACAGATCATAAGTAATTAATCTCTAAATTTTTTTTAATTGTCTGACAGCACTAGTCATGTAGTAATACAGGACGTGCTCCATTGTCTATAATCCTTCACTAGAATTATTTTGAAGATTTAAGGTCTGAAACTGCCAAACTCTACTAAACAAAAGTTAAACCAAGGGCGTAGGTTTGCACTGGGACAGTGGAGACATGTCACAACCAATATTTGGGGAAGACAAAATAGTCCTTACCAATATTTGCCATTTTATTTTAATAAACAAAAATATAAATTTATTACGATATTTTTCTAAACTCAGTCGTATTAATTTAACACGTTTTAGTTCACATTTTGTTTATTAGACGTTCTGAGATGTATTCAGTGATATGACGACAGGGTTACACCTGCCGCTGTTTCATTGGCTGTAACAGAGTGATGTCATTAGTGGAGCCGGGAGCCTAAACTGGGGAAGCGACACGACAGGGCAGCACCTGAAGATGTCGGCTTGAGCAGGCGTGAGTGAAGACGCTGCACCAAAATTTGACAAACTTTTCAAAAGGAACTTACTTACTCTGTGAGACCCCGACTCTACTGACAATATTCAATGGAAAATGGACTTGACCTCACAAATATCTCATCACCAACAAGCAAAGGGAAATCTGCTATAAACTTCTACATCGCTGTTATCCGCTAAATAATCATCTTAGAAGGACAATGGACACAACACTCTGTTCCACCTTGTGATGTCATGTGGTAACACAGGAAGAGCTCTTTTACTTATTTACTAAAGACAACAGAATATAACATTTAAGAAAATACAATACTCAAAAGCCCCAAACACACACACTGACACAAATTGAATTAAATAAAACAAAAGTAATTTATAATTTAAATTATTTTCTCTCTCTTCTTTCAATTTTTTAAGAAACACTTTTAGTCAATACACTTAACTAATATTATTTTCACCATCATCATTTCCTTTCATCATCTTTAACTACAATCTTAAAGCATAATTTTAAAGGCTTTTTCTTTTCTTTTTTTTTCTCTCCACTGTGTTTTAAAACTCTACACACATTCACTAGAATCATTTGGATAATTTCAGCCCCTGGAATTGCCAATCTCTCCTGAACTAAAAGTAAAAGAAGCTGTTAACATTAAAACTACCACTACATGACATCACAAGGTGGACTAGAACATCTGTAGTTTTGGAGATGTAGATTATAGACTAATAAAAGCGTTACTCAAATGTGTGAATGAAACAAAACTCAACTCCAGGTCTGTTTCTGAGGAGGTGACGGCATTATAACACGACTTAAAGCTCATAAAGATAAATTTTGCGTAATATAGGACCTTAAATTAACTGCGTGTTGTACATAGACTGGGGCGGGCGGAGGAGCAGGACAGATCAGAAGATGAAAGATGAAGTGCGTCTCTGGAATGTTAAGTGTAGCTTAAGTGTGTGTACAGAACGCTGGATTTATGGGCAGAGAGCGCTCACGGCAAAATAGTTTCAGAATTATTAAACGCCTCCAATTAAAGTAATACCAGGCCAGAGGAGGGAGAGTGGGCGGGCGGGCGGGGGGGGTGCAGGGTGGGGGTAGGAGGGGAGGGGAGGGGCGGAGGGCAGAGTGATTTATGAAGCTGGCAGTGTCTCCTGTCAAAAACGCCGGCCGCTCACAAAGGCACAAAGGCACAAGGCACTGTTGGTTGTGCAGTGAGGAGCATGTGTGTAACTTCATAAATAAGATGCATGCTCTTAGTTATACACAGTGTTGGGGAGTAACAGATTACATGTACCGGTGTTACGTAATCAGAGTACACATTATGAGTAACTGTATTCGGTTACAGTTACTGTTTTAATGTGTGGTAATTGGATTACATGGTGGTATGTTCCTGTTTTCACATTTTGGGCTATATCCCCTTTTTTTTTTTTGATGATAATTCCCCTCACTGCCGCACACTAAACCAGGGGTCTCTAAACCAGGAGGTACTATCTAAACCAGGAACTAAACCAGGAAACCACTAACCAGGACTAAACCAGGACTAAACCAGGTCTAAACCAGGACTAAAACAGGTCTAAAACAGGTCTAAACCAGGACTAAAACCAGGAACCACTAAACCAGGTCTAAAACCAGTCTAAACCAGGTCTAAACCAGGACTAAACCAGGTCTAAACCAGGTCTAAACCAGGTCTACCAGGTCTAAACCAGGTCTAAAACCAGGTCTAAACCAGGTCTAAACCAGGTCTAAACCAGGTCTAAAAAACTAGGACTAAACCAGGACTAAACCAGGCTAAACCAGGTCTAAAACCAGGGACTAAAACCACTAAACCTACCAGGTCTAAACCAGGACTAAACCTAAACCACGGCTAAAACCAGGTCTAAACTAGGACTAAACCAGGACTACATCAGGTCTAAACCAGGTCTAAAACAGGATTTAACAGGACTCAACCATGCTGCGTGGACCGTGTCTCCTCCTCTTCTATCTCATCATCAGGGAGACCAAGACAAGGAGGCAAGTTCGGCTGCAAGCTAGTTGGTCCCCCCCAAAAAACACTAGTACTTCTGCAATTTGGTACCATTTTGGTTTCATGCGCATCGTTTACGTTTTACAGAAACGAAACTTAAAACCACATGGCTCATTTGCATAAACTATTAGCTCTCTTAGTGTCTTTGACACGGTTCAGCTTCTCTCAGACTAAAGGACACGACTTCGGCGGATTATATGAGTGTTCTTTCTGTGACAGAGGATGTGCTGCTGATAGTGAGTCTGTTCTGTGCTTCTATCGCATTGGACATGGTTCATGTTAAACTTTTCAGAGATTATACGTCTGCAGGTCATAGGCGTAGACCGTATAGTGGTGTGGCTTTGTAGCTTACCAAAGTCGTACTAAAACATTTTGGTAATACGCTAATACTGTATATCCCAGTAAAATCCTGAGAAGGTTTAACGGTATTAAAATTTGGATACCACCCAAACCTAAATAATAATAATAATAATAGAATAGTATCTGAATACTGTACATACAGACATTGTATATATTCACCCAACTGTGGAATAAGACTGGCGTGCCATATACACATCTATATATACACAATAAATCTTATAATCCAGCCCATGTACAGCCCAACAGAGACGAGTGACATAATAATCAACTTCTACTTACAAGAAAATGCTTCGATTAAAGGGACAGTCCGGAATTTTGGATATAGGACTCAATTTCCTAGTGAGCCAGAGTGTTGGAGACATGTGAAGACACTTTTTTAAAATATTCTATCCAGTCTTTGTATTTGCAGAGGTCGCTGGTGTTAGACTAGTGCATGTCAATGGTCAAGTTCTCCTGCCACTAAAAACAGTCACTCACCCACGCATCATCTGCAATTTTGCAGTTTGAAATCCCGCTTTCCGCTCAACATAAAGATCATTGGTTTAGCGCTCAGATAAACTGTCCCACAGGTTGGTTTGTGCGCTTCCAGCTCCCACAGATGAATATTGTCCTTGTGTTTCCTGGGCAAAACACTTAACCCACCTCACCCCCAGTGTCTGTGCACCCTGGGGTGTGAATGGGTGAATGGTTCCTTAATGTAAAGCGCTTTGAGTGACTTTAAGGTAGAAAATATCAAAATGTGACCTGACAAACGTTTTATCTGACCATTCTTGAGCTACAGTTTTGTGATAAATATGAAACTCTTTTCACGAATAATTGTGTTTTGATTAGAGTTATCAGAATTTCAAGCAAAAAAAACAAAAAAAACATGACATCTGTATCTTTTTGGTGGTTGGTAATAGTTAAATTGTGAAATGAGTGCGTAATTACGGACAATTTTTATGCAGAGGCCATTCACGATGAACATGTGAGTCTGTATAGTCACATTTTCTTTGGTTTTGGTCATTTTTAAGCAGCTTTTAAGTATTTAACGGAACAAATGACAATGTATGCGTCTCTTTATTGTTGACAGGGATCACATTGGTCAAAAATAGGGACACTCGGGACATTTCTTGTATAAAACTGGGACAAATCACTGCTTTTGGATAAATCTGCTGGGACAGGGGACACAGGACTCAAAACTGGGACTGTCCCGGGTAAATAGGAACGTCTGATCACCTTAATTTTGATAGTCAAATCTCTAATTCATTTGTTTATCCTAACAAAAAAATGCTTCGGAATAGCATCTTCATCGTCTCTTCTCCGTTCCAACTGCGCAACAAGCTCTTTATTCTTACCCCACCTCTCGTCCGTCCACCCCGCCGCAGTCTCTCCGTCCTCACCTCCTCACAGCGCCGTCACGCTCGCTCGAGGCAGTCCCCGGGTAAGTGGGGATTTAGCGTGCTAAGGTCAGGGACTTCTAAAGCCGCTGAAGATCAGATGCTCAGCGTGTTAGCCACATCAAACCTAGACAAACGGCAAAACAACATATTTAATCATAGCTCAATGGTTTAAATATACCTCATAAAAGGAGGTTTTAAGATTAAGATATTGTTTGGTTCCAAGAATTGAATAGTTTTTTCTTTTGCATTATGGATACGCGCAGTGGAATTCTAAGTAAGCAATGTCCAAAAGAAAGTACCCATTGGCGATGTGATAAAGAGTGAGGGGGTTTCCATCTAACAGCAACCATTCTTTAGCAGCTGTAAGGCCCGCCAGAAAAAACCTTTTCTTGCTCTTTGCTCAAGCCGAGCAGAGACATGTCATTCAAAATCAAAACAAAGGTGAACAAGGGAACAGTAGATAGTAGAAGAGACAGACTATACTTATTACTTCCCAAAGTAAAAACCCTGGGCATTCCATACCATGTGATAAATATAATGAATTTGTATGGGAAAGAGTAAATTTGGGTCAGTTTGCACTTCATGTTGAAAAGTCTGCGGGGTTCATACACGTCCTGTGAATAAAGTTCAAGTGTATCTGTTGATGATCTGGATTCTTAGATGAGCAAAGCACAGAGTCCCATATTGCTTCCCAGTTAAAATTTAGAGGTAGATTAGGAATATCGTTCACGACTAAATATTTTATCGGAAGTGGCTTTTGTTTAAATGGTGACTGCGTTTTTGGGGCTTAAAAACGCATACACTCCGCCATAGAGTTTTCGTCTACACTGCCCAAGACGCAAAACTCTGGTCAGATCTGCTCACGTCACGTACACGTTTACGTCACATACATACAGTACACAGAAACAAATGTCCCAACAAATGTACAGAATCTGCAGGGATACTATTAGTGAAAAGAGAAGTATCTGCAGTTACCTCTGTCAAATTCTGGATGCACCAGTTCATCGCAGGCGAGTCACACGGATATGGACGAGACCTGGAGAACCAGTCGATGGTGGGACGACTTTGTGGAAGGAGTAGCTGATGAAAATGCTTGGAGTAAAAACTGGCCTCTTTAAAAACATTAAGTTAAGAACTAAAAAAAAAAAAAAAAAAAAGTGTTTGTATTTCTGGTAGAGGTATTAGTTTATGGAACAACCGGAGTGATGATGATTTTAAAAAGTCCAACACTGTAAAAGCCTATAAAGTGTTATGCTTTGAAAGATATAGAGCTCTGGTAAAAATGAATTATGCATATATTTTTATTTTTTTTTTATTTTGCCTCTTATATATACAGTGAGTGAAGTTGTAAATGCAAACTTGCAGTTCATGTGTTTTTTTTATCTTTGCTTCAGCATGGATCCTTTCTGTCATGATCCATGTAGTTGTGGTTTATGTTTTGTTTTTGTTTTGTAATGCTGCAATTGATTAGCCAGGCTGGCACCACCTATTGCCTCAGCTCAGTTTCATTTCTCTCTACCGACTAGGTCAGGAATCAGAATACACTAGACGGTTTACAAAAACCCACTGAAGTGTAAGGCACCAGCCAATCAGCGAAGAGTGATATATTAAGTGTTGTTAATGATTCCCAAGATCGAAGATTTAAAGCCGTAACAAAGAGAATGTTTGGTAAATTTATCAAGGGGAAAAGACGTTATTGCCCTTCTTCCTACAGGATTTGGGAAAAGCTTAATTTACCAATTAGCCCCGTTAGCGTTACATATGTCACGACCAAATAACAGCGATTAGTTAAATGATAAACAGTACCCGCCTACTGTCAAGCGAACGAAATCTAAGGCTGCGAGGTCAGACGGGTTTGTACGAAGTGGATCAAAGTAAAACTGGCTGAGGAATCAGGCTAGCAAATGATCCAAAAAGTAAAAATAAAAATTGCGTAGGTCAAAAGCTGCCCTTTGTTGCTTTAAGTGAATGCCATTTGTCATGCATACCCGATCGAATTCCACACACTTTTGCGTCAACGTATTCACGCAGATTTTCTCCCGAAAACACTCGTCTAAACACGAATAAAAAGTGAAGGATGCGACACCACTTTTGTGTTTTCCTGTTCAGACGGTCATCATATAAACATAGTCTTAGTGTATGTTGGAGCCATGATGTTTGAACAAACTCAGCTGGTCTGTGTGGTAATAAAATACAAGGTAACGAACCACATGAACACCTGAACTGTACGTACAACATCACGCAGTATTTTTGCTTGATTTCAGAAAATTTAAGAAAAGTTGTGTTTACATTTTATAAGCCTTAAATGAGAGACATTATGTAAATCTTACTTATACAAACTTTAACAGTGTTTGCTTTAGCTGGATCTCACTTTTTTCAGGTTTCATTATTTCTTTTTACAAGGTTGTCTTGTCTGAGCGTTCAGCCAGAGAGGACAACCTTGTCCCACAGGGGGCGGGCGCAGTGACTCTTATGCAAAACTCTCCTTGGGCAGGAGAACTTTATTTCCCGTCAGTACAAGACTCACACGACATACTGATAGTGTTGTCTGTTACAGTCAGACGATGATTTTGCTGACGACAGGCCAAGATAACAAAAGCTGGCGCAGGTGGATTGGTACAGCAGTGCAATCTCACTAAGGCTACGTTTTTATGTTGACGGTCTGAACACAAGACGCATGCACCATGTCTTCCCTTTTTATTCCATGCTTAGACGAGCGTTATCAGGAGGAAATCTACGTGCGTACATGATGCAAAAGTGTGTGGAATTCAATTGGGTATGCATGCCAGGCGGCTCGGTGGTGCTGTGATAATCATGTTTGTTTCTGTGTACTGTATTTTCCGGGCTATTAGGCGCTCTGGATTATAAAACACACTGTCATGAAATGGTCTATTTTCAAACTTTTTTCACAAATAAACCGCACCGGACTTTAAACGAAACCCAACAGTTGGATGGGTCAGTGGGACTTTGTTTGTGGCGTTCACAGTGACTCTGGGCTTTGTTCAGTTGTGGCGTGTAGGGAGGGTGCTGTCTGGGACCAACGGATTGTCGGCGTGTTCGCAGTGACTCAGTTGTTCAGTTGTGTCTAGAAGTGGCACATTGGACTCGCTTTTTCGGTTTGTTCCTCCGTTCCTTGTCAGCGTGGAGTGATGAGTGTGTCTGCGAGTGTTTTTCGCCGCGCGGTCGCTGTCTGCTCTGTGTGTGTTTGCGTGTTCTGCGGGTGGTGCGGCTTTGTAGTTTACTGAAGTCGTGCTGGGACACCTGAGTGGATTCGTGTATGGGCGCTCTGGATTGCGGGGCGCGTGGTCTTTTTTTATTAAGGTTAGAGGCTGAAGAGTGCATCTAATAGCCCAGAAAATACAGTATTGTATGTATGGAAAAACTACGGCAGATGACTTTTTCACTCTGGAGGCTGGTTTCAGATTTTTGCGATTTTAAGCCCCAAAAACGCCTTCACTGTTTAAATGAAAGGCACTTCCTATAGAATATTTTGTCCTTCTTACCCACATTTGTTCTCGTGTAAACAGGCCCTAACAGTCGGAATGCCCAGTGGAGAGGATTGGCGTCCTCATTTGGATCAGTCGGCTTCAGGGCAGCTGTGGCCTCAACAGCAGCTTACCACCACCACCGCCGAGTGGTGGTAAGCAAATGAAAAATGCACAAAGTTATAAAGCGACTATGAGCCTCTGGGTAAGCATTTTATTTGACAAATGTTTTATTGTTCAAATATCATTCTGCTGCATTTTTCTCCAGAATGTTATAAAATAAATTTAAACTCCAATCTATTACATGAAAACACAGGGTGAGCCTCAAGGCCAAGTCTCTGTTTCAAACGCTTATGGTTATGGATAAATAAATGCAAGATCGAAAAGTTATTTTCAAGAAAAACTCCTGCACACTGTCTCACTCCTGGTTTTCTTTTATTATATACATTTTGGTCGGTCTGAGGGACTGAAACATCATATCAATAAAAGAAAACCTGGAACCAGAAAACCTCTCCTCCAGGGCACGTGTCGCCCAATCAGAAACAAGATAGAAAAGTTACACATTTTTACACAGAAAATAATCTTAATAATGAGTTTATAAGCACAACTTTCTGAGACAAGAACAGAGTTTACCGTGATTATAAACTTAGCAAGAATTAGCATGCTAACAGTGCACTTCCTGATTATCAGACAATAAAAGAGTTTATAATTAGATGCAGACAGCACACACTGGTGTTATTTTGACCTCAAGACATCCATCCATCCATCCATTTCTTCCATTTATCTGGGGCTGGGTCGTGAGGGCAGCAGTCTAAGCAGGGACTCTCAGACTTCCTTAACCCCAGACACTTCCTCCAGCTCCTCTGGGGGGAACACCGAGGCATTCCCAGGCCAGCCAAGAGACATAATCCCTCCAGCGGAACAGATGCCCGAGCTACCTCAGTGGGCTCTACTCAACATGGAGGAGCAGCGACTCTACTCCGAGCTCCTCACCCTGTCTCTAAGGGAGCACCCAGCCACCCTGCAGAGGAAACTCAGTTCAGCCGCTTGTATCCACGATCTCGTCCTTTCGGTCATTACCCAGAGCTCATGACTATAGGTGAGAGGAGGACCACAGATTGAGCAATAAATCGAGAGCGAGGAGAAAATTCAGTTTGTCAACTGGACAAAAGTTAGTTTGATCGAAGACGCTTCGCAGCTCTTCCAAGCTGCTTCTTCAGTTCTGGTCAGAATGCTGGGGGACACTTCCACTTTCCACTTTGAGAGGGGAGTGAAAGAAACAATTTTTGTTAAGAGAGAGAATCCTTTTCTAAACAAAAATGTAGAACTCAAACACCATCTATCTCCTATCTACAACTCCATCCTCAAACCTAAATCAAAACAAACAAGAGAACAGTAGGTGTAGCCAGGTCAGGTCCAGAGGTGTGGAAGCTCCATTATGGCCTTGGATGGTTGTGCTAATTAGACCCCACACCCTACACAGATCAATAGGCCAAACTAACAAACAAAAACTGTAAACAAGTAGGTGTGTTAGTTTCAGTTAGTTAGCTCCTCCCTGCAGACAGATATAAGGAAGTGTCCACCAGCGTCTGACCAGAACTGAAGAAGCAGCTTGGATGAGCTGCGAAACGTCTTCAACCAAACTAACTTTAGTCCAGTCGACAAACTGAATTTTCTCCTCACCATGGATTCTACCTGGACAATTGAGGGATTCTTCACACATCTCGAGATAAATCGACAGCTTTGCCTTTTGGCTCAACTCCCTCTTCAAGACCTCAAGAGCTAGTTATACAATAAATCTGTACTGCGGCAGGATGAATTTTGCTCAAATCCATTTAAATGCCACCATGGAGAAGATCCCCATGAAATCTCCATGGACACAAGCAGGTGGCGCACTCTCCAACAAAACTCCACAGTCCTGTTGTCGCACGAAGTCTATAAAGGCAGCATTTCGTACAACCTCTGACTCTAATTCAAAGGTTTGCAGCTTATTACAGAAAATATGGATCCCATTTGGAGCGGCAGACTTGAGTTTAGTTTGGTCTGACAGAGCGGGGTATAAGAGGAGGCACGCCCGCTGTAAGTGAATGAGTACAGGTCTGCGTATGCTGCGGGACATTCTGCTACGGGACAGTTTGACAGGAAGCAGAGCCCAATAAGGGAGCAGAGACACGCAAATACCCACCTCAAAGTCCCTGTCTGAACACAAGGTTAACTTTGGGGCTAATTTAAAACTATAAGAAGTCAGAAGTTTATGTGCATGCTTTGTGTCAATATATAGAGGAAAATAGGCTGGGAAAGGTCGTGGAATCGTGGAGTTTCTGGTTCGGAAAGTTAAAGGAGTTAACCTGGTTTTCTTTAACTGGCTTAAAAACATGAAAAATAGAACTAGATTGTGTTTGTAGTTGTTCCAAAGTTCATCTTCACTTAACTTATGCATTTTGAGCATCCAAATTATTCACTGCGTGGACTTTAGAAGCACTTTACACAACTTTCAGAAGCCAGAGAGGAGTTTGCTTAGCCTGATTCATCAGCAGGTTTCACTTTGTGGAAACCGTCTGACCTCCCAGCATTAGGATTTGTTTGCTTGATGGTATACGGGTACTTTTTTTATTTAACCAATCACTGCTATTTGGTCGTGATGTATGTAATGCGCCACTAATGGAGCTAACTGGTATATTAAACGTTTCCCAAATCCCATAGGAAGAAGGGCAATAACGTCTTTCCCCTTGATAAAATTCACCGAACATTCTCTTTGTTTCGGCTTTAAATCCTTAATATCGGGAACCTTTGCCAACACAGAATGTATGGCTCTTCGCTGACTGGTTGGTGCCCGGACTCGCACTTCCGGGGTTCTAATTTATTCTGATTCCTGACCTAGTCTTTGGAGAGAAATGAAATTGAGCAGAGGGACTTGGTGGCGCCAGCCTGACTAGAGTTTGCTGGCACGGTAAAGTTAACAACAACAGCAAGTCAATGCACGCTTCCTGATTACTGGACAATAAAACGCCTCGTTATTAGATGCAGAAAACACACATTTTGACTTTAAGAACTGTTTATACAAGATATCTGTACTGGGGTAGGACAAATTTTGCTCAAATACATGAAGAGAAATTCAGTACTGGATATTTAAGACTTTAATTGAAAATGGTATTATAGAGACAGATACACTTAATAGTCCTCTGCATTTGATTTATTCAATACCACTCATTATCAGTACAAAATGTGTTTACAAAATAAATCTGCATCACTTGCTATTGGAACTATTGATGCTCCATTCAAAAAGTGTACAGAAAAATGTTTTACTTTGAATGAAACGGACTCAAATCATGATAAAACTTTCTTAATTCAAGTAATGTTTACTTGGCATGGTTTTAGTTTTTGCTGTGTTTTAACTAGGAGTTTAGCTCCTGTTGGAACTATAGTCTAGAAACCAAAAGAGGGACGAAATCATTGTTTTGCAAGTCTCAAGTCTTAGACCTCAAGTCCCAAGTCAAAGACAAGCAAGTCCAAGTTGAGTCTTGAGTCACTGGCCCATAAGTCCAAGTCTGTTCAAGTTGTCTGCTTTGAGCTTCAAGTCTTTAAACCAAAAAAGTACCAAATATAGCTTAGATTTTTGCAATTTATATGACTTTTAAGCTCAGTTATACTTAAAGGTCATTATATATTTTATTTTTAAATGTCTTGACAAGATCCTAGTGTGAATCATTATGATCAGTATAGAAAGAATGTTCTATGTAGTTCCTTCTGTTTTACTGTATTGTACTGTAGATTACTGTAGTACAATTGAAGATACCAAAGTACTTCAGTTACATCCAAAGAAACAAACAGAGAAATGGGAGGGACATGTTCCAGTTTGTTCCTTTAAAAATCAGCACGGCATGTATCAACTGTAAAGAGAAAAGTATTTTCTAAAGACTTTTTTTTTTTTTAGTAGAAGCATCAAGTTTTCTCAAGTCACTGGGTCAAGTCCGAGTCAAATCCCAAGGTCATTGACCTTCAAGTCCAAGTTGAGTCCCAAGTCTTTGTCTGTTTTCACAAGTCAAGTCTTAAGTCCTAAAAACAGTGACTCAAGTCTGACGCGAGTCCAAGTCACAACACGAAAACTGTGTGTGTGTGAACTTATCATCAAATAGAAAGAGAAATTAGACTAGAAAATGTCATTTCTTTTGCTGTTAATCACATCTGGATGACTGAGGGATTAAACAGACGTCTTTCAACACTGCAAAAACTGAAACCTAGCCAATTTAAGATGACTTGAATTAAGCCATATTTTACAATCATGATTTAAGTCAATTTCACTTGACACGGACAATGATCTATCCGTGAAACAAGACTTTTTCTATTTAAAATATGAAAATTATACCTTTTTGAAACAGAAATGTCACCAGAAATGCAGATCTAATAACAGATTCATGCATTTACTTACTTAATCACTTAGTAACATAATCAGGGCACCAAAACTTCTTAGATCACAGAAACTCTCCACAATATTCACATTGAAGTGTATTTTCTGATGAGGGGAGGAGGATTATATCATGAAGTAGAATGTGCTAAAAGTGAGATTTGCTTTAAACAGTCACTTTTATTATTCTTATTGTCTCTTTGGTAACAGTTCTGAATGTGCTGGTCTTGTCCTGACCCAGAATCTGGCCACATTTTCGTAATGAAGCTGATGGGGTGGAAAGAGCTGCTGTGTGGGCTCCAGAGATGGTCATTAGAGCAGAGTAGGAGTCGTGAGTCAGGAGCTCTGAAGCTGTGCAGATGTGCTCGGCGAAGGACTGTAAAAAGAACCACTTCAGTAATTCTTGATTTGAGAATTTAAAGCGAGGCAGGACTTGCAAAACCATTTTTCTCAATTTTCTTCTGTTTTTTGGTCAGTTTGGTTCATGTTCAAAAAAGAAAATTGTCAAATCTGCAGCCAAAAGTGTTGTCATATTTGATTTAATGGGTGAACTTCAAAGACCGTTTTCTCAAAATGCATTTTTCTCCCATAAAGACAAAGTTCACCCCTTAAAGTTTCGCCTACACACTCCAAACTTTTTGATTTTTTGATATCTAATTCCAAGTCTGATTTGTTAATAAAATTAAATCTCGACAACAGTAAAATGTTTTTTAGACCATTCCGATAACATATGCTTTTTGATACTTCGCAGTGACATTATGCTGGGGGTGTTCTACATGCATCTCTGTGGTGGAAAGTTCAGCACATACCAATGCTGACACACATTAGCAAATACAACCAACAAAGTTTTAGTCTGAAAACTCAAGAAAAAAAAAACAAACAAAATGGATTTACGTTACGTTTATACTGAAACGAATCACAATATCGGAAACGATTTGTGTCCAGACGTGTCGTTTTTGTGTCCGCAGTCAGAGCCTCCCCTATCCACACAGTAACACGAAACCGCCTGAAACACTGGTGACATGACTAGGCTCGCGTCACGTCCTCACAACGTCATGTGGGCGGTAAAAACAAGGAAGTGGAGCACCGTGTCTGAAGTTTCAGCAGCCGATTTCGAGCCGAGGAAGATGGCCAGCGTGAAAGTAGTAAGTAGTTGTACCTACGCTGTTTCCCGTTTGTCTATGGTTAGTTTAAACTGTTTTTCGCAGCAGCGTCACATGACCGATGCCACGAACCCAGCGAATCAGGAAGGTACAAGTCACAGTGACGTGGTCCAATAACAACAGCAACTAGAACTCCTACATCAGCGTATCAACGTTTTCAGGTGTCCATACATAGATCAGATCCGTACTCTGATGAATTCGTGGGAGCTGGCGGCACGAGATTGTTCCGCTTCTGGAGCCGTTTTCCATCGGATTTGTGTGGACGAACATTATATCCTCAACGAAAACGACTCAAATACGTACTAGTGTGGTTAGGTTAGGTTAGGTTAGATTGCTTTATTCGTACCTGTAGGTAAATTTGCTTTGCAGATTTGAGAGGCAGGTTCCACATTTCACATTTCATTCATCCACAAAACACGTATAAAAACACAATTACAAAATAAAGTGTTACAGTGCTCCAGCGCAGAATGGTTTGTAGTAGTGTGTAGTGGTTTGGTAGTGTGGATGGGGCCTTAAACTACACATTTCTGGAGCTTGTGATCAAAAAAGAATGTTCAAGGTCCTGTTTAGATGTGTTTTTTTGTTTTTTTTTTCAGAATAAATATGCTTTATTTCCATTTATTGAACATACAATAAGTTATAAGGTATTGCCATTACAATTTCATTTGCCCTTTTTAATAGAAAGCATTTTGTTCTGAGTGGAAAGTTTAAACAGGGGCATTAATATTTTTAAGAAAATAGAAATACAAAGTAGTAAACTAATACAGGAAGCTACATTTAGAGCATGTCTGTAGAAGCCTGAGTTAGTAAGTTTTTTTTTTTTTTTTTTTATAATAATTTTTATTTGCAAACTACATAGATTACAACAAATAGGAACCAAACGACATACAAGATACAAGACAGACATTACGACTGAACATTACATACAAATAGGAACAAAGATGACAGGGGTTGGTGACAGTGTGAACCTTATGTGCGTGTCTGTGTGTGTGTGTGTGTGTGTGTGTGTGTGTGTGTGTATGTGTGTGTGTGTGCCGGGGGGGGATAGACAGGCTATGCGGATGATTTAATGTTGACCTGTATTATTGCTATTTAATTTGAGTATTGAAAATGTGTTAAGTGTGTGTTGGCATTTTGCCTCAGATCCCCTCCTGTTTAGATGTTTGATTCAACGAAAAGGTGAGTACGACAAACTGAAAAACTGTGGGCTGATTCTATTTAACTTGTGACTGTGATATTATTTGAGTGGGACTTAACAGCACAAATCATCTCACCCGTTCTTTCTGTGTGAAAATAAACCTCAGATAAAAGTCTAACAAAGCCTCAGACAGAGCATACTTATCAATATAGATAAAAAAACAAACAAATGAGAACTAATAAAATGAAGCTTAAAAGCCAAGTAGTCAGTCTAACTTTATTGATTGTTTTTAGCAGTGAGGTTTTATCAGGAGGCTCGACGCTGGGGCTCTGAGTCAGTAAAGTGCTAATAAAGTGAGTCTGTTTATAGTCTGTGCGTAGGACATGTACCGGACACGCGATGTAGTGACGAGCGGTGTTAAATACGCACTAACGTGGCCTTTCATCGTCTTATTCATGAATGGAAGATCGGGCTAATTTTAAATCCGGCTGAATGTGTCAGTGTGCGGACTGCGTGAATGAGACGGTCGGTTTAGTCACAGCTGACAATATGACCGACAAAAGCTGTTTAACGAAGGTGAGACTTGTATAATTTTGTTTCTAAAGGCTCATATTAGACGATTTTCCGATCTACTGTAGTTATGATCTTGTTTCTTCCTCAAAAACGGACCTGGAGTTGTGTTTTGTTTCATTCTCACATGTTTAACACACAAACCCTGCATATTTAGGTCTAGTTCTTCTCTTAAAAAAACACTCTGTTCCACTTTGTGATGTCATGTGGCAATATATAAAGAGCTCTACTGTGTTTTTAAACTCCATGCACCATCACAACAATCATTTGGAAACATTTTACCCTGGTATTCGTGACTTGGACTCGAGTCAGACTTGAGTCACTATTTTTAGGATGAGACTTGACTTGATAAAATGAATTTAGATTTGGGACTTGACTTGGACTTGAAGGTCAACAACTTGGGACTTGACTTGGACTTGAGGTTAACAACTTGAGACTTGACTTAAACTTGAAGGTCAACGACTTGAGACTTGACTTAAACTTGAAGGTCAACGACTTGAGGCTTGACTTGGACTTGAGGTTAACAACTTGAGACTTGACTTGGACTAGAGGTTAATGACTTGAGACTTGACTTGGACTTGAAGGTCAATGACTTGACACTTGACTTGGACTTGAGGTTAACGACTTGAGACTTGACTTGGACTTGAGGTTAACGACTTGAGACTTGACTTGGACTTGAGGTTAACACTTGAGACTTGACTTGGACTTGAAGGTCAACGACTTGAGACTTGACTTAGACTTGAAGGTCAACGACTTGGGACTTGACTTGGACTTGAAGATCAACGACTTGAGACTTGACTTGGACTTGAAGGTCAATGACTTGGGACTTGACTTGACTTGACTTGAAGGTCAATGACTTGAGACTTACTTGACTTGCAAAACAATGACTTGGTTTCACCTCTGGTCTCTACTCAACTGAAGGTAAAAGGAGCTGTTAACTTGAAAACTACCACTTCATGACATCACAAGGTGGAAGATGTAGATTAAGTAGTAATACAGGACCTTCTGTCATGTTTAGAGCAGAAGTAGGGCCCAAAATGCGAGACTGCATTTCCCAAAGTTGTTTAATAAAGCAAAGAATGACTAAAAACACAAAAACCTAAACAGGCGTGAAACTGATCATGACAAATGAACCAACAAAGGGCAAAGGAAAATCAGGTAAAAAAATAACAAAATAATTCAATGAAAATTAGCACCATGACACCTTCATCCATCAAGATTAATTTTGTACAATAAATCCAACAAACTTTAATGTTATTCATATTGCCAGTAAAATATTTGGAGAGGGTAAAGCTTTTTATCATTTTTATAAGGTCCTTTCATCAAAAACATGTCTGAAGAGGTTTTAGATGTTGTCCATGCATGTTTGAGTAATCTAGCTCACATCTTAGACTTAGACAAACTTTATTGATTATTTTGTTAAACATAGAGATTAAACATCAGGATATATAGTTTATTTTGGATACATTTTGTTTTTCTATGCCTTATTTCATGTTCAAAGTATATTTTATTCATTTTATGTTTTATACATCGCAAAACTGCTCTAAGGTTTATATTTGTATCGTCAATTACAAAGTATTATTTTATTTTTTTTTGTTTTTTATGAGAGAGAAATGCTGAATAAATGCATCGTGTAAAGTTTGAATAATTGCGATTTCAATATTAACCAAATTAATAATGATTTTTTTTCCATAACTGGGCATCCCTAAATCTGACTATTAATCTGTCTCCATTGACCAAGTTTGTTTCCATACTGTGGAATAATCGAGGCAAAACCGTAATATCTCCATGGAGATGAGCAGGTGGCGGACTCTCCACTAGAATATTTGGCAAATAAAGCATTTTTTTTTTACAGTTTAGATTAGGGACCAAATATTAATACGTAGTTAATAGTAAAATGCATAATAAGTGCTTAATTACATCTTTGTTAGTATTTATAAAGTACTTTTAATGCATTTTTGGCTATGTTTAGACTGCAGGGCTTAATGCTCAATTTAGATTTTTTTTGTGAAATCCGATGTTTTTGCGAGGTCGTTCACATTTCCAATTAAATGCAACTTGTATGTGATCCCCTGTGTGAACTTTAAACGGCCCGAAAGTGTCCCGCATGTGCACTGGAGACACGACGACGTCAACCGCAGCGAGCGTGCTCTGTGTTTATGGAAGTTGTCCAAACATGGACGCGAGCATTGAGCACCTGGAGATTTTAAAGTTCCTCTCGTACCGGAGCCAGAACATGAACAACTTACTTGTTTTAATGAGGAGATTGAGAAGGAGAAGGACGAGGTTTTTGGTTGTGGCATTTTGTGGGACAGTGGCAGCGACGTCCGTTGAAAGGAACGTGTGGATGTGGAGACGTAGCCAAGAGTGGTGAGTGGTGATGTGCTTCGCTTCAGTGACACGAAGTTCATTAAAAATGTTCGCCTACTTCAGCGCAAAATAGTGACGTTTGTGGCTTGTTCATAACGTGTAGGTCAGATGAATGCGCTTTGGCCGTTCAGACTGAAGTCGTATGTCAAAAGATCAGATATGAATCGGTTTTAGGAGCACATATCAAAGTGGTCCTTGGTCGCATTTGAAAAAATCGGATCTGTGTCGTTCAGACTGTCATTAAAAGATCAGGTACAGGTCACATAGGGGCCAAAAAATCTGTCAAAATGGGTCACTTCAGGCTGCAGTCTGAACGCAGCCTTTGTCTAAGGCCGTATTTTGCTAGTACTAACTCATTAACTATTTTCTTCACATTAAAATAGTGAAGATTACAATAGATGTTTTTGTGCACTCAATAAAATCTTAAAAAGCATTAATAAGTGTTAAATTAATATCAACTAATAGCTAAGTAAAAAGCGAATTATCAAACCAATTATCATGTAGTTAGCGATTAATATGTGGTCCCTAAACTGAAGTGTTACCTTTTTTTTAAACGATACGCCATAGAAGTATAATATTCCCGCTTTAAGATAATTAAATTGTGTTCCTCTTTATGCCAGACATTTCCACTTTATTTTATTACTAACCATGCATTTGTTTTTCCGCTGCAGAAACATATAAAGTTACATAAAAACACACACTTGTGATGATTTTACTATCCAGCTCACAACTTTGTCAAATAATTTCAATATTTTATTTAATTCCGACTGAAAATCAAATTGCTGTGGATTTTCTGTCATTAAATTATGTGGACAAAGTTTAATGAAGAAACACAATTCATTTCTATAAAGCAAAAGGGAATTTGACAACACAAAATATTAAAATTTATGAATTTGAGTTGAGTCTAATCTGGTATTCTTCATTGTCGGCAATGAAAATCAATCCTAAAGAACAAATGTACTTTATTTTGCAGAATTTCAGAAACACCAAGGGACTGAACAAAGTGAATGAACAAACTGCATTAGCATTTGTTTGGGAAAGAAGACCATTACTGCAGAGTGGGATAAACAAGTCAATGTGGAGTCCGATTTGCATATAAGGATTTGGACTGTCTGGCGTTTGAACAGTAAAGCTTTGTGTTTGAGATTTACAGAAGAGGACCACACATGGCGTTTTTACGGGTGTCGGGAGGTTGTCAGAGGCGCGTCAGGGAGGAGCACGACGAGTCTCTTTTTTGGGCTTCCAGGCACAAAACTGTCTGGTCTGTTCCAACTCTTCTCTTCAGGAACTCTTCTGTACTCGTAGTTTGGCTCCTGTTGGAAATATAGTCTGGAGAAACTGTGTGTGAGCTTCCCATCCCACAGAAAGAGAAATTACAGTGTCAGTATAGAGTTGTTAAAGGTGCATTTTGTAACTTTCTGCTGGAGAACACTTTCTATCTTCAAGACCAAACCAGGCCAAATTACTGGTCACATCTGTGGAGAGAAGTCAGAATGTCTGTTTTTCCCGATATTGTATTTTTGAGCAATAAAACTACCTGTAATTGAGTGCGTATACATGCACATCAATAACCCGGTTATGATCGGGTTTTTTGAGTATCCCGGTTTCTTGATGGTGCATGTAAACGCAGTAACCCGGTTTCAGTAACCCGGTTATGGCAGTATCCCGGTTATTAGAAACCGGGTTACTGTAGCTGGTTTATTCCGATAGTAACCGGGTTACTTGTGGCATGTATACGCAGTACCCCGGTTACTGCAACATATAAAGTTGGAGTGCGCATGCGTCCAAAAGACACTTTCCAGCCTCTCAACACAACAGTAGTGACATAAATAAATTGACCAACATAAATAAAGTGACCAAACGAGTGAAATGACTGTAAAATTAAGAGCTGCGCTAAACCTGCACACGTACAATCTGCACTCGTACGACCTGCACTCGTGTGACGCTGAAAAGCTAAAACATGAACTATCTCCTATACTCTATACGCACGGAACACACTTACCATCATTAGCGCCTCTTCTGTCACAGAAATAACACACATAATCCACAGAGTCGTGTCATTTAGTCCAAAAGAAACTGATCGCATCAGCGGCGCAAGGAGCGAGTTGTTTTTATCGCCGCTAGCAGTTTATGCTAATTAGCCAAACGGTCTTAAGTTTCGTTTCTGTAAAACGTAAACAAATGTGATCACAGCTGAATTATCTGATCAAACGGGCTGATGTGGCTCTATAGTGTTTATGGTTTATATGTTGTAAAGTTGAGTTTATTTATGCAGAAGATTTTAATGAAGAATCTGCACAGTGGATTGTGGGAGATCTCGTAGCTCCTTAGCTTCTTATGCTAAAGGAGCTCACGGTTTGTATTTTTCCTGGTTTATGAAATTGATTAAAGTTAATTTTTGCGCCTGCGCATTTGTAAGATTATGTCAAGAAACCGGGATACTCCATTTGATCATGTATACGTGGATATGAGTGTCCCGGTTTCTCAGTGCGCATGTAAACGCAGTAACCCGAATACTGACATAACCGGGATATGGCTAATAACCGGGTTACTGATGTGCATGTATACGCACTCACTGAATAAATGTAAGGTGAAATTGTTTAATGTCATACTGTGGAAGATTCCAGGAAGAGTAATGACATATCCACAGAAACAAGCAGCCAGAAAGTTCAGCTGATTGAAAACAATTAACATATTTGTAATTTTTGTCTTTTTCTCAGCGACAACACATCTCACGCTAAAAAGAGACTGCGGTCACATTTAGAGATTTTACCCTACAGATAACTACTTAAATATGCTCAAAACAAATCAATATATTTCTATGTAGATATATGTACTCATAGAGAAATTGCAGGTCTGTGCTGTACTAGCTCAGTGTTATTTTGACCCACGTCATCAGAGGTATAATACTCCCTACAATGGATGCATAGCCAGACTGGACTGCACTAGACTGGAATGGAACACACCATCACATTTTCTTGAGGGTTCATGGACTTGGACCAAGTTTAATGAAGAAATAGAAAACATTGCTCTAAAACAAAAGGGAATTTTGCAACACACAATATTCATGTTTATGACTTAGATTTGAGCCTAATCTCATATTCTCCATCGTCTGCAATGAAAACAAATACATATATGTACCACGAGATACTTGAACTCCAGGCAGACCAGTCAGTTACCGCTCAATCTACATTCGTACTCTCACCTATGGTCATGAGCTCTGGGTAATGACCGAAAGGACAAGATCACGAATACAAGAGATGGAAATGAGTTTCCTCTGCAGAGTGGCTGGGCGCTGCCATAAGGATAGGGAGGAGGTGAGGAGCTCTGCTGCTGCTCCTCCACGTCAAGAGGAGCAGCTGAGGCGGCTCGGGCATCTGTTCCAGATCCCTCCTGGACGCCTTCCTCGGGAGATGTTCTGGGCATGTCCCACCAGAAGGAAGCCCCGAGTAAGACTCAGGACACACTGGAGGGATGATGTCTCTGCGCTGGCCTGGGAACGCCTTGAGGTCCCTCCCGGAGGAGCTGGAGGAAGTGTCCGGGGTGAAGGAAGTTCATGCTTAGACTCCCAAACGTCTACTTAGCAACCCGGTCCTAGATAAGCAGAAGAAAATGTATGTATGTATGAATGGATATGTACCTGCTGATAGAGAGAATGCATGTCCGAGCTGTGCCAAACCCACACTGCCAGCTCTGTCCTTGTTATCTTGACCTACATCATCAGAGGTATAATACTCCCTACAACAGAAGCAGAGCCAGAGTTCATGTCTCCTGTGATGTTGGTAAATAAATTTCTACGTTAGACCTCCAGTCTCATGCCTCTCCTTCTTCTTCTTCCAACTCTCATCCTACTTCAGTTCTTTCTACACCCGCAACTATTTTAAGAAAACATTACAGCCTGAATCTGAAACCAGCTATAAGCGCCGTACAGCATCACTCAGACATGTGGAGGTTTAGGCTGCAGATGTACAAATAATCCGTTGACAAAATACAAGTGGTGTTTTACTGCTTTGTGTGAGATGAAATATAGAGATCCAGTCTTTATGATGAATGATTATGCAGTGAGTGTAGGCTTCTGTGTGCGGCTCTGATGACAGCTCTGCTCTGTAAACGGGACCTTTAGCCCTCCCACTGACCTGCGCATCGGCCAATCACAGCGCAGCGTTCTCCCTCCCTCTGCTACAACGCTCTAAAAATAAAAGCAAACGCTGTCTTATTTAGGAAAACACAGAACCGCACTACTACTATGTCTCCTACTTAAGCTTGAATACTGGATAAGATCTTTAAAGCTTCCATCTGTGTTTATTTTTCACCAGTAAGTAGCAAATGTAAAACCTGCTGAAATCTGAATTTGAGTTTTGCACAGGACTGTAAACCAGGACAATGGGGGCTTTTTCACTCTCACACACCTGGGATACTCTCCTGAAATGTACAGGTAACTATGGACAGGCTTTTTACACCATATGTGGCAGCAAATGTGGCAGAAGATCTTCCAGAAGAAACTCTTTGTCTTTGGGAGCGGACCAATATACCTTTGACTGCGACACAAAGGCCAGTGTAAACGCAATATCACTTGCAACAATTTGCTGCAGCAAAATCACTCGGGATTAAAATAAAGGGCCTGTTTACATGAGAACGCTCGTGGGTAAAAGCAACAAAATATTTAATCGGAAGTACCTTTTTTTTAGACAGTGGCAGCGTTTTTGGGGCTTAAAAATGCAAAACCTCCATCTACACTGTCCAAGACGCAAAACTCTGGTCAGACCTGCTCACGTCACGTACGCATTTACCTCACATACATCACCACCTAGGGTCACCACCTAGCTGCCTGTCGAATTCCACACATTTTTGGGTCACCGTATGCATGTGGATTTCCTCTCGAAAATGTTTGTCTAGATGCAACACCACTTTTGTGTTTTCTGTTCAGACTGTCATCATATAAACTGTTATGGCTTCTAGTTTAACATGAGCTGTAACACATGTAAATAGCCATCCTTAGGGCGTCCGCTTCTTGACTCACACGAAATGTACAAAAAACTCACGTAGTCCGTAGTTCGTTTGATTTCTTTTATTTGCAGATTTTCAGCGTATGCAGTTCAGTGCGGTGCGGTGCGGTGCGGTGAAAGACCGTGTCGGTCGCCCTCCACAATGCCCTTCTCCCCACACACCTGTCTCCCTATTTGACCTGATTATTTGACCTAATTTACCTACCTAGGACACACCCTCTTACGTGGACCCACCCTCTTACGCTATAAACCAAAAGACAAATTGACTGAAGTAACTTAAATTGGGACTGAAAATAAATCATTTTAACATTTCTATAATTTTAAGAATAATATTTTAATTATTGTTTTTAAGGTATAATAAAATATGAATTTATGGTAAAATATAAAATAACTATTTAATAAATTAAATTATGGCTCTAACATAAACATAGCCTGAGTATCTGTCTCTCCCTAAAGTCAGACTGCAGATGGCGCTGGCATCCTGCCTCCATTGATGAAAAGACAAATCAGCCGACTGGACACGTCACAGCAACATCATGTGAGCACTCTGTTGAAGGCCGCTAGGGGGACGTTGAAACTGACAGGTATAAAAACAAAGTAAACGTCTTTAAAAAAGAGTCGTAAGACCAAATGAACCTCACTGTGCCATGTTATTGCTGCGTTCGTAATGAGAAAGTGTAGTCCCTCAGACAAAAGTGTTCCAATGTAGAAATAGTTTTCAGCTTTTTTTAAAACAACACGTTCGGCTCACATCTAGAGGCCATTTTAGATTTTGATGGAACTGATCTTGTTTGGAAAGTTCCACAGTATTTATTTATTTGTAATAAAAACACCAGAAATTAAATAAATGCAGAGTATATATACGGTAAATGGCATATTGTGGAGCATTCGAGACAAAGTAATAAAAAAAGTGCTGAAAATCTTCCATTTGTCGATGATATATCCACAGACACTGCTCAAAACACTCACATGAACTTCCAGATCCTGTATATTAATTATTGAAAATCTCACACACACACACACACACCCACGCACATATACACACACATATCCACTCACACTCAGACACACTCAGTAGTCTTTTATTTATTGGCACATTGGATGAATTTCTCGCATTTTTCCATCCAGAACACCTCCCAAATAAGTACATCATTTTTTTTGCTTTTAGAGCTATGTTCCAACCCCCAAAATTGGCACCTCAACTCCTCGCGAGTCTCAGAAACAGTCTTAGAAAGCCGACTGTCCAAAAAGTGTCGAAATGTATTGAATAAATCAGTATTCGGTCCAGCCCTGATACTTTTACACCTCCAAGAGACGAAAGTGCATTTACTTCACACCTTTAGATAAATACTGCTATTTTTTCCCGTGCGATTCGTGAATTGAAAATGGACGTAAAGAGGGGTTTGCCCGTTCACCGCCAGCTCCCTGTGGTCCAGCTTTCTCACTTCGAGTTCCATCACCTTTTGGGAGAAATTCAGGTATTAGGTCATTATGCAGTTTCATATATAGAGCTGAAAGTGCTACAGTGTCCCAAAAGTACAAGACTACAGAACTTTTTCTTTCTTTTTTTTTTTTACTAATTACTGTAATGCATTGCTTTTTGCTGTAACACAGTAATTTAAGGCATTATAGGGGGAAAAAAAATTGTAATATTTTACTCGTACAAATGTCAGTGTCGCATGTTACAATGCATTTTTAACCTGGATTGAAGTGGTGGGTTTTTCATTTGTCTTTATACAAATTCACTAAAATCATGGTGATATCAGCAGTGGTGAAACGCAGTTGTTATGGTTCCGAGCGTCGGGACGGGCCCAGAGGTGCAGCCACGTAGACCGTCGGCTGACCACGGGTGAAAGGACGGACACAGAGCTCTTCAAGGCATGGGGGCCCGATCGAGCTTTGAGGACACACTGCTCCATGGGTTTAGACCTGGTTTAGACCTGGTTTAGACCTGGTTTAGTCCTGGTTTAGACCTGGTTTAGACCTGGTTTAGAACTGGTTTAGTCCTTGGTTCAGTCCTGATTTAGGCCTGGTTTAGTCCTGGTTCAGCTCTGGTTTAGTCCTGGTTCAGCCCTGGTTTAGACCTGGTTTAGTCCTGGTTTAGACCTGGTTTAGACCTGGTTCAGTTCTGGTTTAGTCCTGGTTCAGTTCTGGTTCTGTCCTCCTGGTTTAGACCTGGTTTAGTCCTGATTTAGTCCTGGTTCAGTCCTAGTTTAGACCTGGTTTAGTCCTGGTTCAGTCATGGTTCATAGTTTAGACCTGGTTTAGTCCTGGTTCAGTCATGGTTCAGTCGTAGTTTAGACCTGGTTTAGTTCTGGTTCAGTCCTGGTTCAGTTCTGGTTCTGTCCTCCTGGTTTAGACCTGGTTTAGTCCTGATTTAGTCCTGGTTCAGTCCTGGTTTCTGGTCCAGTCATGGTTCAGTCCTGGTTTAGACCTGGTTTAGTCCTCTGTTTAGACTGGTTTAGTCCTGGTTCAGTTCTGGTTTAGACCTGGTTTTAGTCCTGGTTTAGTTTCCTGGTTCAGTTCCTGGTTTAGTCCTGGTGGTTAGTCCTGGTTTAGTCCTGGTTTTCTGGTTCAGTTTCCTGGTTAGACCTGTTGTTTAGTCCTGGTTTAGTCCTGGTTCAGTCCTGTTATCCTGTTTAGACCTGGTTAGTCCTGGTCAGTTTCTGGTCCTGGTTTAGTCCTGGTTTAATCCTGGTTCAGTTCTGGTTTAGTCCTGGTTTAGTCCTGGTTAGTCCTGGTTTAGACCTGGTTTAGTTCAGTTCTGGTTTAGTCCTGGTTTAATCCTGGTTCAGTCCTGGTTTAGTCCTGGTTTAATCCTGGTTCACTCCTTTTTTAGACCTGGTTTAGACCTGGTCCAGTCCTGGTTTAGTCCTGGTTCAGTACATATATGGCGCAAAAGTTCGGCATCTTCACACAGTTATTTTGTTGAGAGTAACTTAAATGTGCTGCAATAGTCATGTAATGTTTTACATTTTAAACACAGTAATATTGTAATGTAACATGTCTGAAAACATGAACATGAAGGTCGCCTCTCCACAGATCTGACATGTAACTTGGCTTGGCGGCGTCACTTTTTTGTCTACATGGAGATAGACACGTTGAATGCAATACTCTTTGGTTTAACTTTGGTTCACTGACACAGCAATTAGAGCATGAAAATTAATGACCAAGTAATTAATATTAAATCTAACTTTACTCTGGAACAAATGGCACCAATACAAGATGAACACAACAGCCATTTATCCGCACTGACAAAATGAAATGTTTTTATTTTGCTCTCCGTTTAAAATGAATGGGACAGAACATTTATACCAGTACCAGGCAGTGTGCACAATTCTAAACACATCACTTTGATTCATCTTTATTCCCCGGCATTCAAAACACCACTGCTCTGGTCTAGTCCCTGTTTCAACAAGATGTGGAGAGATGGGACGCGTCAGGATGTGTGGAGCTGCACTAACTCCATATCTGGTTTGGTTTAATACTTATTCTACTCCTCCTCTCACCATTTATTTAGCCTGATTCATCAGCCGGTTTCACTCTGTGGAAACACTTGCTTTGGTCCTTGTTTTTGTGATAACATTTTTATTCAAGTGTTATTATTTGCAGTCATATATAATCCAGTTAGCATTGCATTTTGCTTCCTTTTAAACCCCCCACCCCCCACCCTTAAACTCCCTATTGATGGGCATCAACATACATATGTACACACATATATACACAGTGTTGGGAAGGTTACTTTTAAAATGTAATCCCCTACAGATTACAGATTACACACCCCAAAATGTAGTTTGTAATGTAATCCATTAAATTACTTAAAGTGAGTAACGTAATCTGATTACTTTGGATTACTTGATATTGTCATGTTTTTTAAACGACATGAATGTAGCAACCACATCCTGAAAATTCTTGTTTGTTGTCTTCAAACTGTCTGAGCCCAAGTCTCCATGAATAAACAACTGTTTACTGTAGAGAAACAAAGACCACGAGATCTTAATATAAGAGGTTTGTCTGTTAAAAGACAATAACAAGATCAGCCTTTCCTTAATATTAAAAAATATTATTGATAGAGAAATTATTTTTTATATGAGATCACCTTAAATTATGTCAACCTACTGTTAGGTGTCATGTTGTTTAGACCTGGTTTAGTCCTGATTTTTAGACCTGTTTAACTCCTGATTTTAGACCTGGTCTAAACCAGGTCTAGACCAGGTCTTTAGTTCTGGTTTAGTTGTGGTTTAGTCCTAGTTTAAACCTGGTTCAGTCCTGCTTTAGTTCTGGTTTAGTCCTGGTTTAGTCCTGGTGTTAGTTCTGGTTTAGAGGCGCACAGGAGGAAGCGCGGTTTACGCGAGAAAACACGGTCCACACGCGCCGCACGAGACGTCGGTGTCCGCGCTGTAACTACGGAAGGAGACGTGGTCCGCGGGTTCTCAGGTTGATGACGATGATGAAGGTGTGTTTGTGTGTGTTTTTATATTTGTTTTTTTATATATATATCTCACATCGGGAGAAGAATTTCCAAGACACAAATGCGTTTTTACCAATGCACTGCTGCTTCCACTGTGTGACTGACACCGCCAACTTTAACATGACGTTTACATCGCTCTTATTGCGCGTGTTCTGTTTGTGTTTCCGGCAATGAGTGAAATTACCGAAATAAAAAAATTTATAAATGCGAGGTAGCACAAAATGTGAAAACAGGAAAATACCGTAACTGTAATCCAATTACCACTCATTGAAACAGTTACAGTAACTGTAACTGAATACAGTTACTCATAATTTGTACTCTGATTACGTAACGGCGGTACATGTAATCTGTTACTCCCCAACACTGTATATACATATATAATACATGTATACAGCATCTAAATAAACACACATACCCATATACACATATTATAGTATATATGTTATATATACATACACATAGATTATAGTTATATATACACGTTCACACACACACACACACAAAAACAAAACATATCCAGGTTTCCCTCTATACAAAACACGGCAAATTTCCTCCGTCAAAAGACATCAGCAGAAATTGCGTTATACATACTTGTTATGTATCATACATAGAAAGTTGACTGAGAGTATACATATTGTGTACATTCTAAGAACATATATTATAATGACAAAATCTCCAGGTAACAACTATACAATAGATTCAGATCTCAGTTTGATCAACAGATTGGAACTGCAGTGTCCTGAGATGTTTTTGGTTTTTGCTCCATGCATTCGAGCAGCAGAAAGCTCCAGATGAACGATAGTTCTCTCACAGTCAGAGGTTGAACTCATTTCCATCGGTCATATTACCATGTTTTTGGCAGCTGTAAGACCTGCTAGTAATATGGGACGATTGTTAATTGTCAGATTTATTTTGGACATGTCGTTTAGCAAAAGAAACCTCTGAGTACAAGGTATGGTTATTCCTATTAATTTAGTCTTTGTGCGTTGGTCGTTGTTGAGTTTTAGCACTGGGGATGCACATTGAAGAGAAGTAGATCTGCATTTTCTGCCGTTTTTGAAATAAAGACAGTCAGGAGGAGAGTGATGAGGATAAGATCCTGAAGGAGAACAGAAATTTCAGTAGTAAGTAATTTATTAATTTAATTTTCAGTGTTTTAGAAAGACACATATTTTGTTGTAATGTTTTGTAGTGACTTTCAATAGAAATTCAAGCACAGGTTTTCTACATATCTCATGTTATTTTTTTCTCTCCACTCAACTCCATCCATCTGCTCCTGGTCCGGCCCTTCCCTCAAATTTTAGAACCCTTTGTGGTCCCCGAGCCAAAAAGTTTGCCCACCCCTGTTCTAGATTATCCAAATGATTCTAGTGAAGGTGTATGGAGTTTAAAAACACAGTGGAGAGTCCTAAATGTGCAGGGTTTGAGTGTTAAACTTGTGTCAGTGAAACAAAACACAACTCCAGGTCTGTTTTTGATAAAGACTTAAAACTTAAATCAGAAAATAGCAAAATATAGGCCCTTTAAATCATTGTATACAATACAAAGAAAAAATTGAAAAGATCCTGATAAAAAAACAAGAAAACCACCTTCAAACCCACACCACAAATCTGTCTCTGTAACCCAGCGTTAGTGAAGTGGCTGTAAATCCTTCATTTCCTCCGCAGGGATGTGGGGTCCGCGTGCGCCCGCTCGGCCACAGCTGTCCGTCACTCGGCTCAGACGCTTCCTCCGCTTCTCCTCTGCAGATGCACGGCCAGATAAGAGCCCGAAAAAACCACGTCATTCACACAGGACAGAAGAGGAGGAGGAGGAGAAGAAGAGGAAGAGGTGGAGGAACCAGGGCCCCCGCTCAGACCCGCAGCTCACATGTGCTCCCGGAGATAAAGAGTGTTTATGTTAACGTCAGGACGGTGAAGGTGTTAAAAGGTTAGAGTGGAATGCAGAGGTAGGGGGTAGAGTCGGGCAGAAAGGAGGTGAATGTATGGAAATGTAAAAAAGTACAGAAAAATAGGGGGAAAAATGAACAAAAACTTAAAAATGAATGTCAAAAAGTCAATACCGAACTAAAATTTGTTATAGATAGGGTCCATAAAAGAAGTAAAAATCTGAAAAATGCACCAAATAAATTTACAAAGAACAAAGATATACACGTAACAATTTCAACAAAAATGTCAGAAAGCGCTTTGCAAAACATTTTTCATTAAATTTTCAGTTAAATTATAGCAACTTCCCAAAACAAAAGAAGACAAATGTGGTTGCCAATCTGCACAGAATTTGGCCGAGGTATTTTCTTCAATTGCTCCAATAATTTGGATTTTTCATCTATTAATTATTGTGTTTTGTTTTGGTATAGCACATTACAGCATTTTTAAAAGTTACCCAACCACCAAATAAAAATGTCTATTCTGTTAAAAAAGTAAAATAAAATGTAAGAAAGTTAATTCACTTTATTTCACTTACCGTATTTTTTGGACTAGAAGTGGCACTTTTTTTTCATGGTTTGGGTGTTTCCTGTGACTTATACTCCAGTGCGACTTATATATTAAAATTTTCACTCTGAAGCATCGAGAGGTTCTAGTCTTGTGTGTCAGTATCTGCTGCTCCTGTTCCTCCTGTATCACTGTCACTTGGCTCTACTGCGCATGTCTCCTGCAGAAAGAGCCTCTGTCCTGTCTGTATCATGTCAGTCGATCGCACCATTACTTCTGTACCACTGAAAATTTTAAATTTAAACAAACTTATAAAGACGACTGAGAAGACTGAACACAAATGCCCCCAAAAAGAAAATCATATTTTGCAGATTACAAGCTGCAAGTTGTGAAATCTGCAGCTGAAAACGGTAATCGAGCAGCAGAAAGAAAGTTTGGAGTGAGCGAGAAAATTGTGACACCGGGAGGGTGCACCATGAAACTTTCTTGGAAGTCACTGGATGGATCGACAAAACATGGACTTCAGTGACACCGAAACCATCCTGTCGGGATTCAGAAAGACCGAAATAATTTGAACTGGAACTGATGCTGAGTCTGACGACAGCGACACAGAAGAGGAAGCGGCGCTCTGTTTACCTCCGGAGGTCGCGGAGTTTCTCCGAAGTGACACCGAGGATGAAGAATTTAATGGATTTGGAGTGAGATGGATAGAGGCCAGGAGCCAGGTCCACCCCTCAGGATATTTTTTGCTACCTTTTTTTCACTATTATTTCCTGTTATCTTATATCTTGGGCCATCACGAGTTGATAGGGACCAGCCCCATTTGGTCTCAGGGCCCAAAAAACACAGTTTTTAAGAAAAGCTATTTGCGAAATGATGTAACTGTAAATATTAAGGTACTGTAACTGCATACATGGTCAAATAACTCTAAAAGGTTTGCATGGTGTACCCTGACACATGGGTGTTTGGTAAACTTGTTCTGTTCTGCTGTTTATGTTATAGTTTATCTGAAGAACTGTTCATATATGACGTTAACAGTCTGTTGTTCTGTTTTATTGTTATTACTAGAACTTGACTTTCTGATTTCATAAAATAAATTTCCCCCAAAAAGTGCGACTTATATATATGTTTTTTTCTTCTTCGTTATGGAGTTTTTGGCTGGTGCGACTTATACTCCGGAGCGATTTGTAGCTCAAAAAACATGATAATTCAATTTACATTCATGGGTTCAGCTTCCTATAAAGTCCAATTTTGAGGTTTGTTGTCCAGCCAAATGATTTAATATTTTTGTTTTGATTGATAATTGCTCTGGCAACAGTCCTAACTACTCATCATTCTAAAAACCATGTATACAACTATATATTTTCGTCACAAAATCTAAATAATATAAAATACATGCTACACAATCAATAATGTGCCCATATTGTTTTGAATAACTAATAATAATTCTAAATACTGATTTTGTTTTGGTGTGCTCTATCACTACCAGCAGGATTTGACTTTTGATTTCTCCGCTCTCACTTCACATGGTCCAGCCCACAGCCGCCGTGTAATTAATGTCTCCTCTTTTTTCTCCGAGCCTCCGGGGGGGGGACAGAAGTGCACACAAACCCGGTGTGTTCCCGAATAAAACCTGGAGTCAGGACTTTGTATGAAATTAATCAGTAGCACATGATTTAGCAAAGCAAAGCCGTTCTGTCCCCATCGGTCCAAAAGGAAAACTACAGATCAGCAAGAAAACACGAACAAGAGACGGAATTAATCAAATAAGCCGCCGCTATCTGCCCACACCGAGTCTGACTAATTATTTCTGAATTACGCATTTGAGGATTTTTTTTTCCCCATTCAAAAGATCAAATATTTGGTTTTAAATCATTCATAACTACGGCGATGGCTTTAATAATTCCTCATTCTAAAACCTGAAACTCACAAATTTTGATCATTTGCAACTCATGTCGTAAAAATTCTCTGGGCTGACTTGAGGCTCCGCTCTGTCAGAAGCTTTGTTACTCAATTTCGAGTTTAATCTGAGCTTTATTTTTTAGCACAATGACCAGAAAAAAGTGACTAAGTTAGACTTTTTTTTTTTGGTAGTGCATGATTTAGCAAAGGAAACCCGTTCTGTTCCCATCGGTCCAAAAGGAAAACTACACATCAGCGAGAAAACATGAACAAGAGATGGAATTAATCAAGGAAACCAGCGCTTTCTGCCCACAGTGAGTCTGACTAATTATTTCTGAATTACGCGTTAGAGACCTTTTACTCAGAGCAAATAACTACTGCATAGTCAAATTAAAGCAGCCATGAGTAGAACTGTAATTTACACTGAAATTCAGAGCAGTTCGTCTAATGAGAAAGTGAGAAAGTAGCGTAACGTTTTCTATAATTGCGTTTTTAATGTATGTGATTGTGTGTGGAGTGGAGCACCCCAAGGGACGATACTGTGGCCTCTTCTGTTTATCTCAACGTGCTCCTCTGGGTCCCGCATCATTTCATTATATTTATCTTTTTTATTACAATACGATGGGAAGGTATCAGGTTGTTTCATAACTGTTGCAACAAATGCTTATGTTTACCGAATTAAACCTGGAAATGAACGTGAAATAAATTTGTTTTTCTGTGCTGATTCGAGTTAAAGGTCCGATATTACGCAAAATTGACTCTTGTGAGGTTTAAGCCACTTTATAATGCTGTTACTTCCTCAAAAACAAACCTGGAGTTGCGTTTTGATTCATTTTCACATGTCTGAGTGATCCTGGATTATTTGTCTGTCAACAACACCAATCAAAATACTCTGTTCCACCTTGTGATGTCATGAAGCGGTAGTTTTCCCAGGTCTGAAATGATCCAACAGATTTTTGATTTGATTGATTTATGTATTTATTTTTGGACAAGTAAGAAATTCACATTCTTTAACAATAGAGCATATAACATTAATGAAATCATAGCAGAAATAACAACAACAACAAAAAAAGGAGTGGGGAAAAGAAAATGTATTTAATCTCACACCCCACTTCTAATCTAACACAAAGAGCTTTCTTTAGAATTTTTCAGGCATTTTACTTTAAACTGCATGAATTATTTACAAGTGCCGACAAAGAGTCACTGTTATAGTTTTGGTAACAGAACTGTATTGCAATAATACATAAATGGAATGGAATACAATAATGGAAAGGAAAATTTAAGATACCGACAATGGTGGAGGAACAACAAGCATAAAGCAGCACTACAGAAGGCAGTATTGTTCTAATATTAAAGGGACAGTTCAGAATTTTGGACATAGACCTTCATTTCTTAGTGAGCCAGAGTGTTGGAGACGTGTGGAGACACTTTTTAAAATATTCCATCCAGTCCTTGTATTTGCAGAGGTCACTGGTGCTAGACTAGTGCATGTCAATGGTCATAGTTATCCTGCCACTAAAAACACTCTTACCCACTCCACAAACCCCCTGAAGCAAATCTACTATTCTCAATTCTAAAACAATTTACACATTAAAAAAAAAGACTAAAATTATAGAGAACTAGAAAAGCACTCAGAGAGCGCAGACCTCCGCCAAGGACTACCCACATTTTTTATATAAATTGCGATAAAATCAGTCTTCTGGATCAGATCCGGATCAGCCTTTGGAATATGAAAGAGGATCCCATTGTCCATCCCTGAGTCAAATTTCATGGGGTTTGGTCAATAATTAACCGAGATATTGAGAAACAAAATTTTTGGCTCCATTTACCACAATGTTAACTAAAATTTCAAAGTGATCCAGAATCCAGGATTTCTTCCGGATCACCCCCAAAATGAAATCAGTTCTTCCTTTTCACATTTCCAACAAATCCTGAAAATTTCATCAAAATCAGTCCATAACTTTTTGAGTTATGTTGCTAACAGACAAACAAACAAACAAACAAACAAACAGACAAACGCCGGCAAAAACATAACCTCCTTGGCGGAGGTAAATATAGAGAAATACAATAAATCATATTTTACCCCACCAAACCTACAGATTAACTGTAAACCCCAACTATACTTATATATTTAAGTGTATATTATAAACCAATAGATATAAATATTAAAATGTACAGGGTCAGTGTGTGTGTGTGTGTGTGTGTGTGTGTGTGTGTGTGTGTGTGTGTGTGTGTGTGTGTGTGTGTGTGTGTGTGTGTGTGTGTGTGTGTGTGTGTGTGTGTGAACATTGACGTATTTTGGATTGTGTTCTGTATTGTGTCTGTGTTTACCAAAAGATTTAGGACATTTCCTTTCCTGCTCTCATAAAAGAGGATTTTGTTTTTGTTGTTTTCTGTAAATAGTTCTGCCATCTTGTGTCCTGTTCTATATGTTAATAGGGTTTGGCAAAACAAGTGTTAAACTTCAGTCTAAACCCCTTCGGTCTATAGAATAACATTATTGATATACATTAACTGCATAATTTGTTTTTTTGTTAAATCATTGTTATATGATGCATGATTATGTTAACTGACCGAAGAAAATAAACAACTACTACTACTACTATCATTACACCAGACTGTCCATGTAAATGTCTGTGTTGATAGAATAATGTTTGAAATAAAACTAACCTTCCATCGCCTGAATCGTCGCATGTTGAGGGACTATTTTCTCATATATCAGTCCGCCGCTGCCGAGCTTTCTATCAGGAAGTACAACTCACTGCTGCTGCTCAGACATAAATCCTTCAAATGCAAGGTTGGTTTTACTTTAAAAATTATTCTAACAACACACACATTCCCATCGACAGTCTGGTGTAATAATAGATTTGTTTCGGGTGTTTTGTGGAGTGGGTAAGACTGTTTTTATTGGCAGGATAACTGTGGCCATTGACATGCACTAGCCTAGCACCAGCGAGCTCTGCAAATACAGGAAGTACACTCTAAATACTGTGACCAGACCATATTTTTATATAACAAGTTGAATTTATGGATATTTTGGCATTGCTTGAGAGATGTATCCAGAATGTTCCGGAATTTTACACCACATAAAGACACACAGAAACTTTTACGGGTAGTTTGAACATTGAGCAATTTGAAATTTCCATATATACCCTCTAAAATGATTCAAGTGAAGGTGTATGCAGTTTAAAAACAAAGTGGAGCACTTTCTGTATTACCACATGGCATCATAAGGTGGAACAGAGTGTTTCTAGTTTGAGTAAATATGCAGGATTTGTGTGTTAAACGTAATATGGGCCCTTTAAGATTAATAATGCAACTTGTTACTGCAACTTCTTTATCATATTTTTAAACAAAACAATCATTAACAATCTTCATTTCTAAAATAACTTCTAACAAGTGACCACTTTCTCATAAAAACGCATTTTTCCGACTGCAGTTGCGCTCTGGGGCCGTAGTGTAAACTTCCTATATCCATTTCGCCCACTGTTTCACTGTGGGGGGCAAAGTACTTTTCCACGAAACATCAGCAGTTTTCTGGTAATCAACAACAAAACTTTTAGAATGGGCTTTTCTCAACTCATTTCCAGTCTTTTCTGCAGATATTTATCCCAGTCCCCAACAAACTTCGACAAATTTCGATACTAAAGAATAGATTAAATACTCCATACTGATTTTGATACCGAAATAATCATTTTTAAAAGCTTTTTTTTTAGACACTATTGTAATTTTCAATGCAAAATAATATCATTTGTTCATTATACCATGTGGTTTTACACTATTTCTGATAAAACTCAAGTTGAAACTGTTCAGAAAAAGTCAAATTTTAACCAGTTATGTGATTCTTTTCAGTATTGATATTTGTTGAAATAAGTGTCTTGTTTCTATCTAGTTGACAACAGTATATTTATTCTATATTTAGGCTTTTAGTGCCAAGATCTAGAATGAATTGTTTTAAAAGGAGCTTGGTTCCAGCTGCTGTTGCACTAATAAATAAATAATAGGGATGTGTAACCATGTAATAACCGAAATGTCGTGATATTGTATCATCAAAAGTCTCACAGTTATATCGTGGGGGCGTTAATATATCGAATTACAAGTTCCTTTGCTTAAATGCATTGTTTTATGGTAGCAGTAGCTAATAAACATTGGGAACTACATATCCCATGATTCATTTCAGCACAGACAGCATGAAGAAATATGTTTTTTACTTGAATTCTTAGGATTATCACGGTAATAATCAGAGGTGTGACCAAGTCGTTGTTTTGCAAGTCTCAAGTAAATCTCAAGTCAAATACAGGCAAGTCCAAGTCGAGTCTCGAGTCACTGGCCCATAAGTCCAAGTCAAGTCCAAGTCGTCTGCTTTAAGCTTTAAGTCATTTCAAATCTTTAAACCAAAGCTTAGATTGTTGCAATTTATATGAATTTTAAACAAACTTGTACTTAAAAAGTCATGGTATATTTATATATGAGTATTTATAGAGTATATAAAAGTAGTAGAAATTAATTTACGGTCAGAATAGAAAGAATTCAGATTTAAAAGTGCTTCTCAAGTCTTCTCAAGTCACAGGCCTGGAGTCCGAGTCAAGTCACAAGTCAAGTTTTATCAAGTCAAGTCTCAAGTCTTAAAAATAGTGACTCAAGTCTGATTTGAGTCCAAGTCTCGACTTGCAAGTCCCCACTTCTGGAAATTATTCACACCAGAATGTTGTCGAGGTATTTTAAAAGCAAAAAAGTGTCCTATCTACAATCATATCAGCCTCTCCAAAATATCACAATAAATATCGTGAAAAAAATCGTGAAATTATTGTATCGAGAGATTTGGATATCGCTACATCCCTAATAAAAAGTTATCTATTTATTTATCAATTTTATTACTCTGTCTTGGAAAGTTGCATTTTTTTGTACATTTAATATCCAATACTTTTGACATTTTCTTTTTTTATTGTTGTATGTGCTCTTTCCATAAGCAAAATTTTAACTTAATACATCTTGACATTTTCTTTTTTTTTTTTTTTTTTGCAGTTGTAGTTGTATACGTTTTTTCTATAAGCAAAATTTTAACTTTTTAACTTGAATGAAATGTGGAATTGTTTTTAATCACTGTAAAGCGCTTTGTGTTGCATTTTTTTGTATGAAAAGCGCTCTATAAATCAAGAATCAAGAAGTTTGATTGATTGATTAATGGTACATCTTGACATTTTCTTTTTTTTGTAGTTGTATTTGCTCTTTCCATAAGCAAAATTTTAACTTAAATCACCAAATTCATCAAGTATCATAAACCCGTGTTAATTTTGCAACAGTCGGTCTTGTTTTATGTAGTCTACCCGATAGTCAGTACACGGAAACAGAAGCTACCCCCACGTCTACATAATCCCTCGTCCTCCCATTAGCGCGCTAACGTGGCAGCTTGGGGTCAAAAGGTCGCGGTGAGGGATAGGTCAAAGGTCAAGTCCATTCCCATACCACAACACCACCTCACACAGTCTTCTGCTTGTCTCGTCCGATCAGCGTCTCAGCCGAACGTGTCCGGGAGTTAAAGACAGCATTTGAATCCAGACGTGTGTTGGAGCGTGCATAAAAAGAGACGTTTATTTTGATCATTCTTCGGGGTTTTAAGAGTTATTAGTAGAAAAAATTAATGGTTGTTTTGTAATTAAATAATGTGTTGGCCTTTAGTTTCCGAAGGGTGCGTGAGCCATTTGTCTTGTAAGCGTTTATAAGTGTCAAGATGATGAAAAATTTGCATTGTTACCATAGGAATTACAAATTTGAAAAGAAAAAATCACATCGTTTCAATTGTAGAAAGTTCTCAAGATGTCGCCTAATCATGTGTTTCAGATATAAGATATAATATTTACTTTAAAATTGTCCTACAAGGTTCATTCGGTTTTCCAAAATCCAAGAGAAAACCCTCCAAAACTATGGAAAGCACTGCTCCTTAAACAGGCTGAGTCACTTCTGTTTTTTAAATCAGCTCTTAAAATAAAATTGACCTATTCATGTTAGAGTTTTACTGTGATTAATGTTGACTTTTAGTGTCTGGTGTGTTTTTATGTGTCTGTTTTTTGTAATCTGTGTCTATTTTATGACCTTTTATAATTATTGCTGTGTACTGCACTTTGGTCGACTGTGCTGTTTTTAAAGTGCATTAGAAATAAAGTTGGATTACATTAGAAATTTATGTTATGAGGTTATTTTTTCAGACCAAGAGTTTGTTTTCATACCTCACAATTTAATTTTAAATTGTTAATAACTATGGAAACGGACCTAATGATTCCTCATTCTGAAACCTGTGGATTTATGCTGCATTCCATGTGCTCAGGACTCGAGGAAAGCCTAGCCTGATTCATCAGCCAGTTTCACTTCGTGGAAACCGTCTGAACTCTCAGCATTAGGATTCATTCGCTCGACGGTAGGTGGGTACTATTTTTATCTAACCAATCGCTGCTATTTGGTCGTGACGTATGTAATGCGCCAGATCCCATAGGAAGAAGGACAATAATGTCTTTCCCCTTGATAAAATTCACCAAACGTTCTCTTTGTTCCAGCTTTAAATCCTCGATCTCAGGAATCATTACCAACATAGAAAGTCTGTCTTCGTCTACATCATCTCGACGCTTAGTTTACTGTTGTGCTGCTCCACAAAATGGACCCAGAGGGGCGCTCGAGTTTGACGTCACGGCTTCACAGGTCTTCACTGATTGGCCAGTGCGCGGTCTACAACTTCCAGGGTTCTTGCAAACCGTCTAGTGTATTCCGACTCCTGACCTAGTCGCTGGAGAGAAATGAAATTGAGCAGAGGCACTAGGTCTGGAAAACGGACCTTCACCTCGAGAAAGTGCAATGGAACAGTAAATCTAATCGCGGTTCTGAAACACAATCTCGGGCTAGTTCGGACCGAGTCAGTTGGATTTCTGAACATGTAATAGTCAAACTGCCATAATTGATTCGCCGACAGCTAATGTTAGCTAACAGACTCTATTTATTAAACAGGAGCTCACGATACCTGACGTTAACTACATTAGCTAAAAAAATAAACATTAAACTTTCTCGGGCATCCATATTTTCCCAACTGTTGCAATGGAACGCATTTACAATGGATATCAGGAGAACTGATCGGATTTATCCACTATCGACATTCAACAGAATAGAACAAAAGAGGAAACAGAAACTCAGAAATATCTGTACTTTGCAGCTGATGTCTTTGATGTTCTCTGGGGGTTTGATGCTAACTGGAGGCTCTGCTCTATCTGAAGCTGTCAGACTTTAATCTAAGTTTTGTTTTAGCACAATCTGACCAGAAAGAACTGACTTATCTGGAACTACAACAGATGAGACGAGTTGGGCTGTGACTATAATTTTTTTTTAAACTTCATCCTACTCCTTTTGAGCACCAGGTCCCAAATATGTACATGCACATATCCTTGTTTTTTTGTTATTGTTTTGATTTGTGTTGTACCTTGCTCAAACACAAAACAAGTCCCTTTCAAATATAATTAGACAACAGTTTTCAGTCAGTCACGCTTGTATTGATCACACGCTGCTTATTTGGTATTTTTTTTAGGCTAAATTTGCTTTAACGTGTGCATTGTTTCACCACGGGCACTGCCTAAAACTCCGCCCTAGACATACGATCAGAACACCCCCAGCATGACGTCACTGCAGAGTATCAACACGGTGCACTCCGCCGGTGCAGCTACGACATGACGAGTGGCTTTAGTGGGTCAAACTGCTTTGTCCAGGAGTTAAAGACGGTGTTTTAATCTCAGACGTGACCCGGGGGGACGCACGGACAGGACCAGTCATTGTGATAATTCTCGGGGTGGACAGACTAAACAGCACGGGGGTGACAGTGGGAGCAGAACACACCCGCTGGTTAGAGCAGTGCAGAGGTGTGTAATGGCTGTGGCTGCCAGATCAAATGGTGCAGGATGTTATGGGGATTGGCTCCAGGCTAGACTCTTTAATACCGGGATATAGGAAACCGCGTAAACTCTGAACTCTTTGATGCTTCCGCTGTATATGCATTATGTCGTTCTGAAGCATGTAGTTATAACATTAAACTACAGTGTGTAACTTCTTAGCCAACAAATAGATGTAAATATAGCCTGAATAAAAGCGCACTGTTTTTTTCCTTTTCTTTGTTTTCCCTCCACAAACCTGCTTGTTTCCATGGAAATGTTGTCGGCAACTGGTCTCAATTGTGACTTTTCCGAAGTATGGGTTTAAACTTTGCGTTTCCGTGAAATTATGCACGACTGCTGTACTTTTAAAAGTGCACTGCTCAACTTTTTCTGGTGGAGGGCCCGTCACCTGTTTATCTTCATGGAGATGTTATTGCTTTGTCTGAAATGTTCCATGTTATGACATTAAACACATCTATCTTGCATTTATTCATTACGGGTGTTTCTGTTGCTCAAAAATACAATAATTCTCTCTGTGATTAGGGTTTCCTCTCCACAGACCAGACCTGTAATGTAGCCTATAGTTGTCTTCCTTGAGGCTACGTTTACACATCTAGAAACTAGTATTTCCCTCCCTCCGTTTTCTAAAATAACATCGTGCACACAGCATCATTTTCAAAAAAGTTTTCATTTACATCAACCCGCATAAGTACGCCATCGAGCGCTAGGGGTGTGCAAATATATTGAAATATCGATATATCGTATCGCTGAATGTGATGATACAGTATCGATATCGTGGGCTGCTGTATCGATATATCACCAAGAATATTTTTTGGTATATTTTACTAAATTATTTTGTAACAGCTACAGTTTGGTGCTTGTTTAGAGGAAGGAAACTTTTTTATGCAACACATTTGACATTTTCACTGTTTTGAGAATTAAAATGTTTGTGTTTCATATGAACTTTGCACAGGAAGTGGTTTAACAAAGACTTTTAGTATCACAGACATGATTTAGCCTTTATTTTTATTGAACTGTATCAAATCGATTTGAAATATATCGTATTGAATCGAAAGTGCACTGTATCGAGGTATGTATCGTATCGGCAACTTCTTAATGATACCCACCCCTATCGAGCGCCGTCATAACTACGCCAAACCTCTGGGCGGCATCTGGATTAGAGTCAAACCTGTAACATTTATTTCATTACAGTTGTAAGTAACTAAGTAAAACACCTTGAAAAGTGTGCATTAGTGAGCGGGCTCGCCTCTCCACAGATCTGTTAAAGAAGTGGTGAAATCACTGACCTCCGAGTCTCATTCGTCTCTGGTCATGGATATGAAACATCAGCTGTGTTTGCAAATGTAAACACATGAAAAGTGTTTGTACCAGGAGAATTTTCCATCATCATCAGAGCAAAAGGGACAAGTTGGTCGCACTTTTGGCGCATCAGCTCCTAAATCTCCGTTTATCTCACTTTACACACAAACACAAAACAGTAGTTTTCTAAAATCTCCACTGTAGTCGGAGTTTTTCAGAGGCAAATTATAAAAGGGGCCTGAAATAGAACATTCCAGATAAACCAATAACATCTCCATGAAGATAAACAGGTGACGGGTGGACAGGTGGAGTAGAGCCACTGCTCCTCCACGTCAAGAGACGCTTGATGTGGCTCGGGCATCTGTTTCGGATGCCTCCTGGGCGCCTTCCTTGGGAGACGTTCTGGGCTTGTCCCACCGGACGGAGGCCCAGAGGAAAACCCAGGACACGCAGGAGGGACTTTGGGCTACGTTCAGACTGCAGGGCTTAATGCTCAATTTAAATTTTTTTGTGAAATCTGATGTTTTTGTGAGGTCGTTCACATTTCCAATTAAATGCAACTTGTATGTGATCCACTGAGTGAACATTAAACGCCCCAAAAGTGTCCCGCATGTGACACTGGAGACACGACGACGTCAACCGCAGCGAGCGTGCTCTGTGTTTACGGAAGTTGTCCAAACATGGACGCGAGCATTGAGCACCTGGAGATTTTAAAGTTCCTCTTGTACCGGAGCCAGAACATGAACAACTTACTTGTTTTAAGGAGGAGATTGAGAAGGAGAAGGACGAGGTTTTTGGCCGTGGCGTTTTGTGGGACAGCGGCAGCGACGTCTGTTAAAAGGAACGTGTGGATGTGGAGACGGAGCCAAGAGTGGTGAGTGGTGATGTGCTTCGCTTCAGTGACACGGAGTTCATTAACAATTTTCACCTACTTCAGCGCAGAATAGTGACGTTTGTGGCTTGTTGATAACGTGTAGGTCGGATGAATGCGCTTTGGCCGTTCAGACTGAAGTCGCATGTCAAAAGATCGGATATGTATCGGTTTCAGGAGCTCATATCGAAGTGGCCCGGGTCACATTTGAAAAAATCGCATCTGTGTCATTCAGACTGTCATTAAAAGATCAGATACAGGTCACATAGGGGCCAAAAAATCAGATTTGGGTCACTTCAGGCTGCAGCTGAGAGACATATGCTGCAGTAGCCTATGTCTCTCAGCTGGCCTGGGAACACCTTGGGGTCCACCCTGAGGAGCTGGAGGAAGTGTCCGGGGTCAAGGAAATCTGGGAGTCCCTGCTTAGACTGCTGCCCCCGCGACCCGGTCCAGAATAAGTGGAAGAAAATGGATGGATAGAACTATATAAACTAAATATCCTCCACACTTAAAAGGTGCATTGTGTAACTTTTCCGGTGGGCCGACACGCGCTTGCTTCTATGGATATGTCACCGCTTTCATGTCAATTATAATGCTAATGCGCCTTGCCTTTTCATTAGCTCGCTCGCGTTCTCATGTAATCTGATGGCGTGGAAGAGGATGTCTCGTTTCTTCACCCCGTTGTCGAGTGAGCCGCTCGGTGTTAAGATGCGCGGGATGATAACAGCAATCAGGAAGCTAGCGTGCGCCGCGTGTAGCATCTCGGCGCGCTGATGGCTTTCATTACAGGGGAGTAATTAGCGTCTTAAGTGGAGGAGGTGGCAGCCCCAGGTGAATGCAGGTTTGAACTCAGCAAGTCGGAATATATTATTAAGAAGTATCACCGAGGAACTTCTGATCAGAGCTGATACATATGTAAAGCAGATATGGATGAGAAATCATTAAAAAAAGAGCTGTACGGGATTTTAAACGACTTGAAAATGTGGAAAACAGAATTAATTTAGTGGAAAGTTTATAAAGTTGTTGTTCATTCTAAACTTGCAGTGCAGAACTTTTATGGTGGAGGGTTCGTCAAATGCTTTTCTTTGTGGAGATGTTATTGCTTTGTCTGGAATGAACAAGTATGTCATCATCATGGAGACCAAGCCAGAACAAGATACAGGTCAGATCTGTGGAGGGGCGGCACCGCTCACAGTCAGATTGCCTGTTTTTGTAGGTGTTTTAAGCTAAAAAAAAAATTTAATTAATTAATGGACTGAACCAGGAGGACTGGACTGAACCAGGAACCAGGACTGAACCAGGACTGAACCAGGACTGAACCAGGACTAAACTAGGACTAAACCAGAACTGAACCAGGACTAAACTAGGACTAGACCAGGAATGAACCTAAGACTGAACCAGGAGGACTAAACCAGGACTGCACCAGGACTAAATCAGAGTTGGACCAGGACTAAACTGAGGACTGAACCGAGGACTGAACTGAGGACTGAACCAGGAGGACTGGACCAGAACTGAACCAGTACTAAACCAGGTCTAGACAAGGTCTAAACCAAGACAAAACCAGAACTGAACCAGGAGTACTGACCCTGGACTAAACAGGACAAAACCAGGACTAAACCAGAGCTGAACCAGGACTAAACTAGGACTAAACCAGGACTGAACCAGGAGTACTGACCCAGGACTAAAGAAGGTCTAAACCAGGGCTAAACCAGGACTGAACCAGGACAAAACCAGCACTAAACAAGGACTAAACCAGAAATGAACTAGAGCTAAACCAGGACTGAACTAGGACAAAGCCAGGACTGAATCAGGACTAAACAAGGTCTAAACCAGGACTAATCTTGGACTAGGACAGTCTCTGAGAGAACCCCGAGCCCGTAGAGCAGGGCATCTGCAAAACTCGATTGCACGACAGCTGCACTTCACCCCTTGGACCGCGGAGTTCTGCGTCGGTCCTTTCGCCCTCGGTCACCCAACGGTCTACTCGGGCGCATCTCCAGGCCCATTCCGACATTCAAAACCGTAACAATGCCATTTCACCGCTGCCGATATCGCGGTGATTTTAGCGAATTTGTATGAAGAAAAACAAAAAACCCACCACTTCAATCCAGGTTAAAAAAGCATTGTACCGAGTAAAATATGACATTTTTTTCCGCGTAATGCCTTTAATTACTGGGTTACAGCAAAAAGCAACACTCCCAACACTTTCTATATCATATTCTTCAGAACTGTCAGAAAGAAAAATCTCCAGATAACATCCACGCAGAGACCGATCACATGACCACAGCCGCACAGTGGGTCTGAACTCTTCCTGTGACCCATCGGGCTCATACCACACACACTCTGTTTTCCCAAGCTCCGGTTCACGACTCCAAAACACAACCGCCCTGGGACATAATATACACGCCGACTCTTGTTTATGAGAGGCAGAAGAACAAATACGCAGAGGTAAACACACAAGCAGAGATGCAGTGGGCAGATGTCAGCGCCGGCTCCGTCCAAGAGGTGGAATGTGCACCAGGTCCCTATAGGAACTGAGTCAGGTTTCACTTTCAATAAACATTATGTAGCTAAGGGTGTATGCACGGGCCAGGTCAGGGAAAAGACCAGATATGAGAGAGTGGACAAGCCAGGGTGCATTCATTGCGGGTTGAATATTGGACTATTGAACGTTAAAGGTTATTTCTATATTACGCAAAATTGACTCTTCTGAGCTTTAAGTCATGTTAGAACGCTGTTACCTCATCAAAAACAGACCCAGAGTTTTGTTTTGTTTCATTTATGTTAGAGAAATCCTGGTTGTGTTGTAGTTTAAGCGAGACTAATAGAAACCAAGACCAGTCCGAGACCACAGGGTCAAGAGACGGAGACAAGACCGAGACTTTTGAAGGTCGAGACCAAGACAAGACCAAGACTTTTGAAGGTAGAAACCGAGACAAGACCGAGACTTTTAAAGGTCGAGGCCGAGACAAGACCAAGACTTTTGAAGATAGAAACCGAGACAAGACCGAGACTTTTGAAGGTCAAAACCGAGACAAAACTGAAACTTTTGAAGGTCGAGGACCGAGACAAGACTGAGACTTTTGAAGGTTGAGACAAGACTGAGACCATGGCCCATCAAGTCCAAATCAAGACCATCTTTGTAATTTTCGATATTTATTTGACATTTATTTTACATTTTTGTGGCACATATATATCAATGTTTTTTTTTTGTTTTATTATAAATCTATCTCAGTTTTAGCTGGTTAATGTTCATTTAGGGCCTAAAATAAGCCAAGCAAATTGTTCTGCACTGAAACACTCCTTCTTTGGATCCTCACCCACAGTTTGAGAACTCCTTCTTTAATCCGACTTCCACTGGCACTTTACAGAAAACTGAAGAAACTGAAGAAAGTGAGGAGGATTTTTTATTCTCTTATTGGTTTTGCAGAGGGATTTAGCCTCCGCACATTTACCAAACACACGTCGTGACGAATACAGATGCATTTGTGCACTTTTATTAGACAAACTTCAACCACATGTCGCCGTAAGAAGTTTATTGCCGACAGCAGTGGCCGTAATGAAATATGATCGAGTGTCAGATGTCAAGTCTAAGACAAGACCGAGTCCAAGCTCCTTCAAGACCGAGACAAGACCGAGTCCAAACATGGTCGAGTCCGAGACGAGACCAAGAACGTAAAAAAACTCAAGAAAGTACTACGATACTAAATTCTGCTTTATTAGTCTGTCTACATCTCCAGAAGTGTCGTCTCTTTTCCACCTTGTGATGTCATGTAGTGGTAGTTTTCATGTTAACAATGAGCTTTGACCCTTTAGTTCAGTAGAGATTGGCAGTTCCAGGGTTGAAATCATCCAAATGATTCTAGTGAAGGTGTCTGGAACTTAAAACAGAGTGGAGCACTTCCTGTATTTGTATTTATTTGATTTGTTTTAATTATGAATTTGAGCCAAGAGAGAAACAATAATCATATACAGTGCACCCTACATATTTATTATAAACAACAGAAAAGCACATTTCTCAAAAAGGAGTGGGAAGAAGAAAAAAAAAAATATTCATTACATAGTTTCAAAAATTCAAAAATTATGTGGTTGCTTCTGTACATTGATGACGAAACTTTACAAATGGCAAAATAAATTACAGACCATGCATAATAAATATAATTTGAACCACATTTCTTTCTTTTTTTTTTATTGTACTCTAGTATGGTCGTATAAGATAATAATATTGATAAAGAAGGCACAAAAGTTTATCGTTTATGATCGGATCAAAATAAGCAAAATGAGAACTTACTTTTGTTTGACATCACAAGGTGGCGCAGAGTGTTTTCGGTTTGAGAGAAGAACTTGTGTGCTAAACAATATTATAACATAGATCATTAAGTCATTAAGTCATTAAGTTATTAAGTATTTGTTATGCAAGATATTTTTGAGGTTATGTGATGTTGCATGTTTTATAACGGAAGATTTTATGGATACAGAAAGGAAATAAATGAAAAAAATGAACATAAAATAGTAATGAAACAATATTTATATAATATTTTAATAAGTAAAACAAAATAAGAAAAAATCTGAATGTGAAAAGCTTTATAAGACACTTATGCAAACTGACTTTTTCACCCGCTCCCTCATGAAAAAAAAAAAAAAAAGGATTTGTATTTGATTCCATTTACTCTGCTTTCAGTAATCCTCAATCCAATAATCCAGTAATCCATAATCCTTTGTCTCTAAGGCTCAGGAAATACGTGATTTAAAATTTCCCAGGATTGTTGCGTCACAGGTAGAAACCCTCATACATCACTGACAGACGAGTTTTAGGTTTTGAGGTTAACAGGAAAATGAGTCAGCATAATAGCAGGAGATAATTTATTGAAGGGAAGTGGAGCTCTGAAATGATTAGAACAACTCCGGTGAAGGTGTGTGGATTTTAAAAACACAGAGGAGCCATGATTACAATTGCAAGGATTTTGAGAAAAAAACAACAACAACAAAACAAAAAAAAAAAAAAAAAACAACACAGATTATTCAAACATGTATCAGTGAAACTATCGTATTTTTCGGACTATCATTATATTTGCAATATCAGTAATGTTGAATTCTCTCGTCTGTTTTCATACATAAAGTGCACTGGATTATAAAGTGCATTAAGCAAAATAAACGGACGACACTTGAGACTGATCCTTAGCCCAGGCGTCCACGATCTATCGGCAGATCGTGGTGTAATTCGCAAGGCGTTGCCTCCCTGTCTTGGTGAATGTGAATGTGACTGGATAATTTTTGTTTGTTTTATTTATTTATTACAAGGACGACTCAAATATACATTGAGTAATAATGTGTTTAATGCAGCTTTGCTCACATTTGTTTACGTTTTACAGAAATTAATCTTAAAACAGCGAGCAGGGCCGGGCCTGGTTAGTACTTGGATGGGAGACCTCTGGGAAAATTGTTGTGCCGTTAGGCAAGACACTTCACCCATATTGCCTAGTATGAAAGTGGTGTGTGCGTGATGTGGTGGTCGGAGGGACCGATGGTGCCGACTGGCTTCTGTCAGTATGCCCCAGGGCAGCTGTAGCTACAATACAATAAAATGATTTGAAGTTAAAGGAGCTGGTCTCCTTAGAATCTTTTAAACAGATTTTAAAAAACAGAGATCTGGAATCCTCAAGGTGTAATTGTTTTAATTTTCTTTGAATTTGTGTTAATTGTTCTGTTTTACTGAGTGTATTGTATGTATGTTTTTATATGTTTTGAAATTGTAGTTTCGTGGCGTCTTGGCCAGGACGCTTTTGAAAAAGAGATTTTTAAGCTCAATGAGACTTTTTCCTTGTTAAATAAAGACTTACTTACTTAATAAGACTTACTCAAACCACATGGCAAATTTGCATAAACTATAAGCACTGAAAAAAACAACAACTGCTCGCTCCTTGTGAGATGATGTGGTCAACTTCTGTCAGACCCCACAAGGCTCCCGACTACAACAGCCGTAACGCTCCAACAATCCATCAAGTGGTGCAGCTTTTCTAGTTTACCAAATTCATACTAAAACATTTTGACATATTTTTGAGTGCCGTGTACCACAGAAAATCAGTTCGAGGTCAGTAAGCACAACCAGAATTAACACATAAGGCACACGGGATTATAAAGTGCACTGTCGATTTTTGTGTAAATTAAAAGAATTTTAAGTGCACCTTATAGTCCGAAAAATACGGTAAACTCAGTGTGTGTGTTACAATATTACAACATAACAAACCGTTTTAAGAGTTTAGCACAGTATTAGTATTAGGAGCTGAATCAGGAAGTATCACAAATGTCCACTAGGGGCAGGCTCCAAAAGTGACACCACAAACAAGCCACTGAATATGTGTTACGTTTTAAAATTCTGTTCTACATTGGTTGTCTTTCTAGCTCTGCAATCAGATATGAATTGTAGCTGACATTTGACGATGCATTTGACATCTTGTCCCGTTTAATAGATGGTGTGAAAGATAATCTCGCGCTATTATTTACATTGGAATCTATAGCATGTTTAGCGTCGAAACGATCTCTTTTCCCGGGTTCAGTTGTGCGGGCTTATATAGCGTGTCAGAATGGATACGCTTGGGAAAGGGAGCGCACGTGGATCAGGTGAAGGGCGCAGTAAGTCAGCCAGAGGAATGCGTCGCCGAATGTGGGTGCGGTTCTGTCTGTGTCTCTGTGGTCTGGAGCGAGATGAGAGGAGATGATATGAAAACAAATATTGAACTTTTAATTTTAGCTTTAAATTTTTTTTTTTTTTCTTTAATTTACTGTTTATTTATGTTTTATAGGAGGTCTGAAGTGCTGACTCTAGCTGTTTGCTTGGAGGAAAAAGTAAATGCAATGTGTCGCTAAAAACTAAAGGGGGAAACAAAGAGGAATGAAAAAAATAAATAAATAAAATTAAAGTATATATGAAAAAATTTAACAAAATTGTGTCTATTTCTGAGATTATGTTATTTAATTATAACACTGTTGTTGGCCTCCACATAATTATTTAAATCTATTTTTATTTTTTGTTTTTGATTATTTGATTAACTTTATTATTACTTTTTTATGCTCTATGTTTTGTTAAAAAAAAAGAAAAATCTATGAATATTTTAATCTCAAAAATCCATTTTAAAAGTGTATTTATGTGTATAAACCATGTTTGCAGCTCCCCTGAGGCCACAGCTGCTATTTGAACAAATTAAAAGTGAGATTTTCCCATTTTTATATTTGAATCTTTGTAGTTCTGACCCTCAGGGAAAAGTCGCTGATATGACTTCAGAGCTGATTCTATAATGTTATGTTTTTCTATTTTGTTTTTATTCCCCTTCCCAAAAGATATCAAATACAATTTGTCTAACACTGCGACTCGTGATATCAAAATATCAGATGTTCGTATGATTCCATGTAAAGCACACTCCCTGTTACCCAGTGGGAAATATACCCTAACTTAATAAGCTGTGTCATAAAGGGAATGTTGTATTTCCTTTGGCTTCTGCCCCAGAATGGAAAACGTTTTAGAAAATGTACACAAAATACTCCCATAACATCATAACTTGAGCCTTTTTGAGAAAATAAACACCTTTTCTAATTCTCCAAAATGAACTGTTTGTCAACCCCATTACCAAAACAATCTGTCTCCACTGCAGACGCGATGAAAGAACGACCAGAGATCCTCGTCAAAGCATGATCTGTCCCATCTCACTCGAGTATGCAAATAATGTGTGTGAATGTCTGTGTGTGCAAGTTCATGTGCGTGCATCAAATCTATGCAGTGTTGTTTTTCCGTGACAATATCAATGCAAATCTTGAACGTGAACACTTTGGTTGTATAATAAATTATTACAGCTATTTCTAATGTTGCACCGTTGGCAAGCGGCAAGTACTTACGCTGAACAGAAAGAACAGTCCAATGAGGTTCATTTGGTCATCTGATCATTTATGCTATTATTAGGTTCTTTTTACAGACCAAGAGTTTGTTTTCATACCTGACAGTTTCGATTGCTCACCTGCACTCTTCCTCAGAGTGGTCACATTTCCAGTCAGTTGATTTAAACAGGTTTTGGCGCTCTCTTCTTACCTGTGGAAGCAGGACGACAGCGCCATCTGCACTCCGACTTCCTCAGAACACACATCATGGACTGGGACGAAGCAAAAATCATTGGGACAGAGGAAAACAAACACCGTCGTTGGATTAAAGAGGCAATTCAAATACAGGACTATAAACCGGGACGAGGGGACTTTTTTACTCTCACCCACCTGGGATACTATCCTGAGGAAGAAGACGAAACCGTCAGGTATGAAAACAAACTCTTGGGCTGAAAAAATAACCTAATAACAAATGTCACAGACAGCATGTTCCAGGTGTGATCCCTTCCACTGTGGAGTTTGCATGTTTCTCCTCTGGACACTCCAGTCTCCTAGCCTGATTCATCAGCCGGTTACACTTCGTGGAAACCGTCTGACCTCGCAGCAATAGGATTCGTTCGCTCAACGGTTGGCGGACACTTTTTAATTTAACCAGTCTCTGCTATTTGGTCGTGACGTATGTAATGTGCCACTAACAGAGCTAACTGGTATATTAAGCGTTTTCTAAATCCCGTAAGAAGAAGGGCAATAACGTCTTTCCCCTTGATAAAATTTAACCTTATTGTGTTTGCATTACCACAGGAAACATGGATATCTGTCAAGTATTTACATCAGATGCCCTTCTAGTTTAACCAGGGTAGCACCACCTAGTGCCTCCACTTAAATTCATTTCTCTCCAGTGACTAGGGTCAGGAATTGGAATACACTAGACGGTTTACAAGAACCCCAGAGGTGCGAGTTTGGGCACCAGCCAATCAGCGAAGAGCCATACATTCTGTGTTGGCAACGATTTGAAGATTTAAAGCTGGAACAAAGAGAATGTTTGGTGAATTTTATCAAGGGGAAAGACGTTATTGCTCTTTTTCCTATGGAATTTGGCGCATTACATACGTCACGACCAAATATTTGGTTAAATGAAAAAAGTACCCACCTACCGTTGAGCGAACAAATCCTAATGCTGTGAGGTCAGACGGTTTCCACGAAGTGAAACTGGCTGATAAATCAGGCTACTTCTAATTGCAAAAAGTCACATAATGTCAACAGATATATAGAGTAAACATCTAACATTTCAAAAGTTTCTTACTAATTAACTGGAACATTTTGTGTCAGCTTTCTAAAAATGTCATAGGTTAATCTTAGTTATTTATTTATTTCTTGGTTGATGCACTAATTACAACAAAGGAAGACACAAATCATCAAAAACTTTACCAAATCAAACTGTCTGGAGAGCATCGATGTCGAAATCTTTTCTTTAGACACGACTCTTTGTATTGTACAGTTTTCAGTCGCACTCTCGGTTGCACTTCCTGTACAGGCATTAAAGCGTCTCTTTCTGAGTCTCACAGATGGTGGAACACATTTAGAATCTTTTCTCGCTTTTGACTTTGCTCCAGTCTGCTCCAGTTATTGTGAACATTCAAAAAACAGGTATTAAAGCGAGACTAAACACCTAAACTCCAGCCACAACAACATTTAAAAAAGAGCTGCTAAACTGGGAAAGACCTGAAAAGTCCCTAAAGAAGAAAGTGAGGAGGAGTAAAATATAACCCGCATTTAAATGTGTTTTAAAGGTCGTACATTACACAAAATTGACGCGCAATGTTAGAATGTTGTTCCCTCCTCGAAAACATCTGGAGTTGCATTTTGTTTCATTCACACATGTTTGAGTTACTCTTTATTATTAGTCTGTGCATCTCCAAAGCTCAAAATGCTCAGTTCCACCTTCAAGTTAAGTAAACTCTTTAAGTTTACAGCTACTTTTGTACCTTTTAGTTCAATAGAAATTGGGAATTCCAGTGCTGAAATCGTCCAAATGATTCTAGTGAAAGTGTACGGAGTTGAAAAACACAGTTCCTGTATTACGGTATGACATCACGAGGTGGAACAGAGGGTTTTCTGGTTGAATTTGCAGGATTTGTGTGTTTAAACGTGTGTGAATGAAACAAAACTGTTACGACTCAGCTCGTTTGGGTGAGGGAAGTAACAAAAATAAAAGCAAGATGTAAAATGGAATAAATTAAATACTGTTTAATTAACAGGAATGTAAAGGTAAATTAACAAAACAGACTAAAATATACAGAAAATAACCTTAACTAAGAAACAATACAACAGAACGGGTTTTGTGCCACAAGAGGGGTCACGCAGGCTTACACAAAACGAGTGGTAAAATTAAGGGACACACACAAACTAAAACACAAGTTCCCAAAATTAAACCACATAAGCCCCACAAACAGAATCGAGTGACCAAATAAAAAGAAGGTACAAAACGGAACTAAACTAGACACACAAACGCAAACACAAAATGGCAGACTGGCCACCAAAATCCGTGTATCATTCATTCATTTGTTGTTCAATATAAAACCAAAAATAAGAAAATGAAAAAAAAACAACTGTTTTCTTCATTATTTGTCTCCAAAACCAAAATGAAAAAACAGATAATGATTCGTTTTTTTCAGTTTTCGATTTTATGTTTAAATGAAGAATGGAAAAAATGGATAATGGCCGTTTCCTGTTTACGTGACTTCCGTGACTGCGATGCAGAACTTTTGCGCTGCATACGGACTGAACCAGGACTGATCCAGGTCTGGGACCAGACCGGGACCAGAGCAGGACCAGGGCGGGACCAGGGCGGGACTCCGAGCTTTGACTCCGAGCCTCAGCTTCGAGCTCCGGCCCTGCCGTGGGCTCTGAGCTTCCGGTCTGGTCTCGGTCTGGTCCCGGTCTGGTCTCAGTCTCAGTCCCGGTCTCAGTCTCGGTCTGGTCCCGACCTGGTTCTGGTCTGGTCTCAGTATCTTAAGCTTTTCCCAAATCCCGTAGGAAGAAGGGCAATAATGTGATAAAATTCACCAAACATTCTCTTTGTTTCGGCTTTAAATCCTCGATCTCTGGAATTGTTGCCAACACAGAATGTTTGTCTTTGTCTACATCCATCGCTGAGTTTGACGTCATGGTTTCAGTGCGGGGTCTACAACTTCCGGGATTAGGGTATTCTGATTCCTGACCTAGTCGCAGGAGAGAAATGAGACACTAGGTGGCAAAACAAAACACAACTCCAGGTCTGTTTGTGACGAGGAAAGAAAATCAGAAACAGCGTAAAACGGCCTCTTTGAGCTTTCGTTTACTTCATGTTTTCTAGCAGCATAAGAAAGGGCATCCAGCTTTAAAAAAACACCACTGAACATTTACAGTTTAAATCCTCTGCTTCTGTACTCTCCTCTGTCTTGCTCTTGCTGACAGTATCCAGGAGAAGGTGGAGAATTCCCTCAGAAATCCCATTTAATCCTCTGCTTGGAGCCTATCGATTACCAATAGCGTGGGGCGGAGGAGGGGAGAAAACTGCACTCGCTGTTTGTTGTTAACATTAAGTGCTTTTCCTGCTGCCAGACCCGACTGTGACAGAGCCAGGGCCTGTTTTAAACCGAGTGTTTGGAGGAGATCAGGAGAAGAACCAGGAGACGAACCCCCCTAATGGAACAAATGGATTTCTGTTTGGACCAAGATCTGACCGAGGCTTGGAGCGTTAGAAAACCAATAGTGGGCCAGACAGGTTTAAGTTTAGAAAGAACTATTTTGACTTGGTTCTAGGAACATGTATATTAGAATTAAATATTTTGAATACTGAAAATTGACTTTTGTGATCTTTTAGCCATGTTATAATGTTGTTAACCTCATAAAAAACAGACCTGGACTTGTGTTGTTGTTTCATTCACACATGTTTGAGTAACTCTTTATTATTAGTCTGTCTACATTTCCAAAGCACAAAATGCTGACATGATGTAAGTAAGTTTTTATTTCTATAGCGCTTTTCACAGACATATGTCATGAAGACGCTTTCTAGATCATTATTTATCTCCAGACCCGGTGTTGGTAAGGGAATTTGCCAATCTGCTCCGACCTCACAAGGGATTTCTGAATTATACATATTGTACTTGGGGTGACCAGATTTTCAAAATAAAAAAACTTGGACATCCCCGTTTTTTTGGTGGTTGGTAATAATAAAACTGTGAAACGAGTGCGCAACGCTTCCAGGTGAAAATGACAAAATATTTTATCCTAAGTGGCTTTCGTTTAGACGGTGATGGCGTTTTTGGGGCTTAAAAATGCAAAAATCTGAAACCATCCTCCAGAGTGGAAAAGTTGAATACGTTCCACCGTAGTGTTTCCGTCTACACTGCCTAAGACGCAAAACTCTGGTCAGATCTGCTCAGGTCACGTACGAGATTACATCACATACATTACCACCAAGCCACCTGGCAGGCATACCCAATTGAATTCCACACACTTTTGTGTCACCGTATGCGCACAGATTTCCTCCCGAAAACGATCATCTAAATGCGGAATAAAAAGTGAAGACGCGACGCCACTTTTGCGTCTGTTCAGACCATCATCATATAAACGTAGACTTAAAGTGTGTTTTTAAAGGGCCCATCTCATGCAAAATCAACTTTTCAGAGTGATGTGTGGGCCTTGTATATGTCAAAGAAGTGGTTTTTAGATTGATTTGGCATTTTTTAACAAATTGTAGCGTATTTCTGCCACCCTTCCACGTGACAACGAACTAAAGCTGCTACAACGATGATGCGGCAACTACACCTATGACGTAGCAGAAGGCTCTTCGTACCTGCCCCCCTCCCCCGCTCCACCGCCTCCGCCCCACCTCCACCCCGCCCCACCCCGCCCCACCCCACCTCCACCCGCCCCCACCCCGCATCGGCTGACAATTCCCACATCAACACCTAAACACAAGTGACAGCATAAGTTCATTGTTCAACACTGCAGTGTACATGATATAATAAGTTTATCTACTAGTGTTTATTAATACTTCCAATCAGTAATGTTCAGTTGATGTCGACGCGGTGCTTGAGCTTCGTGCACCTCAAAGTCCTCACCCGATTCCGGGTCCAACACATGCGGCTGAACGCGCTGTATGACCATGATGAATAAAAGTTTATTCCTGCCACTATCAGGGCGCACGTCTGTCTCCCCCTCCCTCCCTGAGATGGGCGGAGGAAGGGCGGCTCACTCAGAGCCTACGTCATGTTTGGAGGGCGGAGCCTGTGCTTTCTCAGGACGGGCGGGGGGATGAGCGATAGTCGGTCTTTTGTAGTTCCTGGTCTGTGACTGTCTCCAAGAAATCAGTAAGATTTCATAACTATTCTGTAATGGATGTTCCAAAACCCAAATTGTGCTTGTTTATGTGCAGAAGATACAATGTGAAAAGAGTTATTTTCCATGAGATGGGCCATTTAAACAAGAATAGAATGAAGGGGCACTCTTAATGTAAGGTGGGAGAGTGTGTCAAAGTTTGAGGCCAACCACAGAAAAGGCCCGGTCACCTAGTTTTCGGGATGACAAATTGGAGCTCACCCTCAAACCTCAGAGCGCGCGAAGTAGTGTAGGAACAAAGCGATCTGAAATGTACGTTATTAACCTGCTCCACATGATCCTGGGGTTTAGAGACAAACAGGCTGTGCCCCCTCTCCAGAAAAGTGACACAGTGCATCTTTAAACACTTGCACTAGACCAACATTGATCTTTTTGCGACATTTTGCGATACAAACCATTCTCCCGCTTCCAAAATGGCCGCCCACCTACACAGATCAACCAACCGACCACACACCTACACACACACCCCCACCCAAACACACACACACACACCCTCTGTCTGCTCCGGGGACCAGCCGGCGAAAACTGTTTCTTCTCTCAAACTCAGAAGCTGATTGGGGACAGAGGTGCCTATTACCGTCAGCGGTAATAACAGGCCTGAGCCGGAGAGTCACAAACAAAAAGCAAAAATGTTGGCACGACCTGAGCCTCGTGTGCGCCGAGTTGTTTGGGTGCATGTTTACGGAGAAGAGAGGAGCATGCAAAAAGCCCCAGCAGACAGACTAAAGCATCTACTGTCAATAGAAACAGGCCCATCTGAGAGACAGTTTAAGAGTGAAGTCAACAGTCAGTGGTAAATGTGTGTTTTTGGATGTCACTGTCCAAAAAGCCGAGTGGAGAATAACATGACGGGTTTGGGGATTGTTACAATAGACAGCTGTACCACAAAGGGAAACTTCACTTGGGATTCTGAAGGAAAATCAAACAGAAGTAAGTCGGCAGGTTCGTTCTAAAGGTGGACTCTGTAACTTTTTTTTTTTTGCTGGGGATCCGTCACCTTCTTGTTTTTATGGATGTGTCATTGCTCTGCCTGGAAAATTCCACAGTGTGACATTAAACACCTCTGCCTTACTTTTAATAAATTACAGGTGGTTTTATAGCTCAAAAATACCTAGAACAAAGGTCATCAAACTAACTCTGGCCCCCCAGCCCCTCTGCCCCCACCACATGGCCTATTTTTTTTTTTTTTTTTTTTTCTTTTTGGCAAATAATAACCTGTCTGCATCTTGTATTTTGCTGATTTTTTTCCAATAAAAAAAAAAAAATTATATGAAGTATTTCTATTTCTGTTTAAATTATTATATGATGTATTTACGTATTTACATTTGTCGCCGAATTTTCATCACCTGAAAAACTCGAGATTAAACAGTGACAGTCGACGCTCGTGCAGAGTTCTGTAGTGCAGTTAAAGACAACAAAATGTCGAGTGTTAAAGTATGAAAAGTTGACAGAGTGCCGAATTTTCAAAGAACAGTGGATGACCGAAAATGTTTTTGTTCAGTGTGAGGACCGTGCAATTGCAGTTTGTCTGATATGTAAAGAAAGTGCAGTGGTTTTCTATAATCTTTTATATAATCTGCGTCATCAGGGTTATACAATTCTCTTATACGGCCGACCCGACCCCGATCAGAGAAAAAAGTTTGGTGACCCTTCATCTAGAGCAGGCATGTCCAAACTACGGCCCGTGGGCCAAATGCGGCCCTCAGACAAATTTTTCTTGGCCCTCAGGCTTCCAGGTGACTTGACCCAAATTACCTTACATCAAGTAAAAATGAACTTTGAAGATTTGGTTTGTGGTTTTGAGGATTGTAGCATGAATAAAGGACTGATGACTCATTCTAAAGTGTTACACATGCACATATTTCAATTATTCACTGTATTGAGCACCAGTTTATGGCCCTCGATCAGTCCTCTGCTTTGTCTGTGTTTAGAAATGTGGCCCTTGATGAAAAAAGTTTGGACGCCCCTGATTTAGAGAAACAGGCATTCTGACTGGGCGGGGTCGCCTCTCCACAGATCTGACCTGTAACTTGGTCTGATTTGGTCTCCATGAAGATAGAAAGGTTTAACCATACTGTGAAACATCCCAGACAAAGCAATAACATCTCCATGAAGAAAAGCAATTGACCTGATTTTTAAAGGGACCATATCACACTATTTTCTGATCTATGTTATAATATTGTTTCCTCATCAGAAACAGACCCAAAGTTGTTTTTTTTGTGTGCACACACGTTTAATACATCCGCCCTGCATAGGTTCTTCTCTCAAACTGAAAAAATAATGGTCATACAGGAAGTGCTCCATGTGTTTTTAAACTGTATTCTAACTCTCTAACCTACCAGCCACCGTGTTCCGAATAGGAAGTGACCATGGGGGCTCCAATAATCAGGAAGTGCACGTTAGCATGCTGAGTGTTGTTAACTTTCCTGCCAAGGCAAAGCTATGAAAACTCCACACTGTTCTTTGAGAGTCGCTGAGTTCTTTTCTCTAACTGAAGACTCTCTGTTCCACCTCGTGATGTCATGTGGTAATACAGGAAGTGCTCCACTGTGTTTTTAAAATTCAAACACCTTCACTAGAATCATTTAGATAATTTCAACCCTGGAATTGTCAATCTTTACTTAACTAAAGGTAAAACTAAAGGTAAAACTTCATGACGACACAAGGTGGAACAGAGAATTTTAAGCTTTGGAGATGTAGAGAGATTAAAGATAAAAAGTTACTCAAACATGTGTGAATGAAACAAAACACAACTCCAGGTCTGTTTTTGAGGAGGAAACAACATTATAACATGATTTAAAGCTCACAAGAGTACATTTTGGTAAATATAGGACCTTTAAAAGTCAGTCTATACAAAATGTAAATAAGCACTAACCTTCTCTTTCAGAAATATCTGAACTCTCCAAACTTGCATAACGCCAAGAATATAATGAGTTTTTTCCAAGTCTTTCTCATGACTTTGCCTGACTCTGTCCTGACTCGACCTGCCGTCCCCGGTGGAGATGTGAAAACGCTTTTTAATTAAACAGCTCATAATTAAACCGGCCCACCGCACTATGAGCAGAATCCAATGTAACGCCTGCAGATTTTTTTTGTTTTTTTTTTATTTACCATGACACGCACAGGTGGCACGTGTCCCATTAGCTCATACTTAACGTGTGAGTCAAAGCAGTAAATCTCTCAGCACTTTTTAATGGCAATTTAAATGTTTAATTTTATTGTACTTGAGAGTTTTATAACAAACGATTAGTGCGGCGTGACATTTGCAGTTTAGGCATGACACTCACGGTTAGGCTGAATTAACAACACGGTGTTTAACCCTTTGTTGTAAATATATAATAATTCATAATTACATATTGTGGAACATTCCAGGTTAAGCAATGAAGGAGGTGTCAGACAATACACATGGATATAAAATAAGAACTGGATAAAACGCTCACACCCCTCTGTCCTCGTGCGAGATCAATCCATTTACTCACCTGACAGTACTTCAAAGTTTCAAAGTTTTGTTTCGTCCAGACAAAAGTATAATAGGTAGGGCTCCCAAAATCTGACACTAGTTGCGATAATGAAGAAATATTTGTATGTGGAAAATATTGAGCTCAAAATTGACCTTTGACTTTTATTTTTTGTCAGTTCCTTTTCCTCTGCCTTTGTATCAGGAGCCAAAAATACAAAAGGCAGGACCTGACATGATCAGTATTTGTTTGATTTTCCCCAGACTTCCATCCATTATAAGAAAAACACCTCACCAAGGTCGAGTCATCATGGGGTTTGTCTGAAAAGATATAGAAGAGTTTTGGATTTCCTGTTTAGTGCTGATCAGGATCATGCGACGACACTTACACAGTTCAACAGTTTAACAGACAAGTTACTTTGCAGTATAGTGTGTACAGTATGAACAAATACACAAAATACTTTCACATTAAAGACTGAAGTTATTTTACATTTAAGTAATAATTGAATACAAAGGTTTATTTATTTAATGTGTTCACACCCTGTGCCAAGGCTACAACAAAAAGAAGGAGGCGAGAGTTGAGAATTTTAAAATAAAATGTATTTATTAACTAACCTTGCATTCGATTATCCTTCCGAGTCAGTTTTCTGAGGAAGTTGCCTAATGACATGCACGACATGCCCTTTTTCCTGGGACAGCGCGACTCGGAACTCGGTGGAGGAAAAAGTAGGCCAAACAAGGATTCCTAGTCAGAATCCAACATGGTTACGCCCACCGTGACATGTAAATATGAACAGTTTTCATTGTGTTTGGACACTTTGGTGGTTTAAATGATCATTTTAGTCACTCGTATCACTGCAGTACCTTACCGCGTCTGTATCACTGCTTGTGGGATTGGTAGTCCGTGTTGTGGTGAGGCTACGCGCTACTCTCCGAGTCCAACACACAAAACATAATAATACACTTCAAGCTCGGACATGACATCAAATCCGAGGTCCAAGTGGGAGTCGGAAGATGATAGAACACAGGGTAAATCACAAACAAAACATACACTGTTACTGCCTTTTGCCTTTGCATGACTCCTTATTTTTGTCTCATGATACAAAGGCAGATACAGGAACTGACAAATAAGTGTCACGGGTCAATTTTGAGCTCAGTATTTTTCACAATATTTATCCACATGATAAAGGAGGTCTCAGATACAGATAAAATGACATGAACTCATTCTTGACCAAACGTGATGTTATGGTGTTCTGCCTTTGTAGGACAGAGTACATCCACAGCTTTCAGAAAGGATTTTTGTAGGATTCTGCTTTATTTTCACAACATAACTTTTTTAGACATTAAATCCTTAAAGTGGCCAAAAGGTAGCTTTTTGAGATTTAGCTCAAAGCCTGCAGTAGCTCTGCTCTGATTGGTCAGGACTGGTCACACGGTGCATGTTTCTCATGTCACATGGGTGAAAAGTGCTAGCCTCTAAATTTGTGCTTATTACTTTTTAATTTTGTGCCAATGGGTAGAGGCCATATCAACATCTTATAGGCTCTATTCACGCTTATGTCACAAACCAGGAAGACGTTTGGAAAGATGCGATTACAACTTCCGGAGTAGTTACAGACAATGATAGTGATAAAACCCACTGAAGTAAACGTGATCAGCGGTAAAGACTGCATACGTATGTGCTGTTAGGAATCATTTTGAATTGGCACCCTCATCTTTTCTAATCACGTGAACTCAGTGCTCTCGGAGTTGTGCGTCAGTGGCGAAATGATGAAAACTGAGGTATGGTTGTAACTGTTGATTAGCCGAACATAACGGGACGCTACAATGGCATTTAGATGAAGAAAACTTGAGCCTGGGAAGTTGTCATTGTATCTTAGGTTTGTGACATAAGCGTGAATAGAGCCTATTATTACACTTCACTACACTACAATTACTCCACCAGAAAATGTACATAGTGCATCTTTGAGCTTGAAATAGAGTTGTCAGAAGTATCAAAAATCTGAAAAATCAAAGTGTTTTTATTGTCCACAAACCAGGAAATAAGTTTGGTGTGCTGTTAGCATACTAGTGACGAAGACATTAAGCCGCTGCACAGTTTAAAAATATATGTTCACCTCAAGACTGTAAGGTTACGTTTACAGTGAAACAAATCATCATATCACTGTATCGGAAACTATTTGCGTCCAGATACTACTACACAGTAACACAAAACGGCCTGAAACGCTTGTCACATGACTAGGCTGACGTGACAACATCGCAACGTCACATGAGCGGTAAAAACAAGGAAGTGGAGCTCCGTGTCTGAAGTTGCAGCAGCCGATTTCAAGCCGAGGAAGGAGGTAAGTGTGAAACCTGTCTTTTCGTAGACCATGTACTAGCAAGTAGATCTAGTTGCACTGTTTTCCATTTGTCTATGGTTTGTTTAAACCAGGGATCTCCAACCTTTTGCATCCAGTGAGCTACCTTTAGGAAACGAAAATGCCGGAGAGCTACGCATTTTAGTGATCGCAAGAAATTGAGTGGATATAAAAGTGCAAGCCTTAGTGTTGTACAGTTAGATGTCTATAAAACATAAAACCATTATTCATTTATTTGTGTACAAAGTTCAAAATAACACATTTAAAATCGCAATCAGTCAAATTTGAGTTATTTATATAATCCCTAATTCAGAAATTCTTGGCGAACTACTTAGAACAGGGTGGAGAGGTGCTGGTAACTTCAGAGCCACAGGTTGGAGACCCCTGGTGTAAACTCTTTTCCACAGTAGCGTCACATGACCGATGTCACGAATCCCAGCGAATCAGGAAAGCGCAAGTCACAGTGACATGGTCCAATAAGGACGGCAACTAGAGCTACTACATCAGTGTATCAGCGTTTTCAGGCGTCCACACATTGCCGGATCAGATCCGTACTCAGATGAATTCGGGGAGCTGCCGGCACCAGATCGTTTTGTCTCTAGAACCTTTTTCCATCGGATTATTGTGGACAAACAAAGGAAAACGAATCAAATACGCACTAGTGTGGACGGAGTCTAAAAATCCTGCACGGGTCAGCACCATTAAAGAATACATTTTATGCTCTATTCCTTGTATTTAGCAATAAACTAGACACACAAACTATCACAGGCACAGAAAATGAGTTGAAAATTAGAAACAGGTCCATTGATTTTCTGTTCAAAATTGCTAAACAGATTTTCTGCAGCTTGCCCTGGATCTTTATATTAATATTTGTACAAAAAGAAAAACAGAAAATGAAAAAAGGCCAATAATTATAACAGACCTAGTAATAATAATAATAATAAACCATAAGACTTGGCACCTCGCTGATAGTTTAGTACGTCTGTGGTCCGGCTGCTGTGCTGGAGGACCATTGTAGCCTGTGGTCTACAGTGGAGCTGAACTAGTGGACAGGGACCAGCCTCTGCCTCTTTACCCACTTTATGGAGCTCTGTGGCTGGGACAGGATCATAAAGATGTCTGACAGCTTATAAAAACATAGAGCACATGTTTTACCAGTCTGACTTTTAACCAAAGACCACAGCTATATTTAGTGCACCTTTTTCAAATAGAACAGTTAGTATTATTTGAAATCGACTTGTTACGGCTTATTATTTTAGCTTTAGTTACCTTGGCCGTTATATATCAAACCTAATACAAAGATGAAAAGAAGAAAATTATGACTAACTTCAGTCGAGCTATTATTGTTGTTGGCTTCATTAAATTTGTTTTTGAGACTAAAAACGCTTAGGCCTGTTATAGATGAGTTTCAATCAAGGGATCTTTTGTGTTATTTTTGGCAATTTTTGTCTTTCCTCTTTTCGCTAAGTCACTCCCCCTTCAGAGCGCAACGTCAGCACTGTCACCGTGCATTCCGCTAATGAAACTACAGCACATCGCTTCAGTTTTGTGAAGTTGTTGCGTACAGTTTTATGTCATGTTTTTGTATATTTATGGAGAATTGTCATGTGGGCAAGAAACAGTTTGGACATATGGAGGGTTCGAATAGGGCCCGGTAGAGATCGCTAAATTACTCAAACATGGTAAAAAGCTAAAAAATAAAAAGATTTTGCATAATACCCGCTCTTTAATACTGATTCATCTCTGATTATCAATACTTTTAATTGGTTTTATTGGTCCTATAGTTGACAAAATGCACTCTTATGAGCTTTAAGCCATGTTATAAAGTTGTTACGTCATCAAAAGTTGTGTTTTGTTTCATTCACACACGTTAGAGCAGAGGCGGCGCTAAAATTAGGCAACCTGAAAGTGCCACTAATGGCTGAGGCTTTAGAGCAATTAGATTTTCTCTCAGTATGACATTGAATGAGTGTAGTTTACTTTTAAACAAGAACACACCATCAAAATACGAGAAAGCACGATGACATCATGTCCGGAGTCACTCAGTGCGGCACAATGGAAAATAATAAAATACGGGGTCACTGAGTGCACCAGAGCGATCTATCAGTCAACCAGCCATTTTCCAGAGAAAACAGGTCGGGGAGATCGATGCCTTTGTCGGCGAATTTTAACTTTTCAAAGTAACGTTTCTGCTCCTCAACATTCAGTGACGATGATGGAGTCATGTCAAAACAATTGAATGCAAAACCTACCTCCAAATAAGACGAGATATTTCATGACAAACATACGCAACGCAACTGTCAACACAAACCAGCGAGCCCACTGACTTTTTGCCGACCAGCCACTGCGCATGTGCGAAAAAGCTGGATGTAAACAAAAACAACATTTTCTTGTATTGTCAAATCTATTTTAAAGGTTGTATGGAGGATTTTTTTTTTCAGTTTCAAATTGTCAATGAAAGTTTAAAATACCATTACAGAGCTGCAGCAGCCTTGTAATTATGATGACCAAAAAAAAAAAAAAAAGAGAATGAAAATCTATCAACTGTGGACTTAGTGAGGCCAGATAAACATCAGCCAATAGAAAACAAGGTTGCCTCATTTTCCGTTGGCTGTTAGGTTGTCAATCAAACTCTCTTCGTTTCTAGGGTAACTATGCAGCGGTTCTTAGAGGCTTTTTCTACTTGTAGCTTCCTCGCAGTTCGCACAAAGTTTGTTGCGATGCCGGACGAGAATCCACGACCAGTTCTCCACAAAAGAAAGTCAGTTTTTGAGGTCGCTGAAAGAAGAAACGAAGGAGAAAAGGAGTGAAGACAAACTGAGGTGATTCTTGGAGATTCCTTTCAGCGATTGCGTGACTGAAGCAGACAAAGGGTCTAAAAACTGAGGTGTCGGTCTCCAAATGATTTCTAGAGGAACATTTGAAAAAGGTCTGTCACTGTATTTCTCTTTCCTTAAAAAATCCTCTATACAACCTTTAACTGTCAAAGCATTCCCACCTTTCACGTTAGAATGAACTCATCAGCTTGAACCGGATTTGAACATAATCATAATCATAATCATGTAAATCAATGTATGTAATGGTATGATAAACCAAACCATAATTCAAATACAGATGTGCATGTCTCAAGAACAATGGGGAAGAACAGAAAAAAATATAACAACAAAAAAGTGCATTAACTTCTTGTTGTTGTTTTTTTAAAGACAATACAGTAAAGTGTATTTACCTTGTTTGTTTGTGTTGTATAGTGTTTAAAAAAGAATCCAAGAAGTTAAAGTATATAAGAAGACAAAATGAACATATTTGGCTTAAAACGGTGCATTATAGTGAGGGCCCCAAACCGATGTCCACCTAAGGCCCTCAAATTGCTAACTCAGCCACTGTGTTTGAGTAATCCTTCTCAAAATGCTCTTTTCCACCTTGTGATGTCATGAAGCTGTAGTTTTCAAGTTAACAGCTGATTTTTGTTCAGTAGAAATGTAAACTCCAGAGCTCAAATCATCCAAATGATTCAAGTGAAGGTGTGTGGAGTTTAAAAACACAGTGGAGCACTTCCTGTACTGAGTGTTTTCACCCTAAATATGCGGGATTTGTGTGTTAAACTTGTGTGAATGAAACAAAACACAACTCCAGGTCTGTTTTTGATAAAGAAACATTATAACATAGATCAGAAAACAGCTTTAATATCAATTAGTTTTGACTTTTTACAACCCTGGTCAGAACTTGAAACCACAAAATTTCTACTCTGAACATAGATACAAACATATAATTCTAAGGAGGACGTCATTTCTGCCAAACTCCAGTGTTGAGAATATTGCTGGTTCAGAGTTGGCCCCACATACGGTGACTAACCCAAACCCACACGTCTAAAGGGGGGGTAATGACAGCTATGTGGTCCCGCCGTGATCCCGGAGCTTCCTATACTCCCTCAGTCACACGGCGTAATGAGAGTCTGTGGGCTGGTGGTCTGCGTGTACATACGCTCGAACACCGTGTGCGTACAGGTGATGACGTACAAGACGCGTGTACTGGTGTCATGGGATCTCAGGTAATGTTAGGTTGTTTCATTTGTCTGTTTTATTCAGTTTCATGGAGTTAAAGAGCTGATTTTATGCTATTTTCTGATTTATGTTATAATGTTTCCTCATTAAAAACACAGACTTGGACTTGTGCTTTTGTTTTGTTTCATTCACACATGTTTAGCACACAAATCTTACATATTTAGGCTGACAAAAACATTCTAGTCCACCTTGTGATTTTCTCTACTGTGTTTAGAAACTCCACACATCTTCACTAGATTCATTTGAATATTTTCGGGAAGCCTGGCCTTTTTCTGTGTACCTGTTCTGTTCTCTGGTCGTGGCCCTTGGTGAAAGGACTTGCCTGGTGGAAGCTTTGTCTTGTGGGAAGCGCTACTGCAAGACGCGATATTGACTGTGGTCAATGGCGAACCAAGGACCTTGACCCCGGGCCTTCACTAGGACCAATTGATGGCTATCATGACATAATTTAGTTTTTTTTTTTTTTTTTTTTTTTATAAATAAAGCGAATCACACCTTCACTTACTTCATATTTGTTTAATAATCATTAGCTACTGTTCAACAACAAGGCAAGGCAAGTTTATTTGTATAGCACAATTCGTACACAAAGTAATTCAAAGTGCTTTACAGAATAAGAAATACATTAAAATTATAATAAAAACAAATCAAAACATAAATAATCATGAAGATTAAAATTAAAAAAGAGAGACATAAATTGGAGAGAAGAGTGCGGAATGAAAACCTTTCAGTTCATATGCACAGTTAAACAGAAATGTTTTGAGTCTGGATTTAAACAGCGTCACAGAAGAGTCTGTCTCACATGTTCAGACTGTTCCAGGTTTTAGCTGCATGAACCTGAAACTCTGACTCCCCTTGTTTAGTCGTGACTCTGGGCACCAGCAGGAGTTGGTCCCTGAGCTCCTCAGAGTGTGAGATGGTTCATATGACACTAACATGTCACAGATGGACTTTGGTGCTCGGCCATGGAGAGACTTGTACAAGCAGAGCTGCTTTAAAGTCTATTCTCTGAGGCACAGGAGCCAGTGCAGAGACCTGAGCACAGGATGGAACAACAGATGGATGGATCCGCAGCCGGCCAGAGTTCCAAGCTCCGACAGCCCCAAGCTCCAGTCCGGCCGTGGGTTCCATCCCTCCTGAAATTCTTTCAATATTTTTTCTTGGGCCTTCACTGAATACCTTGAAGGCCCTAAGGGTTTCCCTCTGACTGTGGTAATAGTCCTAAGGTAATTCCAAGTAGAGGTCTGCACGGGACAGAGTTTTCATTCCCGCTCCTGCCCACATCTGCGATATTTTGTCCCGCTCCCACCTGCAAATCCAGCAGGATGGGGACATTCACTTGCTTAAACTCTATCAAACATGGAGAAGCAGAAAGGAATTATCTAAACTGTGATAGATTGGTAATAGACCACATACACAAAGGCTGTTTAAAAAGTTTTTTATTAATGTCAAATAAAATATCCAGCACAAATATGTATGACAGGCGAACATTAATCATTTGTATATTTTACAATAAACTCATATTTAGTTTGTAGGACTGCAGATTATCATCCCACCCGCCCGCTCCTGCATTGTGCAGTCCCACCCGCGCCCGCACTGTTTTGCACTGGGTCCCGCGGGAGTGTAGGGCTCTAATCCCAAGTAAACTGGGCCACATGACCAAATGGACAATCAACATACCGGACTGGCTGAGGATTTGTTTATTAACTCCTTGCAAAAATGGATAATAAATTCAGTGTAAAGTTTATTCAGGTCTCATGCCATTCAGTCAGTGAACCTGCGTGCCTGTAGTATGTTGGGATAATACTGTGTCCTGGTATCAAAAGGTGGCGTTGCTGCTAGTTTTACTACATTAATCCACTAAAATACACCGCTCTGATACACTTGGGATCAGCAGACCAGATGACTGTAGATGTTCCAAGGTCCAGGCTAAAAACGAGAGCTTTCACTGTCTTCCTCTGTCTTTCTCTGGGGATTAGAAAAGCCCAATCTTTAAATATTTGTAAATCTTTTAACACAAGCTGAGCGGGCATCTGTATTGTATTGTTTAACTGTGTTTTTGTTTGTATTATATTGCACTTTGTATTACATTTGTACATCACTTTGGGCAGTTGCGGTTGTTTTTGCTTCATAAACAAACTTGACTTGACTTGACTACACCTCCAGACCCGTCACTCTCATCTTTATTCCTTCAGGTACTTTCCAGTTTAACAGCTCTATTTAGAATGTGGGTGTGGGTGGAGTTTGCTGTTTAGTCTCACTTTAATCTGTGTTTGCGTCTTTTACTACTTTTTTTTTCGCCACATGGCTTTGGATCATGACTTTGATTCACGTTTTTGTGCAACAGTTCTTTACCAAACAGTGACCGCCCACCGCTTGGTTCCGGTGGAGAAAATTCCCCCATTCTTTTTTTTTTTTCCACGTAAAACGAAAATATGAAAGGTTTGAAACTTTACTAGGAGCTAATCAGTGGTGACTAATGACCACAAGACCTCAAAATAATCTGATTTAAAGCAGACCTATTAAGCAAAATCAACTTCAGAGCGTTTAATCATGTTTTGGTTGTTTCCCCTTCTCGTTTACTCCATTGATGTTGCATTTGGAGTGATTCATGCATGTTTGTGTAATCTTTATTCTTCTGTATTATAAGTGAGTTAAAACGAAAACAACTGGAGTTACTTTTGAAGCCAACGTTTCGCTATCAACCAGATTGCTTCTTCAGGGCTCCAGTTGTTTTCGTTTTAACTCGCTTATAATATTAATCCTCGCTGTCTCAAAATTTGTATCAGTTATTCTTCTTCTAGCTGTATAGACTTTTTTTTTTTACATGTACCGTAAACGTCACTTATGTTAATGCTTTTCTGTGGCAAAATATCTGTGGAAATGTCTCACCGATTTTCCACCAGCTTCATAAATCTGCCCCATCACCAAATCTTCAGCCAATAAAGTCGACAAAGGACATATTCTCATGAAGATTTATCCACAACTATCAAGGTAAGAAAGACGAAAACGTAAAGGCGAACAACGACGACGCGTTAGTGAACTACTGAGCAAAACTAACGTTACGGTCACAGTAACTTGTTAACTCAGACTGATTCTAAAATTAAAATTAAGACAGAGAGATTTGTGCAGTTTAAATGCGAGACATGTAATCTGTGAACATCTGTCGCATTAAACTGCACAAATCTCTCTATCTACGCTAATATCTACATTATTAAATCGAGTTTTTGCTTTGGTTTTGCTTTATTTGGTTTTAGTGGTTTTATTGTTTTAGGACTGCAATGACCAAATTTTTAGCAATTTACCTTTTTGTTGTTTTCAATTTACGATCTCTTTGCAGTACTTTGGAAACTGCTTTGTTTGTAAAATGTACTGTAGAAATAAACTGAATTTGTATTTGTATTCTTAACCTCTACTTGGGTTTATTCATATTTTTTATGTTTTGTGTTTCTTACCTTGATAGTTGTGAATAAATTCATCATGGAAGAATGTTTATCCTTTGTCGACCTTGTTGGATGAAGATTTGGTGGAAAATACACGAGACATTTTCACATATATTTTGCCACAGAAAAGCATCAACCTAAGTGATGTTTACCGTACGGCACTTTCGGCCGTTGTGAAAAAGGTAGGGTGACCATAAAGGTAGGGTGACCCGGACACCTTCAGTCCTGGAATCAGTCCTGGGTTAGTCCTGGTTTAGTCTTAGTTCAGTCCGTGTCATAGGCAGTGCAAAAGTTTGATATAATCTCGGGTAAAAGGGCGGGTGTGGTCCTGTACTGCGTGGGTGTGGTGCTGTCCTGGGGGTCTCCAAAAATGCGCTTTTGGGCTCCATTACAGAATAAATGAATCTTCAGTTTGTTACATAAAGAAGGAGGAAAATAACAAAAGGACGACAGCAGCAATAAGTTTTAAGAAGGATGTAAAAAGGGTTAACTGTCCTGTCTGAGAAAAGTGTATAAAGTTTGTGCTGAGTGGTTTTACAGACTTAAAACAGATAGAATAATTGTAAAATATAAAGTTGACTACTTCTTGGATTTCACCTATCGCGGGTTATTTTTAGAACGTAACCCCCGCGATAAACAAGGGACACTGTACTCTCACCTCCACAACCTGTGCACTTGGCCTCCCACTTGTCCCGACCAGGACGGAAAACGGAGAATTTCTTGTCCAAGTCATCGTTAAATGCGCATTTGTGCTTCAGTATGTTGCAGACTGACCGACTGTTTGTGTCTTCGCTCCTTCTGAGTCACAGAGAACTAAGAGAGACGCTCAGTTTAATGCCCCCAATGAACGGTACTGAAAACCCGGACATTTGCACCACTTTATAAAAAAAAAAAACCCGGACGCCCCGGACAGGACGCAAAATAGGGACATGTATGGGGAAAAACGGACGTTTGGTCACCCTAGAAAAAGGTCTATTCAAGACATCACTGGTCCGATCAAGCCCTGTTTTCACCGCCCATTGTGACATACTTACGTCATTCTCCAATTTTATTTTCTTAATTGGTGATAAATGTAGGATTCAACAGCATTGTGTAGTCATTTTGGTACAATGAAAAACATATATACCCAAGCACAATATGTCTTCTTTAAAGGTGCATTGCGCAACTTTTCTGGTGAAGGGTTCTGCTTTTTATGATTATATGTAGTCAGTGCATTTCTTATTAGTTTCTCACACTTTGAACTAGGGCTGGGTATCATTAAGAAGTTGCCGATACGATACATACCTCGATACACAGGCCACGATACGATACATATCTCGATACAGTGCACTTTCGATTCGATATGATATATTTCCAATCGATTCGATACGGTTCAGTAAAAAATAAAGGCTAAATCGTGGCTGCGATACTAAAAGTCTTTGTTAAACCATTTCTTGTGCAAAGTTCATATAAAACACAAACACTTTAATCATCAAAACAGTAAAAATGTCAAATGTGTCGCATAAATGAGTTTCCTTTCACTCCACAAGCAACAAAACTGTGGCTCTGTAACAAAATAATTTAGTAAAACACACTTAAAAATACTCTTGGTGATATATCGACACAGCCACCCACGATATCGATACTGTATCATCGCATTAAATGATACGATATATCGATATTCTGATATTTTTGCACACCCCCACTTTGAACCCTGTGGTTTATAGAACAAAGCAGCTCATACATGGATGGATTCTTTGTTTGGCACATTGTCCATTCATATATACTGTCTATGGTTTGGCAACACAGCGGATGCACTCGCAGCCTGAGTGCAAATAACACCTGTGTCTGTGCGGTTCACAGATGGATCTAGGGTTTACGTGAAATTGCAGGGTTAACTAGCAATGTTGTCAGCACACAACAGCTTATCGCCGTGTCATAAAATAAGTTATGATGCAAAATGAACATTAGTGAGGGGGATACGTCTAACCCGTATGTGTTAAATTCAGGTGAGTGTGTAAAGGACGAGAAGGACTCAAACTTTAGGAGCAGGACATCCACTCGTACCTGATCAACACAACGGGAGCGCACCTATGTTCCCTCAACCTTATGCTTCCTCATTTCTAAGGTCTTTTTTTTTTCTTTCCAAAATTAGTCTGTATGTTCCCACATTTGCTTTATCATCAATTTGCATCAGAATTTATCCTCAATTCTCCAAATTTGGTCGCCATTTACACCCAACCTATTCTCCAGCAGCAGTTGACTACAGATGTACCGTATTTTCTGGGCCATTAGACGCGCTCTTAAGCCTCTAACCGCATCAAAAAATGACCGCGCGCCCCGCAATCCAGAGCGCCCCATACACGAATCCACTCGGGTGTCCCAGCACGGCTTCAGTAAACTACAAAGCCGCACCACCCGCAGCGCACGCAAACACACATGGAGCAGACAGCGACCGCACAGCGAAACACACCCACAGACACACTCATCACTCCACGCCGACGAGGAACGGAACGGAGGAACGAACCGAAAAAGCGAGTGCAATGTGCCACTTCTAGACACAACTGAACAACTGAGTCACTGCGAACACGCCGACAATCCGTTGGTCCCAGACAGCACCCTCCCTACACGCCACAATTGAACAAAGCCCAGAGTCACCGTGAACGCGACAAAGACCGAGTGACCCATCGAAATGTTGTGTTTAGTTTAAAGTCCGGTGCAGTTTATTTGTGAAAAAAGTTTGAAAATAGACCATAGACAGTGGACCTTATAATCCAGAGGGCCTAATAGCCCGGAAAATACGGTAATGGTCATGGTGCAAAGGATCTTAGGTTGGTTGAAATGACTCTGAATCATCCCTTTAAATGTGATATAAAAATAAAAATGACTTGACTTAGAGTCTAATTTTTAGATAAATCTTAGAAATAAGAAAAATCTTGGAAATAAGGGAATACAGGGCTGATCCCGACACAACTAGCCCCGCCCCTGGGAGAGCTTGAAATCTGTTGAAATCCTACAAGACACTGACATGATACAGACAGGACAGCGGCTCTTTCTGTAGGAGACATGCGCAGTAGAGCACGGGGTGACGCGCCGAGGAAGATGTTCGTTTGACTGTGTTTTGAACAGTTATTTCTTCACACACACACCCTCCTCACGGAAAACACACGAAGACATGCAGATGATTCAGCTTTTAAGTTAACGGCAACTGATGTGGCTGTGGAAGAAGTAAACAGAGCTGCTGCACGTGAGCTCGGCATCAGTGAGTCAATGGTGAGACGCTGGCGACGGCAGCGTGACGAACTGACAACGCAAAAAGACGACAGAAGCTTTCAGAGGAGATAAAAGCAGACGGCCTGAACTTGAAAACGTTCGTGAAGACGTGGACACCTGCGGCTTATATTCAGATGCCATACGATACCAACTTTATTTATAAAGCACTTTAAAAACTTTACAGTACGCCAAAGTGCTGTACACAAACACAGGACAGACAGACAATCGCAGTAGAAGAAATATATGGTACACATACAATACAGAAAAACTTAGAAAAACAGTAAAATACTCAACAAGAAAGAAACATGTCACTTATTAAAAGCCAGTGAAAAAAGGTGCGTTTTTAGGAGTGATTTAAAAACAGGTACAGACTCGGCCCGTCTAATCTCTAGTGGCAACTGGTTCCACAGCCGAGGGGCAGAAACAGAAAATGCACGGTCCCCACGAAGCTTACGTTTAGTTTTTGGGACGGCGAGCTGGAGTTGGGTGGATCATTAGGGTGGGTCAATTCAGTGAGGTAGGAGGGTGCAAGGCCGTGCAAACACTTAAAAGTAAATAAAATAATTTTAAAATCAACTCTAAAAGACACTGGGAGCCAACGGAGAGAAGCTAAAATATGTGAGACGCTCTCGTGTTTCCAGGTTCCAGTTAAAAGTGGAGCCGCTGATTTTTGGATTTGCATTGACAAAATAGGCTTAATTTTGGCCAGTTGTATTAGCTGTAAAAAAAAAAAAGCTTTTACAACAGCACTAATTTGCTGATCAAGTTTGAGATCTGCCTATAGGCGAGTTGTTGACAAAAGCGCGCGTTGCATGCTGGGAATTTATTTTGGTCGGCGGCAATAAACACTAATTCAACATGACGGACGGAGCGAGAAAGCACGTAAAGGGTATTGATCATGGTTATTTATCCACTCTAACGGCAGAGGACCCAAGACCATTTGACCACAAATTGGTCATAAGCATCGACGGACGACAAATCACCCTTTTCAACCCCTACAAAGCCTGGACCAAACCAAATTTCTGGTCCGAATCGCCAACTACCTGGACAAATATTCACTTCGGCAACATCCACAATGACTTGGTGGAAACTCCTGGGCCATTCACAGCAGAAAAGATGAAAACCTCCAAGAGTCTCGATGTGTTGTTGAACTTGTTGGAGTCCACGGTTTGTTAGGATCTTCTACGTTTGCTCTGCGAATGTTTGAAAGCCGTTTAATTCTCCGTTAGTGGTTCTTTTCACTCAGAATACGAAAAAGACATTTTCCTTCTTCCGTGCTTCTATTTGTGCATCCGATAATGCAGCAGGAATTTACCATTATCGGGGATAAATACGCGAGGTTACGCACTGTGTTTGACGCTATCGTGTTTCTTGCCTCCGACCAAAATATTTCCCAGCATGCAACGCGGGCTTTTAATAACAATGACGTCAGCTGAAACTTGCCTGTATATGTGGCCTATAGATGCGGCCTATATATGTACAATTTTAAGATTCTGTTAAAATTTTGTTGATGCAGCTTATATTCAGGTGCGCTCTATAGTCCAAAAATTATAGTTATTTTAAATTTCACATGTGTTTTTGGTCTAAAACAACTGTGTTATGAATATTAGTTTAGCCTCCGTCATGCCTTTAATCTTTTAATATTACAGTTTTTGGAAAAGTGCATGAATGGGAAAATTCTACTTCACATTTTCAGACTTACTTTACGGTTCTCGTCTAATAAAATGTTTGAAAACGTGTACTCAGTATCACACAATCTCTCTGCACTTCGTACAAAAAGCGGCTATTGATTCCGGAGTAAAAGTACAAAGAAAATACAGGTTTATCTTGTTTTGTAATCCACTTTGTCAGACCGTTTGCAGGTGGACTAAAGGTGAGAGTGTCTACCCAACAAAAAGTGAGTAATAATGACACCTCCGCCGCAGCCAAAGCCAATATTTGTATTGAGACCTCAAATCTCTTTAATGGACACTGGCATCAAGCTCTAATCCTCTGACTCCTCAGGTCTGATCTCAAACACTGACACGATGTGAACTTTACAGGATGTTTGCATAGATCGCTTTGGCTTACGCTCTGGAGAAATACGTCAGCGTTTATGAATCTGAAAACTACCAACACTTTATAAGCTGCGAACGGTTTAAAATAAGTCAAATAAACTACTTTCGCTTTCAGACTTAAACGTGGATTGTAACTTTTCTGTTAGCGCATTCGTTTTTTGCGTTTCTTTCTCCGTGGAAGTGTTTTTGTTTTGTCTGGAATGTTTCGCAGTATGGCATTAAACCTTTTTATCATCATGGAAACCAAATTACGCCAAGTGAAAGGTCAGATCTGCGGAGAGGCGACCCCACACACAGTCAGAATGTTTGTTTTTCTAGGTATTTTTAAGATATAAAACCACTTAATAATAAAAAAAAAAATAAAAATGCATCGGTTTTATATGGTATTGTTTCCCAAAGACTGAGGACTGAACCAGGACTAAACCTGGTCTAAACGAGGCCTAAACCAGGACAAAACCAGGACTAAACGAGTACTAAACCAGGACTAAACGAGAACTGAACCAAGAATAAACAAGGTCTAAACCAGGAGCTTTTTTTGAGCTTTAAAATCGATTGGAATTGAATAAATGTAATGTAATATTGATTAATACTGGTTTAAAGTCATACTGTGGAACATTCCAAGCAGAGCAAAACATATCCAACCAAAACATTTCCAACATGTCATCTTCATCTTTCCATCATTTATACATTCCCCAACCTTTTTTCTTGTTTCTATTTCAATTTGATTTAAATGGAGTTGTATTTAATGTCTCCTGTGTGTCCTGTTCCACCTTGATGCTCTGACAAAGACCATCAGCTGCTCAAAACGCGTTGGTCTTCCTCTGTGTAATAAAGTATTGTAGTATTATTCATGTATTAATATATACAGTTGGCAGTGGTGGAGTGGAGATTTTTTAAGTGCGGGGTACAAGGTTTGTGACGTTATCGATGTGATGATCAGGACTAAAACAGGACTGAATCAGGACTAAACCAGGACTAAACCAAGAATAAAAAAACAGGACTAAATCAGGACTGAACCAGGACTAAAACAAAACTGAACCAGGTCTAAACCAGGCCTGAACCAGGACTGAACCAGCTCTAAAACAGGACTAAACCAGAACTGAACCAAGACTAAACCAAGAATAAAAAAACAGGAATAAATCAGGACTGAAACACAACAAAACTAGAACTGAACTAGGACTGAACCAGGACTAAACCAGAACTGAACCAGGACTAAAACAGGACTAAACCAGGCCTAAATCAGAACTGAACCAGGACTAAAACAGGAATAAACCAGGAATAAACCAAGAACGAAACACAACAAAACTGGGACTGAACTAGGACTGAACCAGGTCTAAACCGGGACTTAACCAGGACTAAACCAGGACTAATCTGGAGAGAAAACCTTGAGCCCATGGAGCAAATTGTCTGCAAAGCACAATCAGGCAACGGCTGCGCTGAACCCCGTGGGGCATGGAGCTCTGCACCGGTCCTTTCTCCTGCAGTCACCCGACGGTTTACTTGGGCACACCTCCTGGGCCCATCCCAACACTCTTGGTTCTGGTTGAGTCCTGGTTTAGTTATGGTTTAGTCCTTTTTTAGTCCTGGTTTAGTCCTGGTTTAGACCTGGTTTAGTCCCGGTTTAGACCTGGTTCAATCCTAGTTCAGTCCTAGTTTTGTTGTGTTTCAGTAATGGTTTATTCCTGGTTTAGTCTTGGTTTAGTCCGGGTTCTGTTGTGGTTTAGGCCTGGTTTAGTCCTGTTTTAGTCCTGGTTCAGTTCTGGTTTAGACCTGGTTCAATCCTAGTTCTGTTCTAGTTTTGTTGTGTTTCAATCTTGATTTATTCCAGTTTTTTTATTCTTGTTTGTACCTCGAGTTTGTACCTCACCCATTTTTACATTTTCTAGTCTACATTCTGTTGAGATTTCACATTTAACATCACTTGGATCACTTGAACTGCTATTTTTTAAACTTTTTTACAACCCAGTGAAGCTCTCTACCCGTTTGCGACGAGAAAACATCATTACAACACAGAACATAATAAAGCGTAATACTTAACGCTTTAACACAGTTTCCTCCAGCCTCAGATATGAATAATCAGGTATAAAAATATATTAGCAAAATAAACCTGTTTGCAGGAGATTAATTTTTATTTCAGATTTTATTTATTCTTGTGGCCCCTTTTAAAGTAAATGAAGAACACTGAGCTCTTCATTACTGCTTTGGTTAATGGCCAATAAATCCTGTGTAAAAAGTGCCAGAATGATCCATTACTCATTTATTATGCCAACACCTGAGTAAATCACCTTGGCAACCACTTAATCTGCCAATGGTGTTAATATGTCTTATCAGCGGCGATGGCAGAACTTCAATTTTTAGACATTTAAAGGCGCGGCATGTGGGTTTTACTGTCTTAAAACACGAAAAACCCATTTAGTTCGCTTTAAATGGGTTGCAGTCGTCCAAAGTTATTCCTAATTTACCTTATGCACTCAGAGTATTTTAATTATTGACAGAGAACAAAACACATCTGACATATTTTGACCTCAGTTTTGACCTGCTTATACAATTTATCTATGCTGTACTGTCTTAAATCAGATGTAGGTCCAAGAAAAAAAAAAAAAAAAAGGCTTCCCAGGTGTCGTGGGTAAATAGTGTTTGTGAATTTATTTACAGAAGTGCGCAAAAACAGTGAAAAATTGGAAAAATCGTTATTTACAGGTTGTGGTAGTCCTTAAAAATTTCCTGAGTTGGTGCCTGCGCTGCACACAGCTCTCCTCCTCAAAACACACACTGCTTCTGTGCAGATGGGAGTCCCCTTTTATAGTACGAGGCTCCTCCCCCAAATCAATTAACAAACAAAAATGGCTTTTTCTCTACAAATAGAAATAACTGGATCCCCGTTTTAGAACTAAAAAATCATAAACATTACCAGAAACAAAAAAATATCCAAATAATAAGTTTAAACATAGACAGGAAAAACAAAAATATTATTTAGTTTTAAAAAACGGAAAGTCACCTGATGTTCTTGGTGACGTCACACTCCTACGTGACGCAATATAACGCAGAAGCTAATAACGCCCGGGTTGGCTGATGGACACACATGCTGAGGAACGGCAGAAATGGAGGAAATGGAGGAAAGTTTGATACTGAACTACAAGGACTACACCCATTTTTTATATAAATTGCGATAAAATCAATCTTCTGGATCAGATCCAGATCAGCCTTTGGAATATGAAAGAGGATCCCATTGTCCATCCCTGAGTCAAATTTCATGGGGTTTGGTCAATAATTAACCGAGATATTGAGAAACAAAATTTTTGGCCCCATTTACCACAATGTTAACTAAAATTTCAAAGTGATCCAGAATCCAGGATTTCTTCCGGATCACCCCCAAAATGAAATCAGTTCTTCCTTTTCACATTTCCAACAAATCCTGAAAATTTCATCAAAATCGGTCCATAACTTTTTGAGTTATGTTGCTAACAGACAAACAAACAAACAAACAAACAAACGCCGGCAAAAACATAACCTCCTTGGCAGAGGTAAGAATGGCTATGGAGAAAGGAATGTTTGCGTCATCAAGTGTACACCCATTGACTGTTTCGACGGAGATGTGGAAACCTCAGGGAATAGCGGTAAACGGGCAGGTAAGTGAAACATCGATGCGAGCGTATGTGTTTGCGTGTGCGTGTGTATGCGAGTATATTGGCCCCCCTGGCCTCGACTCCGTCACACCAGGTCTTTCTGTGTGGAGTTTACATCTTCTCAGTGGGTTTTCTTTTGCGAACTCCGTTTTTTCCCTACAACACAAAATATGAACAATCTCCAGCTAAGGTTAGTCCTGACTAGACTGATTCGTCAGACAGTTTCACATTGTGGAAACCGTCTGACCTCGCAGCATTAGGATTCGTTCGCTCGACGGTAGGTGGGTACTTTTTTATTTAACCAATCGCTGCTCTTTAGTCGTGACGTATGTAATGCGCCAAATCCCGTAGGAAGAAGGGCAATAACGTCTTTCCCCTTGATAAAACTCACCAAATATTCTTGTTTCCGAATTTAAATCCTCGATCTCGGGAATCGTTGCCAACACAGAATGTCTGTCTTCGTCTACATCCATCTCGATCGCTTTGTTTACTGTTGTGCTGTTCCACAAAGGGACCCAGACAGGTGCTTGAGTTTGACGTCATGGCTTCACAGCTCTTCGCTGATTGGCTGGTGCGCGGTTTACAACTTCCGGGGTTCTTCCAAACCGTCTAGTGTATTCTGATTCCTGACCTAGTCACTGGAGAGAAATGAAATTGAGCGGAGGCACTAGGTGGCGCCTGCCTGGGGAGTGACTGTCTGTTGTGAGCCTTAAAATAAGTCTTAGCTCGATTTTGGTATTGACACTAGTTCAGTATGCTTGGGTTTGGGCTGGTATGAACACGACAGAGGTATTCTGATTTACATTAAACGACATATTCTGATTTACATTAAACGACATATTCTGATTTACATTAAGTGGTCGTCCCAAGAGCATTTGAAGCAGGACGTCTCAGAGCGACTCCACACACCCTTGATCTCGGGGCCGAAATGGGTTCCTGGATGATGCACTGCTCCTGACAGGTTGGCCCAGCAGCTTCGAAACATTGGTTAAATTCACAAGCCAAATGTTCCTACATAGACAATAAAGTGTTGTTGGCATAGGTGTTAGTGGCATATAAATCAAGCTTAAAATTTCATCATCATGCCAGAACTAGACCAGCCAGTCTCTTCTACATTCTGTTTGAAGCTAAAAGCGTCTGGAGCTGGACGATGATCCAAACACGGCCATAAATCTGTATCTTGTGCCTCTCAAACGTAAATTTTCTGAAAAATTCTTGTACCTTTCAGAACAAAATATATAACTTCTTTTACCTGAGATAAATAATAGTTTGGTGCTTCGATTGATCTGCTGTTTCTTGGTCCTTTATGTTGTTTTTCACCTTTTTTTTTTTTTTTTTGATGCGAATGGAGCATGCAACTCTCTGATTGGCTAATCTGTCTGTCAATCAGGCCCTCTGAAATCAGGGAGACAGGATACAGCTCCAGATCCACTCGTCTTTGTACAGTTTTGTCAAAGCGTATAGTTCTGGCTGCTCTGGTAAAAAAAAAAAAAAAAAATACAGTAGCATAGTTTTCAGAATATAAGTTGTCCCAGAGTAAGTCATACCAACCAAAAAATGCATAATGAAGAAAAAAAAAACTTATATAAGTCGCACTTTTTGAGGGAAATCCATTTTATAAAATCAGAGACCAAGAACCAACATTTCATCTTGAAAGTCAAGTTCTAGTAATAACAATAGAAGAGAGAACAACAGACTGTTAACGTCACATATGAACAGTTCTTCAGATAAACTATAACATAAACAACAGAACAGAACAAGTTTAACAAACTCTCCATCTCACTCCAAATCACTAAATCCACTAAATTCTTCATCCTCTGTGTGCAGTGTTGGGAAGGTTACTTTTAAAGTTTGTAACGTAATCCATTAAGTTACTTAAAATGAGTAACGTAATCTGAGTACTTTGGATTACTGGATTTGCTGTAGAGAAGCAAAGACTCGGATTTCTTCACATAATAAGTTTTGTCTGCTAAAAGAAAATGAAAAGCCCAGACTTTACTTAGTCCTGGGTTTAGTCCTGGTTTAGACCTAGTTTAGTTCTAATTTAGACTTGGTTCAATCCTGATTTAGTCCTGGGTTTATATCTAGTTACCTCCGCCAAGGAGGTTATGTTTTTGCCGGTGTTTGTTTGTTTGTTTGTCTGTTAGCAACATCACTCAAAAAGTTATGGACCGATTTTGATGAAATTTTCAGGATTTGTTGGAAATGTGAAAAGGAAGAACTGATTTCATTTTGGGGGTGATCCTGGAAGAAATCCTGGATTCTGGATCACTTTGAAATTTTTGTTAACATTGTGGTAAATGGGGCCAAAAATTTTGTTTCTCAATATCTCGGTTAATTATTGACCAAACCTCATGAAATTTGACTCAGGGATGGACAATGGGATCCTCTTTCATATTCCAAAGGCTGATCCGGATCTGATCCAGAAGACTGATTTTATTGCAATTTATATAAAAAATGGAGGTAGTCCTTGGTGGAGGTCTGCGCTCTCTGAGTGCTTTTCTAGTTTAGACCTGGTTTAGTCCGGGTTTAGTCCTGGTTTAAACCTGGTTTAGACCTGGTTTAGTGTCCGGCAATGAGTGGAATTACTGAGAAAAAAAAAAACGGCTATAGCCCAAAATATGAAAACAGGAAAATACCTCTGTGTAATCCATTTATTTCAACAAAGTAACTGTAATCCAATTAACACTCACTGAAACAGTAACTGTAACTGAATACAGTTACTCATAATTTGTACTCTGATTACATAACTCTGGTACATGTAATCTGTTACTCCCCAACATTGTCTGTGTCACTTCTGAGCAACTCCTCGACCTCCGGAGGTAAACAGAGCACCGCTTTCTCTTCTTCGTAGCCATCAGCATCAGTTCCAGTTAGAATAATTCCGGCCTTTCTGAATCTCGACAGGATGGTTTCGGTGTCACTGAAGTCACTTAATTTAAAAATGTTTTGTAGTACAGAAGTAATGGTGCATGATCCAGACAGGACAGAGGCTCTTTCTGCAGGAGACATGCGCAGTAGAGCCAAGTGACAGTGATACAGGAGGAACAGGAGCAGCAGATACTGACACACAAGACTAGAACCTGTCACGACTTCAGTGTGAAAATTTCAATATACAAGTCGCACCTGAGTATAAGTCACAGGAAACACCCAAACCATGAAAAAAGTGCGACTTATAGTCCAAAAAATACAGCAGTTGCGATCCAGCGCTTGTACACTCCTCTACAACCAACTGTGGGAACTGTACATTACGCTGCCCCGGCATCATTCATACCCTCCCCGACTCCCTGTCTGTCCCTGTCAGTCCCTGCCTCGCCCGTCGCCCTCACGCCTTGTCAGGGAGCATTAAACACACACTGTAGCCGCCACAATACACTCCATTGTTCGGCTTTCTGCTCCGTCACATCGGGGCCGTATAAACATAAAAGGTTGACGGAGAGCTACTCAGGTGCCACCGCCAGCCACAACAAGCGCCCGTAACTGTCAGGGTGCATTGTGGGAGTCGTCGCCGCAGAGTGGGTCAAACGCAGACGGGACAATGGGGCGGTAAAGCGGGAAGAGTGTTGGAAACCAGATCTGAGCGGAGTTGTGTTTGGGATAAGAGGCGATAAAGGGAGGCAGTTGGTGGATCATTAAACTTTTAGAGTGAGAAAGGAAGAGCTATTGTTACTAATGAGTGCGGTTTGAGTGTCACTGAAGAACTAATGGGGTAAGAGTGGTGCGCTCGTGAAGGCAAAAAGGACAAACAAAAATGGAGTACCGTATTTTTTGGACTATAAGGTGCACGGATTATAAAGCACAATATCAATAATGTTGAATTTTCTCGTCTATTTTCATACATACGGTACACTGCATTATAATCAGTGTTGGGGAGTATCGGATCACATGTACCGGAGTTACGTAATCAGAGTACAAATTTTGAGTAACTGTATTTGGTCACAGTTACTGTTTTAATGTGTGGTAATTGGATTACAGTTACATTGTTGAAATAAATGGATTACATGGCGGTATTTTCCTGTTTTCACATTTTGGGCTATATCCCTTTTTTTTGTTGTTTTTTTTCCGGTAATTCCACTCATTGCTGGAAACTAAACCAAGTCTAATCTAGATCTAAACTAGGACTAAAACTAGGTCTAAAACCAGGTCTAAAATAGATCTAAACCAGGTCTAAACCAGGACTAAAACTAGGTCTAAACTAGATCTAAACCAGGTCTAAACCAGGACTAAAACCAGGTCTAAACTAGATCAAAACCAGGTCTAAACCAGGTCTAAACCAGGACTAAAACCAGGTCTAAACTAGATCTAAACCAGGTCTAAACCAGGACTAAAACCAGGTCTAAACTAGATCAAAACCAGGTCTAAACCAGGACTAAACCAGGACTAAAACCAGGTCTAAACTAGATCTAAACCAGATCTAAACCAGGACTACACATGGACTAAAACCAGGTCTAAACTAGATCTAAACCAGGACTAAATCAGGACTAAACCAGGACTAAAACAGGATTTAACAGGACTAAACCATGTGTGTCTCCTCTTCTTCTATCAATAATATAAGTAAAGTCTGGGCTTTTTATTTTCTTTTATCAGACAAAACGTCTTATGTGAAGATATCTTAGTCTTTGCTTCTCTACAGCAAATCAAGTAATCCAAAGTATTCAGATTACATTTCTCACCCAGTAATTTAATGGATTACGTTACAAACTACATTCTGGGGTATGTAATCTGTAATCTGTAGGGGATTACATTTTAAAAGTAACCTTCCCAACACTGGTTATAAGGAGCATTAAGTGAAACAAACGGACGACACTTGAGACTGATCCTTAGCTCAGGCGTCTACGATCCATTGGCAGATCGTGACGTAATTCGCCCGGCGTTGCCTCCCTGTCTCTTTGAATGTGGATTATGAATGTGAATGTGGGTGGATCATTTAAGTTTACGAGGACTCAAATATACATTGAGTAATAATGTGTTTAATGCAGCTTTGCGCACATTTGTTTACGTTTTTACAGAAACAAAACTTAAAACCACATGGCTCATTTGCATAAATTATAAACGCTGACAAAAAACTGCTCGCTCCTTGTGCTGATGCGGTTCAGCTTCTGTGCCCTGGACCTGACATGAGCTGTTACCGTGACTGGCACTAGTAAAATTATGGGGCCAAGGTCCTTTTTGTTTTGTTTTGAGGTCAATAAGTATATTTTTAGTTTACTTACAGACTTGATATTTTGCACTTTTGTAGCTAAGGCCCTAAATTAAACATTTTTTCTCTCCAAAAAGTTGTTGATACATGTTTGCTGTGTGTTTTGTATGAAAGGGAGTGAATTTTATTTTATTTTCTATATAATATATTGTATCTATCTATCTATCTATTTATCTATCGATAAATATATAGTATGTATAGTGAGTGTGTACTTTTGTGTGATTGTTGCTGTACTTTTCCCTGTCCTGTAGATGATTTCACATCAACCTGAAGATGGAAATGATGGCTATAATCTTTACATATTTACATTTTAAATTTTCATTAATATGTGCTGTCCCTTTACAAATAAATAAATAACAAATAAGAAATAAGAAATTAGGAGGTAAAAGGGGGTGGTTTAATAACAAAATTAAGAAAATAAAGAACAAGTGAGGACAGATCTAATAAAATAGCCATTAGGTTTGAAAGGGTTAAAAACTTAAAAGCACTAAAAAAGTCAATCATGTTGCATAATATCCCAGTGTGACATTCTGATTCAACCTCCAACTAGAGGACGGGCAGTTTAGTGGAAATTATTTTGCATTTGGTTCGTTGTGGCAGAAGGACAACCAGATTCCACTTTTTATTACTTTACATTAGTCCTGCTGTAATAGCCTGGTGGCAACCTTAGCAGTTTTAGGAGGAACAGAGTCAAGTCGAGCCAGTTTACAGTGCAGATCCCAGTGCATTTATTAAAGGCAAAACAAAAACTATTTACAAAAATTCCAAAAAGGTTAAAAACATACAGGCATAGCAGTTACCTGCGCTCACACAGCACCTCCCCCTAAACAAGGTGAGGCTGGCTTCTTTTAAAGGCCCTGTCCTAATTGGGTGAGCCCACTTTAACGATCAGGTAAGCACCAATAATTTGTACATTTAATATCTAAAAAACAACTATCCAACAGTGCCCAAACAACATCCAATTATATATTACTTACAAAAATATATGTCTATCTTTATTTAAATTAGCAGTGTTCAGATGTTTTAAAATACTAAATAGAACCAGTTAAAAATGTGTGCTCCCCTCCTCCAAACACATGGTTGGCTGCCCCGGAACCTTCTTAAGGTGCTCTGGCTCCCCGGGGACTCTTTTGGCCGGAGCACCTGAGGCAGACCACACCAGAGGGCAAGTACAGTCACTTTAGAATTACTTTTACAATTTAAATGCACTTTACTTTTACCTATTTCCTTTTCTTTTTCAGGTAACTTCAATCTGCACATCCATTTTCAATAAACATTTCTTAAACTTTGTTTTCAGTTCCTCATTTTACCTTTTAACTAGCCCTAGGCCCAAGTAATGGACTGGCTACATTACACCTGCAGAACGGGTAGGTAAAAAAAAAAACAACTTTATTATTAGTCTGTCTACATCTCCAAAGCTGAAAATGCGGTAGTTTTCCAGTTCACCTTTTTTTTTTTTTTTGTTCAGTAGAGGCAATCCCAGAGCGGAAACGATCCAAACTGATTCTAGTGAAGGTGTTGGGAGTTTAAAAACACAATGGAGCACTTCCTGTATCACCACATGACATCACAAGTTGGAAGAGTTGGGAGCGTTTTTTTTGTTTGCGAGAAGAATGGCCTACCTCCGGGTTTGTTTTTGACGAGAAAACAACCCATTATGATCACCCCAGCGCAGTTGTTGCCAGAGAATCATATTTTTCTGTTGTCATATTCTCGATTCTGTATTACTGTTTTGGAGACAATAGATTTCACAAACAGATCTGAACATTGGCTGCATCTGCACTTTAACAGCTTTGATCAGGTTAGCCAATTGCTTGTAGACATTTTCCATTTTAAGTTTCCAAGTCAGCGGGGACTGTAGCCTGCTTTAATCGTATTTCTCTTCATTTGTATGCAGGCCTAATGGACGCGCTGCCCGAGAGTGCTTCATAACAGCGGTATTAATCCAGGATGCAAGTGGAAGTCAGTTACTCAGCACTTTTCTGTAAGGTTCAGGCGCAGTTTGCTCGTAATAGGGTTAAGTAGCGGAGCACGGCAATGTAAGAACACAAAAGATGAAGAGTTTATGGATTTAAAGCGCCGTATGTGAGTTTTATTGTCTTTAAAACGTCTAAAACAGAGCCAGTTCTTTTTAAATTGTGGTCCAGAGTTATTCCTCACTTGTCTTATGTGTTCAGAACATCCTAAATATTCACCATGATGAGTTTTGAAGAGCTTTTCACAACTTTTAGAGGCCAGAGCGGACTTTGCCGTCGTTATAAAGTTCCAATCCAGTCCAATCCAACTTTATTCGTGTAGCACATTTTATAAAAAAAAAAAAAAAAAGGTTTCCAAAGTGCTTCACATAGCAATGTAAGACATGAAAAAAAAAAAAAAAAAAAATCTGCATAATTATGTTTCAACCATAAGGGAACTAATAGAATCAATAAATAAAATTAAAATAATAAAATCAATGAACAAAACTAATAAAATCAAAACATAAAAGCAGTACTAAAAAAATTTAATAAATAAAAACAATAAATAAATAAATAAATATAAATAATAAATAAACAAATCAAATCAAATAAAAACAAAACAAATCAAAAATAAAACTATTAAAATAAAATAAAAAACAAACAAAAACTAATAAAAACAAACCAAACAAAACCAAACTAACAACAAAATTAAATTAAATTAAATTAAGACTCAGAGGACCACACAACTCACGCAGTATTAAAAGCCAGAGAATAAAAGTGGGTCTTAAGATGAGACTTGTACAAAATATCGATATATTGTATTGTTTAATTTGATCGATATCGTGGGCTGCTGTATTAATATATTGCCAAGAGTATTTTTAGGTATATTTTCCTAAGTTATTTTGTGTAAGAGCTACAATTGTGTTGACATTTTTGGAGTAAAATTGATGTTTTTCATTTTAACTTTGCACAGACTTAGTGGACTTAGAGACTTTTAGTTTCACAACCGTGATTTAGCCTTTGTTATTCACTGAACCATATCGAATTTGAAATATATCGAATCGTATTGGATTGAAAATTGAATTGAATCGAAAAACGTATCGTATCGTGGCCTATGTATCGTATCGGCAACTTCTTAATGATACCCAGAACTACTCGTAATGTTTGAATTTTTATTTATACAAAATGTTTCTGTAGTTACTTCAGATGAATATCAGCGTCGTAACAACTCTGAATCAGTTTTATTCTAATTTCATTTTATTTAATTTTATTTTAAAGGGAATAAATGTACTTTGTGGTATCTGGTGATATCAGTATCGGAACTGAAAAAGGTGGAACGGTGCATCCCTGTTTATGCACTTAATTAGACAGTTGACTTTGGTCTAACCTTGCTTTGACAATAGTGTACTGGAGCAAGACACATTTTACTTAATTACACGTCCTTAAATTACAAATTTTATGTCGACTATTATCCTTGTTAGGTTTATAAATCACTATTCCACATTCATTTTCCCTTACGGTCACAAGTGCTCCATATGAAAAATAACATAACTGGCAGCGTCTTGTGTTTCTAACTCTCAGCGTACACCAAAGTTTGATCTGTTTTCTTTTTAATTAGTCTGACATATCATACCAGTGTCAGCAAATGTGGAGGAACTGATTTTATTTGAGTTAAACTTTCATTTCTGACAACGGAGACAGACGCAGAGCCGCTTTATTCAATATGTAACAGCTCATTAAACTTCTGGACGGAATTCAAACGTCTCTCCAGTCTGATGTCATCGATACCTTTAAAGGTTGTATAGAGGATTTTTTAAGGAAAGAGAAATACAGCGACAGTCCTTTTTTACTCTAGAAATCAGGCTTGTTTACATTAAGTTCGTGTTCAGAATTACTGTTGAAGTTTCCTGTCTAGAAATAATTTAGTGACCGACGCGTCAGTTTTTAGACCCTTTGTCTGCTTCAGTCGCGCCGTCGCTGGAAGGAATCTCCAAGAATCACCTCGGTTTGTCTTCGCTCCTTTTCTCCTTCTTCTCTTCTTCTTTCAGCGATCTCAAAAACGGACTTTCTTTTGCGGCGAACTGGTCGTGGATTCTCGTCCGCCGCCGCAACAGACTTTGTGCGAATTGTGAGGAAGCGACAGTTTGAAAAAGCCTCTAAGAAGCACCGCATAAACCACGTAATCCCCGCGCGCCGACGAGTCAGTTACACTAGAAACGTAGGGAGTTTGATTGACAACCTAACAGCCAATAGGAAATGAGGGAGCCTCGTTTTCTATTGGCTGATGTTTATCTTGTCTCACTGCGTCCACAGTTGATAGATTTTCATAGTTTTTTGTTTTGTTCATCATAATTACAAAGCTGCTTCGTCTCTGTAATGGTATTTTAAACTTTCATTGACAATTTGAAACTAAAAATAAAATCCTCCATACAACCTTTAAGGACTCTGCTGCTTCCTGTATTTTTCTGCATAATTTTCAGTTTTACTTCAAAAACAAAAAAAAAACTCAACTCAGTCCCTGTGCATTGTGGTCTATATTGACTGCTCTAGATGTCCACTACTTTTCAAGATGCACCGTGGGAAATTTTGAGCGCACTATTTTTCACTCACTGGACATTCGGACACCCCTGAAAATGGCGTGAACCTAACAGTGCCCTACGTAGAGAATAGTGTGGACATTCAGACACAGCCCATGTTACCTTTTATTGTTTTGAAAATGCTAAATTCGTCGAAGAAAAATAAAAATTAAACAGCTTTATGGACATGAGCATGGAGGACGTAGACCAGAACGAGATCGCTAAATTACTGAAACATGCATGGATGACGTCTAAAACCTCTTCAGGCATGTTTTTGATGAGGGAACAACGTTATAACACGGTGGAAAGCTCCAAAAAGCCAAATGCCGCTATGAAGTTCTGGAGTTTTGAACAGGAAATGAGCAAATATTAAGTCTATTATTACACTCAGTCATCAGTACCAGTGACGTGCAGTGATTTTAGGCAAGCAGATTTGGGGTGGACTTCAGTAGTCGATAACAATTTAATAACACCACATTTTATGTAAACTACAATGCAAACTAGTATATGTATTTTTACTCACATTAACAGCATGTATACTGAACCATTTTAGTGTCAGATTAGAGAAGCGTAGACCATAAAACTTATTAATATTTGTAAATATTGGACTTTATTTGACACGATTTGTGGGTAATTTGTTTCTACTACACTTAATTATGCAGCTGAGCCTTCAGGATCTATGTTTTCTGTTTGTTTGTTTTTTTTAGCGTTTTTTAACTATTGGATTTTTGTAAAATACTCAAAGCAATTTACAGTACAGTATTCATTCACTCCATACCTCATGGTGGTAAGCAGGTTCAGAATGAATGAACCAAGACCAAGAGCCAATCTGCCATATTCATATGAGAAAATGTGGGTGAAGTGTCTTGCCTAAGGACATAACAACATTTTATTATTTTCTTTGGCGCACCTCTGTGGCACCTGATTTTCCCATCCAAGTACTAACCAGGCCCAGCCCAGTTTAGCTTCTGAGATCTGACAGGCTTTGGTAAGACGCTACGGCCACAAATGTTCCACAGTACGGCGTTCAAGATATCGTCTGTAAGTTTCTTTGATTTATTGTTACCAGTCGATGGCAGATGTGAAGTAGAGCCCTGCACTCCCCGTGGGGCCCGACACAAAAAAGTGTAGCGAAGGGACACATTTTGAAAGCTAATTGTGAGCAGGAATACACAATGTGGGAGCTGGTCGGTGGGATGATAAACTGCAGTCCCGCAAGCTAAATAAAGTGTAAAGTAAAATATACAAATGATTAATGTAAGCATATCATACATGATTTGTGCTGAATATTTTATTTGGCATTAATAAAACATTTAAGCAGAGTAAATTTGTGGACGTGGTCTAATCTCGCCCACATTCCTTTCCACTTCTCCGTGTTTGATAGAGTTTAAGAAAGCGAAAGTTTGCCAGATTGGTGCAGCCTGGTGCCTCTGCTCAGTTTTCTTCATTTCTCTCAAGCGACTAGGTCAGGAATCGAAATACACTAGACGGTTTGCAAGAATCCTGGAAGTGCGAGTTCAGGCACCAGCCAATCAGCAAAGAGACGATTCCCGAGATCGAGGATTTAAAGCCGGAAGGGGGAAAGAAGTTATTGTCCTTCTTCCTACGGGATTTGGGAAAAGCTTAATATACCAGTTATCCCCGTTAGCGGCGCATTACATACGTCACGACCAAATAGGAGCGATTGGTTAAATAAAAACGTGTCCCCGCATACTGTCTAGCGAACGAATTGTAATGCTGCGAGGTCAGACGGTTTCCACGAAGTTAAACCGGCTGATGAATCAGGCTAAGTAAATGTCCCCATCTAGCGGGATTTGCGGGCGGGAGTGGGACAAAATATCACAGACGGGAGTGGGAATGAAAATTAAACATTTTTGGAGACGGGAGCGGGACTGAAAATTCTGTCCAGCGCAGAGCTCTAATGTGAAATCTGCTCCCCCTCCCCTCACCTGGGCCTTTGTTCAGACTCACCTGTGCTCTCTGCTCTTCTTCTGTCAGATTAAGTAACGTAGACAGCCTCTAGTGGTGATATGTGAGAATACAACAGGGCCAACCACTATAATTATACTGTAAATTGGGACCATCATTTACTCAAGGACATGTATTTTTATTCCTCATGGCTTCCACCGGAAAAATTTCAAAATGCACCTTTAATTATGTAGAAACTCAAACATTTTTAATTGGGTCTCTTGTCGTTATAGCCCAAAGCTACGCCAGTTTACATAAGGACTTTCAAAACATTTCTCCGTGATTCTGTTGCATTAAACGTGCTCCCCGCCTCGTTCTTGCTGCGAAAACTCCTCATCATTTACACGTGAACTTTGCCTCTCCACTCGCCGGTCATTTGTCAAAGTCCGGCCGGTCCTGACATTGTTTCCATGTAGAACAACACGTGGATTCCTCTGTGCGGTCATTATAAACCCATCGCCCGGGCCCGCTGACGCTCTGTTATGACATGCACCCAGCTCTTCCTGTCTGCACGCGGCTCAAATGGTGGGAACCGCTCTATTTTGACCACTCAGCGCTTCTGTCACTGGAAAAAAGATGAGACTATTGTTATGTCAATCAGACGGCACGCAACCTGATGTGGAGTACGGGTGAAAAATGTACGAGAAAATATTGTAGATTTTATCGGCAGTAGTGTTGGCGTGACACAAAATTTATGTATAGAAAAAAAGTTGAACGTGATTTTTGAGACGAAGGCCTTGATATACAATACTGATGCTGATACCACAATGAAAACAGTAAATAAAAACACTATTAATTTTCAACTTAAAAGTGCACTGTGTACTATTCGTTTGGGTCCGTCATGTTCTTGTTTCTATTGATATGTCATTGCTCTGCTTAGAATGTTCCACAGTATGACTTTAAACAGCTCTACTTTACATTTATTCAATTACAGGTGGTTTTATAGCTCAAAAATATCTAGAAAAACAGACATTCTGACTGAGAGGGGTCGCCTCTCCACAGATCTGACCTGTAACTTGATCCGGTTTGGTCTCAGTCGAGACAGAAATGTTTAATACCATACTCTGAAACATTCCAAAGCAATCTCCATCAACATCTCCATGAAGAAATGCATTTGACAGACCCATCCATCCATTTTCTTCCGCTTATGTGGGGGCAGCAGTCTAAGCAAAGACTACCAGACATCCCTCACCCCAGACACTTCCTCCAGCTCCTCCGAGGGGACCCCCAGGCGTTCCCAGGACAGCCGGAACACCTCCCGATGGAGGCGCCCAGGAGGCATCCACCTCGGGCATCTGTTCCGGACTTGTCTGTCCAGATTTGACAGACCCTCCACCAGAAAAGCTACACAATGCACCTTTAAATCGTAGTACTTTTTTTGTATTACCATGTGGTGGTCCAGGTAGGTTCCATAGTCGTTGTTAAACATGGTCCATTCTATTCTATTTGCTCTTGTACTTGCGTTGCAGTTTTAAAATGTACCTTGAAACCCCATTTACACGTACACAGGTATTTTTAAAAACTGAGGCTTGGCGTAGTTAGGACGGCGCTCGATGGCGTATTTTTGTGGGTTGATGTAAATTAAAACTTTTTTGAAAATGATGCTGTGTGCACGATGTTATTTTGGAAAACAGAGGGAGGGAAATATTTGTTTCGTTTCGTGAACACAGCCTGAGTTGTGTTTTGTTTCATTTACACTTGTTTGAGTAATCCTTTATTATTAGTCTGTCTACGTCTCCAAAGCTCAAAATGCTCTGTTCCACCTTGTGATGTCATGACAGCTCCCCTTTACCTTTAGTTCAGTAAATATCGGCAATTCCAAGACTGAAATTATCCAAATAATTCTTGCGAAAATGTATGAAGTTTTAAACAACAGTGGTGCCCTTCCTTTATTACCACATGACATCACAAAGTGGTTTCTGTTGAAGAGAAGAGCCGAAATATTTAGAATTTGTGTGTTAAATGAGGAAACAGCATTATAACATAGATCAAACCAGACCGCAAAACTATGGAGTTATTTCCTGCAAATGTCTTGAATACTTCTTCTTAAATACCCTCCTTCATACCTGCAGGCACCGCTCACCTCAGATGCACGTCCAAGTAAACTACACAGCACTTACCGCCCACCCACACATGTGCTCTGAATGGCTTGTGATTAAGAACAAAGTGCGTCTCTTCAGCGCATACTTTCACCGGGCCCCGTGGCTGATCCCTCCTATAGTAAAACTTAAATTACACACATGGGTTCAGTCCATTTCTCGCTGTTTACCTCATTGTCGACAGTGGAGCTTTGGCGAAAACCCGCGGAGCCATTGATTCCCGTGTGAAGTACAGATGGCGACGCGGTGGGGAGCGGGTGCGGGGGCGCGGTGGGGAGTTTGCTAACTATAATAATGGCCGCCGTGGCGAGGAGCGGCGAGTCTGGGTGGATTGGAGGCAGAGTCGTGGCAGATGCTCGACCGAATCCCCAGAGGTTAGAGACGTGTCCTGTGGAGTGACGTGACAACGGGTGGTAGTAAAAGTAAAAGTGTCGACTGTTCGGCCAGTGTGGGACAATGCGATCATAACAATAAGAGATCGGATTTATATAGTGCATTTTTGGACACTCAAAAGATGGTTTACAGAGCATTACTCCATTCACTCCACACTCAGCGGCGGTAAACTATGGTTGTAGCTGTATTCCCTGGGGCAGGCTGACGAGAGTGAGGCTGCCAATCTGCTCCATTTGCCCCTTCGACTGGTGTCACCTAGTCCCTCCGCTCAATTTCATTTCTCTCCAGCGACTAGATCAAGAATCGGAAAACACTAGATGATTTGCAAGAACCCCGGAAGTTGTAGCACCGGCCAATCGACGAAGAGCTGTGAAGCCATGACGTCAAACTCATCGCGTCTGTCTGGGTCCATTTTGTGGTACAACACAACAGTAAACAAAGCGGTCGAGATGGATGCAGACGAAGACAGACATTCTGTGTTGGCAACGATTCCCGAGATCGAGGATTTAAAGCTGGAACAAAGAGAATGTTTGGTGAGTTTTATCAAGGGGAAAGACGTTATTGTCCTTCTTCCTACGGGATTTGGCGCATTACATACGTCACGACCAAACAGCAGAGATTGGTTAAATTAAAAAAGTACCCGCCTACCGTCGAGCGAACGAATCCTTATGCCGCGAGGTCAGACTAACTCAGGACTAAACTTAGTTGGAGAATTGTTCATGTTTTGTGTTGATGGAAAAAAACAAAGTCCCCAAAAGAAACCCACCGAGAAGATGTAAACTCCACACAGAAAGACCTGAGAAGCTTTTTTTTTTCTTCTCTTGGACCTACGTCTGATTCGAAAGAGTATAGCATAGATTTATTGTATAAGCAGGTCAAAACTGAGGTCAAAATATGTCAGATGTGTTTTGTTCTCTGTGAATAATTAAAATACTCTGAGTGCATAAGGTAAATTAGGAATAACTTTGGATGACTGCAAACCATTTAAAGTGAACTAAATGGGTTTTTCATGTTTTAAGACAGTAAAAACTGCATACCGTGCCTTTAAATGTCTAAAAATTGAAGTTCTGCCATTCTGCAGATTGGTTAAATAAAAAAAGTACCCGCCTACCGTCGAGCGAATGAGTCCTAATGCTGCGAGGTCAGACGGTTTCCACAAAGTGAAACCGGCTGATGAATCAGGCTAGTGGCTTTCTTCTCTTTTAGTCAGATCATTAACTGTATGTCATATATATAGTACGGGTCAGACCCCTGCTGTAGTCTATTGTTCTGTATCATGCGTTTGTATATTTATGAAGAATTGTCGTGCGGGAGCATAAATGACGTAGGCTTGTGGGCGGAGCCTTGAAAGTGAAACCGGCTGATGACTCAGGCTACCTCCGACCACCAACACCAACACTCACCAACCACATTCATACTGGGTCATGTAGGTGATGTGCCTTGCCTTTAGACACAATGACAGGTTTTGCCATTATTGCCTCACTGTGGCATCTCCCGTCCAAATGTTAACCAGACCCAGCCCTGTTCAGCGTCAGAGATCAGATGAGATCAGGTTTTTGACATGCCGGAAACTCTCGAGTTTGTGCCTAATGTAAAAACTATTTATTTGACAGAGAAAAAAAAAAGCATATTGGGAGACAGGGAGTTTCAGCTCAGAAAAATCATGCTGTTATTCCCTTGTTTTTCCAGTTATTTATTGCAATTCAAGTCGTGCAAGTCCAATAAAGAGCTTGAAATGATACAGTGGTAAAAACTGAACAGCCAGAGGTTAAAAAAAGATAAAATAAAACAAAACACAAGTCCAAGCTCTGCCAAAACTACCTCAGGAAAAAAAAAAACATGATGGTAAAGCTTGAAAACATGGAGTGTCCAGCACAGTCTCCAGACTTAAAACCCATCGAGCTGGTTTGGGATGAACTGGACAGAAGAGTGAAGCAACCTACAAGTGCCACACATTTATGGGAACTTCTGCAACAGACTTTCTGAAGAATATTTGATTTCTGTTGTAAAAAGAATGAGCCACGAGTGTGTTCAGCTGTTGCCAAAGGTGGACACTTTCATGAATCAAAAGTTTAGAATTCGTTTTGGTCAACAGTAAACAGTAAAAAACTAGAAAAAGTGTGGTGTTCTAAAACTTTTGACCGGTAGTGTATTTACGTACAAATGAATAAATGTGGTGTGTGGTATGAGTAGCTGGTTGTAGCCAAAGTGTCCAGTGTCAAAGGCTACGTTCAGACTGCAGGGCTTAACGCTCAATTCAGATTTTTTTTGTGAAATCCGATGTTTTTGCGAGGTCGTTCACATTTCCAATTAAATGCGACTTGTATGTGATCTCCAGTGTGAACTTTAAACGGCCCAAAAGTGTCCCGCATGTGCACTGGAGACACGACGACGTCAACCGCAGCGAGCGTCTCTGTGTTTACGGAAGTTGTCCAAACATGGACGCGAGCATTGAGCACCTGGAGATTTTAAAGTTCCTCTCGTACCGGAGCCAGAACATGAACAACTTACTTGTTTTAAGGAGGAGGTTGAGAAGGAGAAGGACGAGGTTTTTTTGGCCGTGGTGTTTTTGTGGGGACAGTGGCAGCGACGTCCGTTGAAAGGAACGTGTGGATGTGGAGACGTAGCCAAGAGTGGTGAGTGGTGATGTGCTTCACTTCAGTGACACGGAGTTCATTAACAATTTTCACGTACTTCAGTGCAGAATAGTGACATTTGTGGCTTGTTGATAACGTGTAGGTCGGATGAATGCGCTTTGGCCGTTCAGACTGAAGTCACATGTCAAAAGATCGGATATATATCTGTTTCAGGACCACATATCCAAGTGTCCTGAGTCACATTTGAAAAAATCGGATCTGTGTCGTTCAGACTGTCATTAAAAGATCAGATACAGGTCACATAGGGGCCAAAAAATCAGAGTTGGGTCACTTCAGGCTGCAGTCTGAACGTAGCCTTAGATTGACAGCTTTACTCTCTCGGGCAGCTGTGGCTACCATCACAAATGAATAAAAAATCAAAAATATAGCACTCTTTTTAAATAATTTATCAAAAAGGTCAATTCTCATAAGCTGAACTGGATGATTAATGTCGCCAAAATGAAGGTAAATGAAGGTCAAAAACACGTTTCTCTACAAGTAAAGTGAAATAGAACTCAAACTCATAGTGCGCAGTCATGTACGCACAAAACACGTGTCTGTGAGAGTGTTTGAGTGTGTGTCTGGGTGTGTGTGAGTGTGTGACAGATGACATAACCCGTCCTCTCAGCTCCTCTCACTTCCTCCTGAACTCTGTCAGAGCTGGTCTGTGTCATCTCCACCTGAGGGCTCCTGACTGCCTCTCATCCTCTGCCTTTCATGTGCTTAAACTCTCAGCGCTGCAGCTTGAGCTAATGCAACATCTGTACTTAAAGGGCCTGTGTTATACTCTTTTCTGATCTGTGTTATAATGATTCCATATGAAAAACAGACCTGGAGCTGGGTTTTGTTCCTTTCACAAATGTTAACACGAATCCTGCATATTTAGGCTGAGTTGGGTGTGGTCTCCAAGTGTTCCACGGGGTTTTAAATCCACAACCCTTCTCTACATTTGGTTACTTTCAGCCCTGGATTGGCCAATATCCACTGAACTAAAGCTAAAAGTAGATGTTAACTTGAAAACTACTGCTTCATGGCATCAGAAGGTAGAAGAGAGCATTTGGAGCTTTGGAGATGGAAACAGACAAATAACGCAAGCCAATTATCCAATCAGAAAGCAGATTAAGGCTACGTTCAGACTGCAGCCTGAAGTGACCCAACTCAGATTTTTTGGCCCCTATGTGACCTGTATCTGATCTTTTAATGACAGTCTGAACGACACAGATCCGATTTTTTCGATTGCGATCCAGGCCACTTGGATATGTGCTCCTAAAACCGATACATATCTGATCTTTTGACATGCGACTTCAGTGTGAACGGCCAAAGCGCATTCATCCGAACTACACGTTGTCAACAAGCCACAAATGTACACAAACGTTCTTCTCGTCATACGAAAATTGTTAATGAACTCCGTGTCACTGAAGCAAAGTACATCCCTATCCCACCACTCTTGGCACACTCTTCCTTTCAACGGACTGCCCCACAAAACACCACGGGCTAAAACCTCGTCCTTCTCCTTCTCCTCCTTAAAACAAGTAAGTTGTTCATGTTCTGGCTCCGGTACAAGAGAAACTTTAAAATCTCCAGGTGCTCAATGCTCGCGTCCATGTTTGTACAACTTCTGTAAACACAGAGCACGCTCGCTGCGGTTGACGTCATCGTGTCTCCAGTGCTCATGCGGGACACTTTCGGGCCGTTTAATGTTCACACTGGAGTCACATACAAGTCGCATTTAATTGGAAATGTGAACGACCTCGCAAAAACATCGGATTTCACAAAAAAAATCCGAATTGAGTGTTAAGCCCTGCAGTCTGAACGTAGCCTTATCCTCACACGAGTCTCTCATTTGTTTTGCCAGTTTCAAAGCTGAAATCCAGTTGGTTTAAACCTAAAATGTCTCTCTCTGATCTGAATGGTCACTACCTAAACCCCAGCTCCTGCAGCCAAACATGAATCAGTGCTTGAGCAGCCTCAGCAGCTCAGGGAGGGAATTCTGGAGGTTCTGAGCTTTTTAATAATTTTGTTCATTTTAAATATGGATGTTTTGTATATAAAGTTTTTATGGACTTGCCCCCCCCCTCCATTACAGGATTTTATTAAAACAAAGACTGTCACTGTGATGGGAACTAAGGCCACGGCTCGGGGGAACTGTGAGCTCCCACACAAACGCACTACATTTGGATAAAGTGTGTCTCAGTCAGAGGCACTAAGTTCTGGAACAGTCTCCCATTATCAATAAAAGAGACTCCGACACTGGACACTTTCAAATCCCACTTGAAACAGCGGCTAAAGGAAAACCGGACTTGTGGACACTGGAAACTAGAACTGTCGCTATTGTCATTTTATTGTTTCATTATTTTATTGTTTTTGCTGTTAAATTCGTGGTGTTACCTGCCTGGGGACTACAGATGGAAACATGGAAGCATTTTTCCTATCATCTGGCATATTTATACTGCAATGTTGTAGATGTTCATTAATATGCACTGTCCCTGTAAAAAAATAAAATAAAATAAAATAAAAATAAAAATAAAATAATAATAATAATAATAATAATAATAATAATAATAATAATATAATAATAATAATAATATAATAATAAATAATAATAAAATAAAAATAATAAAAATAAAATAAATCAAATCCAATCCAATACATTGAGAATGAGAAAACTCATATAAAATGACATTTTGGATACATGTAAGTATAAACACAGATATTCTCATGTGTGACCATATCACACAAATGTTCATGGGCCTGTACAGACACACACATTGTGGATATAACGATCATGTAATATGGGCTGGGCTCCTCATAAACTGCTTCTGTGTTGATGAACTGACCCCGCCGACGCCTCATGGGGGACCAGGTTGCTGTCTCTGATTACACTTGTTAGAATTTGTGTTAAATAAGGAAACAGCATTATGACATCAATCAAAAAATAGTGTAATATGGGTTCTTTAAACAAACCAGATTGCAAAACTCGGAAGTCAGAGTAATCTTATTGAGTTATACTTTCAAGATGCCATATTGCAGATCTAGCTGTCCCACTGTGCATGTCTTCATTTGACGGGAGACAGCAGAACATACCACCTCCACAGCCCTCACACCACGTCGCCTGAAGTCAGATAAGGTTTTGACTTCTTTGAGCTTCTTACTTCCTGGGCTACTTAAAGCTATAGCGCTCCCGACTTTGTTCCTAATCTCCGCACTGACACTAAACGCGGTTCTTGGCAGCCGACCGCTCACGCTGCGTATTGTTCTCCTGGCGTTAAAAATACCGCTCCTTCCTGTGGATCTAACTTCGCCCTCCCCAGTTTATGTTTTCACACCAGTCGGGCCAGATTTACAGGGCGAGGGGAGCAGAGATAAGAACCTGCCCCGGGGTTACAGGTAACACTTTAAACCTGCGTCAGATACCGCGAAAGAAAAGCAAAACATCAAAGCTGAAAATACAAGATTATACAGGCAAAACAGGGCAGCGCAGTCATCCGTATCAGGTCTTAGATTTGAGGAGTAGGCTCTGTCTCTACACGCTGTAAAAATAGAGTGATTAAGGTCATTGCGTTTGTGTGACAGCGCTGCCAAATTTTCAGGGAGAAACAACGAAGGCTTACAAAGATGGCACGGTGACTAAGTGGCTGGCAGTCATGCTTCGCGGCGAGAAGGTTGCGGGTTTGACGCCTGGGTTAGGGCAGCTCTTTGTGCGGATTTGGCGTGTTTCTTCTTGTTTTTGGGTGGGTTTCCTTCGGGCGCAATGGCTTAGGTTCAATCCTCCAGCTGAGGTAGTCCTGACCAAGCCCAAGCTCAGGATCTGGAGCTGTGCCCGCTGCTGCGCCCGCTGCTGCGCCCACTGCTGCTGACAGTTACGTTTGCTCCAACAGAATTGAAGGTTGGGTCAAATCCACAGAATTAATTTCCATTACATTGAATTAATAAAGTAAACCACTTAAGACTTTTAGTAATGTGTGTTCGATAGAAAGTTAATACCCCACTTTAGGTCGGTCTCAAAATAGAACGGTTTTATGCCGTTCTCTGGAAAGTTAGGTCTTAAGTGAACATCTCCATGGAGACCTGCCATCCACCCAGTAAGATACAATTCAGGTCTGTGAAGAGACAAGCCCTAGAGATTTGTAGTTCCATAAAAACTCAATAACACAAATGACTGAAATCTTGCACAAGAGGGCTGTAATCTCATTGACGATGGAGCTAAACCTGTCATGAACTCTTTTAATGAACCCCTTTTGTGCTTGTGTCTGCGGTATAATTATATTCTACAACATTGACTGGGTTGCGACCCTCAAGTGGGTCACAAGATTTTTTTTTGAGTCGCCTTGTAACAGTCTGCATGTAGGTCTGAAATATGCAGTTCTGACACATGAGATTTTCTGTGCTCACAAAAATGAAAACAGGCCCACCTATCTCACTAGAAATGCTGAAATGTTAAGACATGTTTTGTATAATTTCTAATCTTTCTGTAATTATTTTATTGACTATTTTGTTCCAGTGTTGCTTGTTCAATTGGATGTTGAAAAGAAAAAAGAAATGGGCTACATTTAATGTCCAAATAGGCGACTTATGGATCCTTTTATTGCTGCTTCAATGACTGTTTTTCATTGTTTAAAACTTGAGTAATACTAATTGTTCAGAGACACGATCCCTCAGTCAGCAATAAAATATTCTCATTAATGTTCAATAATGGTCAAATCCACCTTTATTTTGTGATTTACAAATAATGTCTATTGGGTCGTGAAAGTTTGCGACTTTTAAAATGAAGTTGCCGGCACCTTAGATTTTTTTGTTCATTTGTGCCGAAATGACTACACAGCACACTGATTAAGAAAATAAAACTGGAGAAGGAAGTAAGTAGCAGTGGGTGTATGCGGTGGCGGTGAAAACGGGACTTGATCGGCAAAATCAAGTCTTGAAAATAAGTTATTCAAATACTTCGAGAGGGTAAATAAGAAAGGGAAACAGCTCTAACAAGTGTAAGAAATTAATCTGGTAGAATAGATACAGAACAACTGTAGGAATACGTATCAAAAATATTGCGTTCTCACAATCTTGACATCAAAACCTTGACTAAACTGGGGCTAAAACAGGAACTAAACTTGAACTTGAACCTAAACTAGAGCAAATCTTCAAATTCAAGTCCACATCAGGATCAAACCAAGTGTGAAATTACTTATACGCACGTCTAATTTAAAGGTACACGGTGTCTTTTTTCTGGTTCAGGGTCCGTCAAATGCTTTTCTCACCAGCTTTAATTGAATAAATGTAAGGTAAGGTACATATCCGTAGAAAGAAGGACCAAAAAGTTACACAGAGTACCTTTAATACCCTTTCCATTGTCCCCATCTACCCTCATGCCCATTTTAGTCTCCTCCTCGTGCCCAACCCAAATGTAGATGTCTTATGAGATTGTACAACTGTTTCTCCCTGGAGATATTCGAAAATTAGGCTGAAAAGCTTTTAAATATTCTGTCCCCCCTCCAAAAATACGTCCACAAAGACCTCAAACTGTCACAGGACATTAGCACAAGAGCTCATTAAACATTAGAACAAAACACAGCAAGTTAAGCGACTGTTTTAGCCGCGGTGAATTTCGGAGTGAACTTTACTTTACAGAATGAAAGAAATTATTTTATCTTTGCAAGGTAAATTGTAATGGTAATTCTGTTTTTGTACACAGGAATTTCAACGTAAACACAGATTGGCTGAAGTTCCGTTTTTGTAGTTACTTTTAAAATTGCCCAGTTGGTAGTATGTTTGGCCACTGATCTGAAGGTTGCTGGTTCAAATGCAGATCTCAACATACAACAACAAACTCTAAATGTTCCACCGACCACCATATATTTTCTTCCGGGGCCGGGTTGCGGGGGCAGCAGTCTAAACAGGGACTCCCAGACTTCCTTCACTCTGGACACTTCCTCCAACTCTTCCAGGGGGACCCCAAGGAGTTCCCAGGCCAGCCCAGAGACATAGTCCCTCCAGCGTGTTCTTGGTCTTCTGCAGTGCCTCCTTCTGGTTGGACATGTCCAGAACATCTCCCGAGGGAGGTTCCCAGGAGGCAACCGGAACAGATGCCCTGAGCCACCTTAGCTGGCTCCTCTCAACGTGGAGAAATAGCGGCTCTACTCCAAGGTTCTCACCCTATCTCTAAGGAAGCCCCCAGCCACCCTGCGGAGGAAACTTATATCTGCTTTCTTGTCCTTTCGGTCATTACCCAAAGCTCATGGCCAAAGATGAGGGGAGGAACATAGATTGAGCGGTAAATTGAGAGCTTTGCCTTTGTTATTAGGTTCTTTTTTCAGACCAAGAGTTTGTTTTCATACCTGACAGTTTCCATTGCTCAATAGCGGTCTTTCTCAGAGTCACGTGATGTTGCTGTGACATGTCCGGTCAGCTGATTTATACAGGTTTTGGCGCTGTCTTCAGGACGACAGCGCCATCTGCAGTCCAACTTCCTCAGGACAGTATCCCAGGTGTGTGAGAGTAAAAAAGCCCCCTCGTCCCGGTTTATCATCCCGTGGGCACGTTTCCGTATTTCGATTGCTTCTTTAATCCAGCGACGGTGTTTGTTTTTCTCTGTCCCAATGATGTTTGGTCTATTCCAGTCCATAATGTGGTTCTCTCTGTTTTTTTTGTTTTGTTTTGTTTTTTAACTGTCAGATATGAAAACAAACTCTTGGTCTGAAAAAATAACTTAATAACATAAAATATCGGAAGAACAAACAAACCTCATTGGAGAGGTTCCACAATGGTTCGATACAGCGACCGCATCACTGCCGACGCTGCACCGATCCACCTGTCAATCTCACTCTCCATCCTCCCCTCACTCTGTTCCACCTTGTGATGTCATGAAGCAATAGTTTTCAAATTTACAGTTCCCTTTTACCTTTAGTTTTGAAGAGATCGGCAATTCCAGGGTTAAAATAATCTAAATGTTTCTAGTGAAGGTGTTCAGAGTTTAAAAACACAGTGGAGCACTTTATGTATCACCACATGACATCACAGGGTGGAAGAGAATGTTTTCAGTTTGCGAGAAGAACCTAAAGAGCCTAAATATTCAGCGATTGTGTTAAAGATTTGCGAATGAAACAAAACAAAACTGTAACATGGGCCCATTAACAACCATCTTCTATTCTTCTTTCCCATTCCCTCTGACGCGATCCGAGCGAAACCCACTCTTCATTAACCTCAATCTAACGCTGATCCTGCCATTTACTACACAGGGAGGTAATTAGTCTCCTGGCATCCGCGCACGAGAGCTCCGTGGGGGGGTGGTCCGTTGGAAAGACGCGGTGGTAGATTTGGGACACATTAACTCTGCAGGTAGAGATGCTATTCCAGTGACTGCAGCTGGATAAACGCCTGTCGTCCTCTTTATCACCCGTCGTACTGACCTACAAATCTCCTCTAAAGCGGCGAGGGAGGGAGGGCGGAGCGCTGAGGCTGGGTTTGGAACTCACTGTTTTCTGCAAGTATAGTGTTTTTGGTATTTGTGATGATGATAATAACGTAAGAATTTATCTCGGGAATCGATAAAGTCTGTCTCTCGCTCTAATGCTTATGTCAGTATCAGTGTGGTTCAGATTCTTTGAAGACTATTGTACTTTGTAAGATTTAAAGAAGACATATGGAGGTTGTGTCTCGGCACAATTCGTACACAAAGTAATTCAGAGTGCTCTACAGCAGTGTTTCACAAACTTTTTTTCTGGGGACCCATATTTTAAAAGTCACAAATCTTCGCGACTCAAGTCAAAAGACATTATTCGTAAATCACAAAATAAATCTGTGAACATTATTGAACATTGATGAGGATATTTTATTGTTGACTGAGTAGCTCGTGTCTCTGAACAATTAGTATTACCATATTTTTCAGACTATAAGGCGCATTAAGCAAAAGAAACAGAAGACATTTTTTTACGGACGACTTTTTAATTTCCAACAACGACGACTCAAATACACATTGAGTCATAATGTGTTTAATGCAGCTTTGTACACATTTGTTTACATTTTACAGAAACGAAACTTAAAACCACATGACTCATTTGCATAAACTATAAGCAGAAAAGAAAAAAGCAAAAAAAGAAAAACAGCTTGCTCCTTGTGCGCTGATGCGATCAGCTTCTGTCAGACTAAAGAACATGATTCAGTGGAAAATATGTGAAAATTGGTTCAAGGTCAGTAATCACAACCACAATTAAGGTGCACTGTCGATTTTTCTGAAATTTAAGGGATTTTAAGTGCACCTTATTGTCTGAAAAATACGGTACTCAAGTTTTAAACAAGGAAACAGTAATGAATGTTTCCCACAAGAAATTGGTTAGGCAAGGTGGTGCTGCTGTAGGTGCTACCTACATGCAGATCATGACAAGGCGACCCACAAAAAAATCTCTTGCGACCCACCTGAGGATTGTAACCCCGTCTTTGGGAAACACTGCTTTACGGAATAAGAAAGACATTAAAATCACAATACAAACAAATTAAAACATTAAATGAATATTATCTATCTAATCTATGACACCTTGGGATCATTGTTATAATTTTTACAAATAAATTCTAATATTAATCTAAAACAAGTTAATAAAAGACACAATTTCACTGACATGTTAGAAAACTGAGGTGCCCAATGGGAGCTGAAGTTGCCGTAAACATCATCACAACAAAGAGTGGGCACCTCTGATGAATAGCTGCAGATCATGTTGGTGAGCTGAAGATTTTGTTTCATTTGTACCAAAATGTCCTGCACATGTACAGTGGAGGTGAAAATAGGCACTGATCGTAATATGATGTCTTAAAAATAAGAGATTAAAGATGACTCAAACATCCACGAGTCACTCCACATACAACTTGGTGTGATAAATGGTGAGAGGAAACAGCAATAACAGTTAAAACTCTGACAAGTTGATTTTGCTGAATAGATCTGCTTTCAAATGAATTAATAAACACTGATATGTGATATGAAGGTTCAAATGAAACATGGCTTTATTCTTTTGAAGAACATTCCCAGAACATGTCATTCAGTTTGAAAACTTATTCTTACACAAAGCTTTTCTGAAATCATTAGAAGAATAACTACTGTATTTTTCAGACTAGGAGGCACTCTTAAAATTCTTAAATTTTCTCAAAAATCGACAGTGCGCCTTATGTATTAATTCTGGTTGTGTTTACTGACCTCAAACTGATTTTATGTGGTACACAACGCTCAAAAATCTGTCAAAAATGTTTCAGTACGACTTTGGGAAACTACGATGCTGCACCGTTTTATGGATCATTGGAGCATTACGTCTGTTGTAGTCAGGAGACTCGGGGAGTCGTGTCCTTTAGTCAGAGGCTGATGCATCAGCGCACAAGGAGCGAGCTGTTTTTTCAGCACTTATAGTTTATACAAATGAGCCATGTGGTTTTAAGTTTAGTTTCTGTAAAATGTAAACAAATGTGCGCAAAGCTGAACACATTATTACTCAATGTATACTTGAGTCATCCTCACAGGAAATGAAAAACTTAAATGATCCACCCACATTCACATTCATAATGCACTTTCACCAAGACAGGGAGGCAACGCCGGGCGAATTACGCCAAAATCTGCCGATGGATCGTAGACGCCTGGGCTAAGGATCAGTCTCAAGTGTCATCTGTTTGTTTCTCTTAATGCTCCTTATAATCCGGTGCACCTTATGTGTGAAAATAGACGAGAGAATTCAACATTATTGATATTGCGCCTTATAATTCGGTGCACCTTATAGTACATAGTTATATCCATTTTGTTACAAGTCGGTTGTGTTTTAAGGAAATAAACTCTATTTTGAGTCTCTGCTCTGATATCGGTTCATATCGGGTATCAGCAGCCAAAGAATCAATACTGAGGCTATGTTTATATGATGACGGTCTGAACAGAAGACATAAAAGTGGCGTTACGTCTTCACTTTTTATTCTGCATTTAGACGAGCATTTTCGGGAGGAAATCTGCGTTCATACGGTGACGCAAAAGTGTGTGTATGTATACCAGGCGGTACCAGGTGTTCGATTGTGTATGTATGCCAGGCGGTGAGGTGGTGATGTATGTGACGTAAACACGTACGCGACCTGAGCAGATTTGACCAGAGTTTTGCGTCTTGGGCAGTGTAGACGGAAACGCTACGGGGGAGCATATTCAACTTTTTCGCTCTGAAGGTTTTTTTATTTTTTTTTGCATTTTAAAGCCCCCCAAAATGTCGCCACCTTCTAAACGAAAGGTACTTCCAATAAAATATTTAGTTTTTACCTACAAACGTTCTCATGTAAACAGGCCCTGAATTGGTATTAGAACTGAAAAAGCTGGATTGATGCATCTCTAATTGAAACCACAAATGGATCAGGTTATTTCTTACATTTGTGTTTTATTGTATTTATTGACAAACTTGAAATACATGACAATTGAAACCCACAATTTTAAAACGCTTTGTGCTCCAGTTTCTACCAATGGATCATGCAGAAATTAAACATTTAACGACTGTTTTATTAAATATCTAAGTGCACTAAATCAACTCCACTCTCCACAACAACGCCAATTAAATTACTCTTGTGTCTGCATCGTAAAATCAACCTCACAAATGTTAAGTCTTTATTTTATAAGTAGTTTTACCGCTGCAGTCGTCAGTCGGTGTTTATTACTGACAGAACAAGAGTCTTGACACCAGCTTCTGTTGAGACTTGCCTGGAGTCTTCCAACCCACACAGGGAGACAAGGAACCACCATTCTCCGTCTCTGTTTCTGTCTCTACCTCCTCGCCGCTTGCAAACCGCCAAACACTTCGGTATGACTCACTTATGTTCACCGTGTTTACCTCTCTGGAGATACTGGCAGGCGCTCTCCGCGAGTTTTGAGTCATTCTAAATAGACGGAGCATGTCGATAACGGCGCTGGGAATTGAACGTTTACGCCGCATCGCCACCAGAGGCGATACGGAGGTGTGTTTTACTTTGTTCTGTCTGAAAGTCTGAGCGAGGACAGGCCTGGTGAGGATTTGGATGGGACTTTGAATACCAGATGTACCACAGCGGGGCGCCAGTGTAGAGGCTGTTGTTGTTGTGTCCTTAGGCAAGACGCTGCAAGAACATTGTCGACTACGGGTGTGGCGTGAGTTTTTTGGCGGTGGTCGGATGAGTTAGATTAGACTTAGACTTAACACAAACTTTATTGATGCGCAAGGGAAATTATTTGGACTCGGTAGTTCACACCAGATTATAAAAACAAAGAGAAATGGTGTAATAAATTCTAAATAAGTAGCAGAAATAACAAGAGACTGATGTCAAATAAGACATAATTATAAAAATGTAAATGTACAAGTAAAAATAAAATTTAAGTAAATAATAAAAATATCTTAGACTTATACAAGAGGTTATAAGGAAAACAGTACAAAAAATAAGATTGACATAAGTTACATAAGGGTGTACAGTTGTAGGGAGTATTATCTGTATTATTTAGTATTATTTGTATTGGTGCAGTCTGTCTGTGTCATGTTATAATGTTGTGTTCACATAGAAAACAGACCTGGAGTCACACTTGGAGGATATGACAAAAAATATAATTATTCTTCTTTGTTTTCTCTTTCTTTTCTTTTTTCATACTGATCAATCACAATTTTAGATTTTATTTCATTTAGTCTTTTTAAAAATAAATATTTAAGTAGAAACAGAAACAATAAAATTGGGAACTTTGACCAAATCCAGTTAAAATATAACTGGATTTGGTATAATTACAATATATATTTTTTTAATTGATTGCAAAAAATCTTATAAACATTTTCAATACATTACCGAAATGTAGGTTTCTCACTGTAAATGTTTCTTTTTTTTTACACCAGATGCCCTTCCTTACTCCATATTATATATCCATAACACTGTAAACAAAAAACAAAAAAAATAAAATAAATAAATAAAATAATACAACGTTCCAATGAGTGAAATTTAACACACAAAAATTGTAAAACTTAAGTCAGACCACATGCTTTTAGTGACAGAAGATTGGCTGTAGATCTGTTGATTAGGAAAAAAAAAAAAAAAAAACGTAGCCTGAATGACTCTCAATAAACTACATGTTTTGTTTTTTTTTTATGAATTAAGTCTTTGGTTTTAAATTGCGTAGTTAAAATAAAATAAACATAACATAAACATAAATAAAAAATAATAAAAATAAAATAATAATAAAATATAAATTATAATAAATAAAAATAAAATAAAATGTTTCCAGTGTTTCTTTAAAATAGCCCTACCTGATTAATGTGAAATTTAAAATCCCAAAAACAACAAATCTGTAAGTGTATACAGAGCGTATTGAGATTCTAAATTCCTATTTTTCAACACCTCAAGTCCAGTTTCTTATGATTTCAGCTGGCAAACCTCAACAGGAAAATATGAATCAACGTAACACTAACGGATCGAGGCTTTGTGGCGAGGACAGGTGGTACAAGTGAATGGACAATAGGCTTACACGTGAAAATGAAACCAGCTGTTTTAATGATAACAGAAGTGTAATACGATCAAAATGTTGTTTGTTCAGCATATCCCCTCTCTTAAATCTCACTATTCGATTATGCGTTATTACCAGACCGTGAACCTGGCATTGAGATCTTCACTTCGACCAAAACCCTTTAAAACCGCAGCTATAATTGATGTGGTGCACTTTGAAACTTTTTCGCTGGCTTGCTTGCGAACGCCACATTTTCAAATCCACTTCTTCGTCCACACAATGATTCAATTTGCTTTTATGTATTATGCGCTCATCCCCGTCAACCGTGAATAAATAAACCAAATCCTTCTTTTATTCTGCTAACATGGGAGTGGCGACATATCAAAGTATAGGCCAGCTGCTGCTTATCCCAATTTGTGTTTGAAAAGAAAAGGGCCTGAACGGAGACTTTTAAAGGCACGTAGCTGAACGCCAACGCCGCACAAAAGCAAATCTGTTAATATGTTCATCGCAACGTTCTTATTAAGTCAGTGTTGTTCTGTTGGCCTATTATTTCCCTCGACGATTACTCACTGGTAGTTGTATTTGGACTGATTAATTCATTTTTGAGCTTTGAATCGTTTATTTTCAACTCCAGTTTTCACTGCCACAAGTCCACGCCCACTGCCACTGTTGGGCAAGTGACTTTAAAACTGTAATGTGTTATTTATTTATGACTTGTTTCTGTCATTTCAAAGTGATTCGTTACATTACAATATTACTGTGTTTAAAATGTAAAACATTACGCGACTATTACAGCACTTTAAAGTTACTCTCAACAAAATAACTGTGAAGATGCTGAACTTTTGCGCCGTTTATGGACTGAACCAGGACTAAACCAGGACTGAACTAGGACTAAACCAGGTCTAAACCAGGACTAAACCAGAGCTGAACCCAGACTGAACCAGGACTAAACCAGGTCTAAACCAGGACTAAACCAGAGCTGAACCCAGACTGAACCAGGACTAAACCAGGTCTAAACCAGGACTAAACTAGAACTGACCCAGGCCTAGACCACGTCTAAACAAGGACTAAACCAGGACTAAACCAGGATTAAACCAGGTCTAAACTAGAACTGAACCAGGACTAAACCAGGTCTAAACTAGAACTGACCCAGGCCTAGACCACATCTAAACAAGGACTAAACCAGGACTAAACCGGGTCTAAACTAGAACTGATCCAGGTCTAAACCAGGTCTAAACAAGGACTAAACCAGGACTAAACCAGAGCTGAACCCAGACTGAACCAGGACTAAACCAGGTCTAAACCAGGACTAAACTAGGACTAAACCAGAACTGAACCAGGACTAAACCAGGTCTAAACTAGAACTGACCCAGGCCTAGACCACGTCTAAACAAGGACTAAACCAGGACTAAACCAGGATTAAACCGGGTCTAAACTAGAACTGATCCAGGTCTAAACCAGGTCTAAACAAGGACTGACCCAGGACTAAACCAGGACCAAACCAGCAGTAATCTTGGACTAGAACTTGGAATCTAGGACCGCCCCTGAGCGAACCCTGAGTCCGTGGAACAGGATGTCTGCAAGGCACGATCAGGCGTCAGTTGCAGTTCGCCCTGTGGAGCGTGGAGTTTTGCGTCGGTCCTTTTGCTCGCAGTCACCTGACGGTCTACATGGGCGCTTCTCCGGCGTTTCACCACTGCTGATATCGCGGTGATTTTAGTGAATTTGTATGAAATAAAAACACCACTTCAATCCAGGTTAAAAAAGCATTGTAACGCACATTGCTGACATTTGTACCGCAAAATATTACAGTTTTTTTTCCCTGCAATGCCACATTACTGCTTTACAGCAAAAAGCAACGCATTACAGTAATTTGTTACTTTTATAACGCGTGACTCCCAACACTGCCCACTGCTACTACTTCGTTACCATACCACACCCAACTTTACTTATAAATCACTTTAAAAACTTTACAGCTGGTCAAAGCGCTGCACACAAACACAAAACAGGCAAGGACAATCGCAATACAACTATTCTCTCTAATTTATGTCTCTCTTTTTTTATTTTAATCTTTATGATTATTTATGTTTTGATTTGTTTTTATTGTGATTTTAATGTATTTCTTATTCTGTAAAGCACTTTGTATTACTTTGTGTGCGAACTGTGCTTTACAAATAAACTTGCCTCGCCTTACAACACAAAACAAGCACAATACGACTATTAAAAAACACAGAAAACAATAAGATACTCAACAACAAGAAATGTACATGTCACTTGTTAAAAGGCAGTGAAAAAAGGTGCGTTTTTAGGAGTGATTTAAAAACAGGTACAGACTCCGCCTCTAATCTCTAATGGCAACTGGTTCCAGAGCCGTGGAGCAGCAACAGAAAACGTACGGTCAACAGGAAGCTCAAGTTTAGTGTTTTAGTGTGAAAGTCTAGCCGCTACGTTTTGGACTCGTTACAAACCACAGAGTGCATTTTGGCTGACACCAACATAAAGTGCATTTCAATCATTCTTCAATTTTATTTTCTTAATCGGTGACACACACAGGATTCTGCAGTGTCACAGTCATTTTGGTTCAAAAAAAAAAAAAAGAAAACTATTCTCACCAACATGTTCTGCAGCTGACTCTGAGGTGACTTTGTTGTGGTTACGTTTACGGCAAAGTCAACTCCCATCGGGAACCACAGTTTTCCAACACAGAAGTTAGAGGACTAGTTTCTAAGTCCTTTGAGTTCATTTTTGCAATTTAAAAAGTGTTAATTTTAACAGAATGATCCACGGGTGTCATAGGTTAATCTATAGGCGAGTTTCATTGTTGACAAAAGCGCACGTTGCATGCTGGGAATTATTTTGGTCGGCGGCAAGAAACACGATGGACGGAGCGATAAAGCACGTAAAGGGTATTGATCCCGGTTATTTATCCACTCTAACGGCAGAGGACCCAAGACCATTTGACCAGAAATTGGTCATAAGAATCGATGGAGCCAAATGACCCTTTTCAACCCCGACAAAAGGTGGACCAAACCAAATTTCTGGTCAAAATCGCCAACTACCTGGACAAATATTCACTTTGACGATATCCACAATGACTTGGTGGAAACTCCTGGGCCATTCACAGCAGAAAAGATGAAAACCTCCAAGAGTCTCGATGTGTTGTTAAACTTGTTGAAGTCCATGGTTTGCTAGCATCTTGTACATTTGCTCTGCGAATGTTTGAAAGCCATTTAATTCGCCGTTAGTGGTTCTTTTCACTCGGAATACGAAAAAGACATTTTCCTTCTTCCGAGCTTCTATTTGTGCATCCGATAATGCAGCATGAATTTACCATTATCGGGGATAAATACGCGAGGTTACGCACTGTGTTTGACGCTATCGTGTTTCTTGCCTCCGACCAAAATATTTCCCAGCATGCAACGCGGGCTTTTAATAACAATGACGTCAGCTGAAACTCGCCTATATAGCACCATTACTAGTTTTCAGATAACATAGAAGAAATAACAGTTCTAACACTTTTAAGTCTTAGTTCTTTGGATTATGTCTTGTCAAGGCATTTTAAAATGGAAAAAAGTAGCATATTCGGTTTTGTTGGCGTCCTCAAAATATTGCAATAAATATTGTACCGTGAGATGCATATTGTGAAAATATTGTATCAAGAAACCATCAATATGTCTTCTTTAAGTATATGTTTTGTACTGTAGCTACACAATAGTATACTTTGTCCGCTGCTCATACATTGAGGTGAAGCAGCGTCCGATCTTTATGGTGAAATCATTGTTTACGTGTAATTAATAGAGAATTCAATAAAGCGGTTAAGAGGAGATTGGATGTAAACGGGACACTGGGAGGTATTGTTGGTCGGGAGAGCGCACTGGCGGCTGCTACGTGGAGGCGTCACGGATGAGGTAGAGAGGACTGAAGACAAGCTAACACAGCTGCTAGATAACATTGAGAAGCAAAAGTCAGGAGCAGAGGCAAGAGGGAGTAGCCAAGCCTGCAGAGATAGGAGCCGGAGCATTGTGGCGGTGCGGTATAAACCTGAATAGACGGGATAAAAGGAAGAGACGGAGGGTTTTGTGTGCAGAGAGAGAAACGTGAAAGGTTGTTTGATATCTTTTTAAGTTAATGAGACAGATAAAAATGAAAATAGGGTAATATTGCGATGGTGAGTTAGGCTACGTTCAGACTGCAGCCTGAAGTGACCGAAATCTGATTTTTTGGCCCCTATGTGACCTGCATCTGATCTTTTAATGATGGTGTGAATGACACAGATCAGATTTTTTCAAATGCGACCCAGGCCACTTCGATATGTGGTCCTAAAACCGATACACATCCAATCTTTTGACATGCGACTTCAGTCTGAACGGACAAAGTGCATTCATCCGACCTACAAGTCATGAGCAAGCCACAAACGTCGCTGAAGTAGGCAAAAATTGTTAATGAACTCCGTGTCACTGAAGCGAAGGACATCACCACTCACCACTCTTGGCTACATCTCCACATCCACACGTTCCTTTCAACAGACACTGTCCCACAAAACACCATGAACGCCACAAACCTCGTCCTTCTCAATCTCCTCATTAAAATAAGTAAGTTGTTCATGTTCTGGCTCCGGTACGAGAGGAAATATAAAATCTCCAGGTGCTCAATGCTCGCGTCCATGTTTGGACAACTTCTGTAAACACAGAGCACGCTCGCTGCGGTTGACGTCGTCATGTCTCCAGTGCACATGCGGGACACTTTTGGGCCGTTTAAAGTTCACACTGGAGATCACATACAAGTCACATTTAACTGAAAATGTGAACGACCTCGCAAAAACATCGGATTTCACAAAAAAATCGGAATTGAGCATTAAGCCCTGCAGTCTGAACATAGCCTTAGTGAATCTAGGAGGCTAAGACTGTGTTCATGTATACAAAAGGGAAGTGGAGTCCTGGAAATGTATGTAGAGTGGTGGTACAAAAGGACCAATCGCAGCCCTTATTGTCTGCATTGGTTCAACACGTAGTTACAAAATTTCGGAGGTTCACGTCGGTCGATGAGGTTCACGGTGACGCAAACTCTCTACATCATGACGTAGACAGTTTGACACATGGCCATAAATTGGGCTTAAGAACGAGGCTTTTCCTGTTCTGTTCACCTGGCTCCCCTTGGAGGCTGCTGTGATGCTGCGGGACACAGAGGAAGGACATGTTTGACTTTCAGTCCTTCCATTAAACTGCACTGAGACCTTTGACTGAGACACAAAGTTCACTGAGATGCCCAATGGAAATGTAACATTTCGCCACAGCAAAACTTAAATTTCCCTCTGTATCAATAAAGTTTCTTTCTCTCTCTCTACTGCGCGTGTAAGGAGTTACTCTTGTGAAGTTGCATGTATTGTCCCAGTATAAAATGCAAACACGGCTGTGACTACCTAGACTGATTCACCAGTCGGATTCACTTCGTGGAAACCGTAGGCAGGTATTTTATTTTATTTAACCAATCACTGCTGTTTGGTAATGTGTCAAATCCCATAGGAAGAAGGGCAATAACGTCTTTCCCCTTAATAATATTCACCAAACATTTTCTTTGTTCCGACTTTAAATCCTCGATCTCAGGAATCGTTGCCAACACAGAATGTCTGTCTTCGTCTACATCCATCTCGACCGCTTTGTTTACTGTTGTGCTGCACCACAAAAGGGACCCAGACAGACGCTTGAGTTTGACGTCATGACTTCACAGCTCTTCGCTGATTGGCCGGTGTGCGGTCTACAATTTCCAGGGTTCTTACAAACCGTCTTGTGTATTTTGATTCCTGACCTAGTCGCTGGAGAGAAATGAAATTGAGGGGAGGCACTAGGTGGCGCCAGTCTGGGTAGTGACTGTTGTGGGCCTTAAAATAAGTCTAAGCTCAATTTCAGACTGACACTAGTTGAGCGTGCTTTGGCTGGTGTGAACGCAACAGAGGTATTCTGATTTACATTAAACGACATATTCTGATTTACATTAAACGACATATTCTGATTTACATTAAACGGCCGTTCCGAGAGCATTTGAAGTAGGACATCCCAGAGCAACTCCACACACCCTTGATCTCGGGGCCGACACAGCCCACGGTGCAAGTAATCGTGCTTTGGAATTGGGCAATTAAGCACTCGGATCACGTCATCCTATTCATATGAAAGGGACACGTCTCCTCCTGGCCCCCAAGCAATAACATTTCCATGGAGACAAGCGGATGATGCGCCCTTCACCAGAAATTACACAGTGCACCTTTAGGAATTTCATTTCGGAATACATATTGGCAAAAACAGTGTGCTATTCCGATGGAAGTAAGTGATAAGGAGTTTGCCCGTGCGCTCACCTGCTTACTCACATTATCATCCCATGCACATGACTCACCGAGCTCGACTATGACGCCACAAATTTGAAAAAAAAAAAAAAAAAACGATCTATAGTAAAAGGATTCACTTTCGAGGTGAGTGAAACTTAACATTGCATCAGTGGTTGTTTTGTTGTTCACATCCTCTCATTATCCGCATGGTGCATAAATAAACTCACCCGAGCCCGTTTAGCACACGCCCCAGTGCCCAGATTTAATTGAAAATCCGCCGAAGACATGATCCTCTCCTCTCACTTCTCCCAGCACGTCCCGAACGAGAGGACATCGCGCCTTTTACTATATTTAAAGTTGTTGCTAGTTGCTAAGAAAATCACAGAGTTTGCATGTTGTTTTTGCCTCCAATAGTTTGCAATGAAAATATGCGGCAGGTAAGCATGTGCAGCAGACCATCAAAACCGCCCTGGGCCTTCCTTCAACAATTTAACTGGAAGGGGAAAACCAAGATGCACGAGGGTGACTCTGTTCAACAAGCTTTGCACGCAGTCTCGAGCCCACAACTCAAACATGTTGCATTAAGTGGAGTTTATTTCAGTTCGTTGCCGTGCTGTAATGTGGGGGGCACCTAAAAACAAACACTCAGATGTGAAAGATTGTTTTGTTTTTCATTCTGTGGAAATATTCAAAAGGTTTAGCTTCTTGTATCAATATTCACACTACAGACTTTTATTCCTAAACGTTTCAGTGTGCCAGCATTTATTTATTTTTTATCACTTTGGCACATTGTCGGAAACTTTTTGTAAATCTGTCAAATGTTTTGTGTACTTTGCAAAACTATTCACACAAGACACAAAACAATTCAGAGCAACTGAAAAATTAAACTTTGTGAACAAAATGCGACTCTTGTGCAACACTCAACACTCTTCTTCATCAGATAAAATGAATCTAACATCATCCAGACACTGTCCACAGAATTCAGATTGTGATTGTGTGTGTTCAGTTTTGTCTTTTGTGTCCTGGTCTGTGGACTTTGATAAGAGTGTGCAGTATTTAAGCGCACACACACTATGACGTGTGCAAAGTGCAATCTGTGTTTAAATAGTGCATCATTGTGTTTTAAGTTCTGCAAAAAAAAAAAGTGTTTTGTTGTTTCTCACTGAAGGCGTCAAAACTATGAATGACTCATGTGTAATGCAGTAAACCAAAAGATAAACTCAAAATAACTCAAAGCTTGTTTTAGATTTTAGATTTTTTTAAGTAGCCTCCCTTTACTTTGATGTTTGGATAAAGATCAAAGTAGAGACTGTGGAATGCCCTCACAGATTCCTTAAGGGCACCACGAGGTGTGGAGGTCTTTAAAAGGAGGCCTTTTTATTCCAAAAGGCCTATCACCATTTATATTTTCATTTTAATATATTCTGTCCTTCATATGGTGTTTGTTTTGTGTAATTTCTTATTATGGAATTGTTGTAAATGTTGTGGCATTCTGTGATTACCTTGAAATGTGAAGCTGTTTCTTAAGACTCACTGAGGATTCGAATATAAAATATAAAAAAATATTTAGTTGACTCATTTACTGCATAACTGAAGATATCTTGTTTCACATATTTGATGTCATTCGCATGTGTATCAAATGAAAACACTCAATGTAAAGAAAAAAACAACTTCTCGTAGCACTTAAAAAGAGAAGCTCTGGTTTGTCGTTGTTTAATGTAGTAAAAATTTTATATATATTTAAATTCTGTGTGGTTATTTTGAATGCTCTTTACCAAACACATTTGAATTTGCATTTTTCATCAAACCACAAGAACAACAAACCATTTGCATCATCTCCAAACCCAAACCCACCATCACGTCTGTTGTTCTCGTCCCAGTCTGATCTTTACTGTAACACCTCTGTCTATTTTAAACCAGCGTCTGTGTGTCGTTCCGGGGATTTCCAGCAGTATGCACTACACACACCGAGTTGGAACAATCGGAGCTGTTCTCGCGTCTGCACACGTTCAAAACCACGCCGCGCTAAGTGTAAAATGATTGTACTTCACTTTGGGGCAATTATGAGACGCATGTTTGAAGTGAGAAGAATCCAGCCCGGCCGCTGTCCTCGGGCACGACTCTGTACCCGCTGAGAACTTCCCGACATTGTTCAGAACGTCGTCCAAGTATTACATGTATCAACAAAGAGCGCTAATGACACCTGCAAAGGAAAACAGCGTCTCCCTCGCGTTTTTATATTCTCACGGGGTAAATATAGAGTTCTGACGTGTCAATCAAAGCTGTGGTGCTGACTAAGGAAGCTGCTGATTTTATGTAAATGTGTAAATGTTTAAACGTCTGCCTAGATTAATGTGTTTGGAATAAAAAGGAGTAAGCTGCTTTATTTTAAGACAAATTATCTGTGTTAGGGGAGTTAGAAAATTGCCCTTTAAATAAGAAAAATAACATAAAAACGCATTCATTAGTTAAAGTTAAGAGTAATATTCTGAATTTGTGTCCTCACTGTCTTCATTTGTAAATCTAGGCGGCTATAGGCTACGGTTTTTCACTGCCAAAAAAACCTAATTATCTGTCAGATAAAAAGTACACTTGAGAGAGAGAGGGAAAAAAAAAAACTTCCATTACATCTGGGCTACAGTGATAGATTTATAACGGAAAACAATGGTTCTCAAACCGCCGCGCAATTATTTCAGGCGGTTCCCAGATGATATGGGGAAAAAAGAAAAAGTACGCAGTAGTCTTTGAAAAAGCCTTGGAATACAAATCTCCATTCCCAAGTGTCTTTGGGGGTCGTAAATGTCGGTGTTGTCATAGCGATTTCAACTAAAAAAGGCTGAGAACGACTAAATTCAGGTAAAATTATGATTAATATTACCAATTTAAGTGATTTCTTTTGTATTATTAAAGGGACAGTCTTGAATTTTGGACATAGGACCTCATTTCCTAGTGAGCCAGAGTGTTGGAGACGTGTGGAGACACTTTTAAAAAAAATATCCCATCCAGTCCTTGTATTTGCAGAGGTCGCTGGTGCTAGGCTAGTGCATGTCAATGGCCATAGTTATCCTGCCACTAAAAACAGTCTTACCCACTCCACAAAACACCCGAAGCAAATTTATTATTACACCAGACTGTCCATGTAAATGTCTGTGTCAAATAATTTTAGAAACCAAACCTTGCATTTGAAGGATTTATGTCTGAGCAGCAGCAGCGAGTTGTACTTCCTGATAGAAAACTTGGCAGTGGCGGACTGATATATGAGAAAATAGTCCCTCAACATGCGATGATTCATGCAATGCAAGGTTAGTTTTATTTCAAACATTATTCTATCGACACAGACATTCACATCGACAGTCTGGTGTAATAATAGATTTTCTGTGGGTGTTTTGTGGAGTGGGTAAGACTGTTTTTAGTGGCAGGATAACTATGGCCATTGACATGCACTAGTCTAGCACCAGCGACCTCTGCAAATACAAGGACTGGATGGAATATTTAAAAAAGTGTCTCCACACGTCTCCAACACTCTGGCTCACTAGGAAATGAGGCCTTATGTCCAAAATTCCGGACTGTCTCTTTAAAATGCACACATTGCCAAATAGGTAACAGCTGCATTTGATATACACACTGTCACAGACTTTGGCCTGTTTAAATCCAGTCTCAAAATGTATCAATTCATACTGGCTTTTAACACTATTAACACAATCCTACTAAACAAAAGGTAAAAGGAACGCTGTAATTTTGAAAACTACAAGGTGGAAGAGAGCATTTTGAGCTTCGGAGATGTACCGTAAGTCAAACTTTATTTAATGTGTTCACAATAACTCTCAGCTTTGTTCAATTGTAACGTGTAAAAAAAAAATACTGTATGAGATGTTAAATTGTTAGTGTATTCACAATAAGTCGTAATTGTTCAAACAGTTGGGCGATTACGGCGTCCAGCACGCCCACATCCCTCTCGTCATTATCCGAGTCAGTGTGGTTACTGTTCCCTGGCAGTTCAGTGAAGATTCGGGTCTTGGTGAAAGCTCGGACCACAGTTGATTCTGATCCTTAGCCCAGGCGTCCGTGATCCGTCGGCAGGTCGTGGCGTATGTCGCTCAGCGCTGTCTCCCTGTCTTGGTGAATGTGTGTTCTCCTTCTCTCATCCACTGCTCCCACGCAGCTCGCAATTTAACTTTATAACAGCCTTGAGTTTAAAGTGTGCATTGTGAGCGTGTCTCTTGACAGGTGCATTTTGATATTAAAAGGAATCACAGTATGTATTACTCCATGCATTACTCCAATGCTGCAAGTGGTGCCACTTTGCAGTTTACTAAAGTCGTACTAAGACACCCCAATAAATTCATATATAAGGCGCTCTGAATTATAAGGTGCGCAGTCGTTTTTTGATGAAATTAAAGGATTTTAAGTGCGCCCTATAGTGCGGAAAATACGGTAGACAGACTAATAAGGATTGACTTAAACGTGTGAATGAAACAAAACACAACTTTGAGTATGTTTTTGATGAAGTAACTGCATTATAACACGACTTAAAGCTCACAAGAGTCAATTTTATGTAATATAAGACCTTTAAATACCTTTATATTGACTACATTGTTAGTACTCTAGCCTAAAACTTCCTTTAAGTGCACAAACGCACCACAGCTCCATTGTTTCACTGGTTAGATTTTATTGGAGCAGACAGAACAGTAAACAGCAGCATCAGATATGTTTAAATCCATTTTATTTACACATTTTTACATTACAAACGAAAAACGATATGGATATGGGCCCAAGTGCCAGTAATCCTTCAACCGTCGTGCAAGAATATGGATCCCTCCCCTCATATTTTGAACTTTATTTATTTATTTTCCTTTGATGTGAAGCAGCCGACGCCTCAGTATCTTTGCATCTGATCTTTATAGCGATTCCGAAAGCCAGTTTTGCCGACTTCCTGCTGTGAAGTCTTTGTTGTTTTGTTGCACTTCCTGGTTTTTACGCCCGCTCGTATCTGAAGAGGCGCTGTCGTGCGCGAGATACAAATGTCAAGTTTCTGTGCTCAGCGCTAATGCAGTTTGTAAAAGTTAGGAACAATAACAAGTAGGACAACGCACACACGGAGAAGGAAGCTCAGGCAAACATGCAGTAGATGTTATGTATAAGGTAGTAGTAGTAGGTAGAGTATGTACTTGAAGTAGTGGGCAAAGTATGTAGTAGAAGTAGTAGGCAGAGTATGTGGTAGTAGTAGTAGTATGAATAGTATGTAGTGGTAGTAGGCAGATTATGTACTAGTAATAGGCCCAGGATGTAGTAATAGTAGTAGAAGACCTAGTATGTAGTAGTAATAGTAGTAGTAGTAGGTTTAGTAGGTAGTTGTAGGCCTAATAAATAGTAGTAATAGTAGTAGTAGTAATAGGCAGAGTACGTAGTTGTAGTAGTATGCCTAGAATGTAGTAGTACTGGCAGGCCTAGGATGTAGTAGTAGTAATAGTAGGTCTAGTATGTAGTACTAATAGGCAGATGATGTAGTTATAGTTGTAGTAGTAGGGCTAGAATGTAGTAGTAGTAGTAGGTTTAGAATGTAGTTGTAGTTGAAGGCCTCGTATATAGTAGTAGTTGTCCTAGTATTGTATAGTGTAGTAGTAGTAGTAGTAGTAGTAGTAGTAATGGTGGTTAAATATGTAGTTGTAGGCCTAGTATGTAGTAGTAGTAGTAGTAAGCCTAGCATGTAGTAGTAGGTCTAACATGTATTAGTAGAAGTCCTGGTATGTAGTAGTAGTAGTAGTAGAAGTAGTAATTGGTTTAGTTTATATTTGTAGGCCTAGTATGTAGTTGTAAGCCTCATATGTAATAGTAGTAGATCTAGTATGTAGTTGTAGGCTTAGTATAGTAATAGGTGTAGTATGTATTAATTGTAGTCCTAGTATGTAGTAGTAGGTCTAGTATGTAGTAGTAGGCCTCATATGTAGTACACCATAAAAATAGATAAAAGGACATAGAGGACCACAGGACTCATGCAGTGTTTAAAACGAGTGAATAAAAGTGGGCCTTAAGACAAGAGTAGTAGTAGCAGTAGTTGTAGTAGTAATAGTAGTAGCAGTAGTTGTAGTAGTAATAGTAGTTGCAGTAGTTTAGTAGTTGTAGTAGTTGTGGGCTTTGTCGTAGTCTTAATAATATTAGGCTTTATTGTAGTAGTAGCTGGCTTCGTAACAGTAGCGTTTGTAGTAGTAATCCTAGTAGTCGCAGGCAGTATACTAGGCGTGGTAGTAGGCTTTGTAGTATAGTTGCAGGCTTAGAAGCAATAGCAGGCTTAGTGTAGTAGTCGTAGTAGTAGTAGTAGTAGTAGTAGTAGTAGTAGTAGTAGTAGTAGTGTTGCCTTAGTGTTATTTTGTTGTAGGCTATAATGTATATTTCCCAATACATTAAATAATTAAGCAGTAAGGGAGTGTGACATAGTTTTCGGCTCCAGTCAAACGAAGCTCATCGAGGCTGCAGTCATCGGAGCAAATGTGGAGCCAATTTTTATTTACGTACAAAATAGCAAAATAAAAACACCAGGATCATGTAGCGAGGGTTAATACGAACATTTTAAGACCAAAACGACGAAGTTCGCTGAAGCAGTTACAGAGAAAGCGGCCACCAATTCTCAGTGTAAAGTCAAGAGCCGATGGAGCCAAAAACGCAACCATGATCACTTCCTATTCGGATTTAGCTTTATCCATTTATATGAATAGAGTCGATGCTATTGACTGTAGAACGGCGTTATAGATGACCTTTCAAATGTTGCGTTTAAATGCCATGTCCCCGGTGAGATTTTTCACAGTTTTCATGCATATTCATACTTCGAACATTATTATATGATTCAATTCTTGTCACTTGACCTTTAGCCGCTGACATGTATGAGCCAAATATATAGCAGTGTGTTAAAGGTTTCCCAGGACTGGTAATAAATCTAGAAAATAGACTATAGACTAATATTATTTACGGAATATCCCGGAGTAATGACTTCTAATTCTGACAAATCATACACAGTTATGGCTTAAAATAAAATATAAACACACCACACGTCTTACTTACAAATTGTGATTTTTTTTTCCTCTCTGTTCTTGGGCTGCTCCCTCTTCCTCAAGAAATTGATGAGCAAAGTTCTCATTCATTAATTACATAAATAAATACATTTCAAATTTTGTGTTTATTAAAATGTACCACGTAATATTTTTGTGTTCGCCACTTCCATGCCGCTGTTATTGCTTTTCCTAGAATGTTTCGCAGTATGGCATGACAAGCAGGTGATGCCACCACGCCAAGTTACAGGTCACATCTGTGGAGAGGAAAATGTGCTTTTAGCAAAACAGAAAAACATCCTGCAATTATTAAACGCAAGACACCGTAAAAGCCAGTTTTTAACCAGTTTTTAACCAGTATGACTCTGAGGAGGCGTCACCGTTATACGACGGCCTGGCGACGGCCTGGCGACGGCCTGGCGACGGCCTGGCGACGGCCTGGCGACGGCCTGGCGACGGCCTGGCGACTGGCGACGGCCTGGCGACGGCCTGGCGACGGCCTGGCGACGGCTTTGCTTACCTTGTCGACACAATTCCTGCCGCCTCGTCCCCTGCATTTCCTCACCCCTTTGCCACAACTTTCCTCTTACGCTACAGCAGCTACGATCACATTTCTACTTCCTCCCGATTGCCAAACTGAAGCAATATTACCAAAATCACTAAACTTTTTTTTTTTTTTACGTCACTTTGAAATAGGGATTTCACAGCAACATCATCTCTGCTACTTTCCGTGAAGGTGAGGGTGATCGGACGCGTATGATCCTGATGACGCAGATTACATTCTTTGAAAACCACAACACTTTTTTTACATTCTTAACAAAAAAATAATCAGTCGTCCACTGTTCTTTGAAAACTCAGCACACTCTGTGAACATTTCTTACTTTAACACAAGACATTTTGCTGTCCTTAACTGCACTACAGAACTCTGCGTGAGCGTTGACTGTCACTGTTTGATCTCGAGTTTGTCAGGTGACGAAAATTCAGCCTCAAATGTAAATACGTCATATAATTATTTAAATATAAATATAAATACTTAATATAAATATAATTTTTTGATGGAAAAAATAAACAAAATACAAGATGCAGATCTGTTATTATTTGCCAAATTTAAAAAAAAAAAATAGACCATGACAACTTTTGAGGATTCAAAACAAACAGAAAACGCACACCAAAAGTCTTGTAGAAGTGCAAATGCAAGGAGCAGCAAGACAAAAGTGAAAAAATGCATAGCACACTTAGATAGCCGATGTCAAAAAGGTTTTTTTTTTTTTTTAAAATAACATTTCGGCAAAAAAAGCCTTCATCAGATATTTTTCTTGCTTTGGTTGTCCTGTGGCCCAAAGCAAGAAAAATATTTGATGAAAGCTTTTTTTTTTTTTTTTGCCGAAATGTTATTTTAAAAATAAAAAAGCTTTTGGACAACTTTTGAGGATCGCTTCATAGGGCCAGTTCAGGTGTTGGGGGGCAAAGGGGTTGCGGGGCCGGTCAAAGCGGCGTGGCAGGCCGGAGTTGGCCCTTGAGCCTTAATTTGATGGCCCCTGTTTTATAACAATACTGTGAAACATTTTAGGCAAAACAACAACATCCCCATGGAGACAATTATAGTCAAAATAATTGTGTAGTGCATTTTTAAAGGAAGGATGAACGTGCTTAAACTTGCTATAGATACTAATTATTTATCTACTAATGTTCCCTACACGAGCTTTACAGTTTGAGAAATTAAAATTTAATGCACATTGTTTATTCTTTGGCAGTCCATCCCGAACGTTCATGAATACAATGTTAATTATTCAGTGAAAAATGAGAATTACATGAGGCCAAACATAACTCCTAACTGAGCCGTGCCGTATATTAATATTACATTGAACGCTCCATAAATAAAACACCTGGAAACGGTCACATTTGTTCAGCAATCCATGATACCGATTTCAAACATGATATTAAAACATGCAATTAGATCTCACAAAGCACTCCACATGTCCATAAATATGCATAGAGACTCGACTCACCATACAGTACACCGGGTTTTTGCACACGGGCAGAAGTAATCCGCAGTGATGTATAATGGATGGCGTCTTTGAAGGCTCGTGTTGGAGGTGGCCTCGGGAGGGGGGGTATGTACAGGTTGAACGCCGCTAATTTGAGGAATGTGGCAAAGCTAATGTTGTTTTGATGAGCTGTCAGTCCGCCGTCACATTAGGGCTCTGGTGAGGTGAGGTGTGAGACGGTACGGCGGGAGAGACGGGACAAAAACATGAGCGCGTTTTTTTGTTTTTTTAAGTTCCAAAGTTCGCCAGTCAGTCAGTTAAGTTAGTGGATGTATTTTAGCAAGTTGTTTAAGGTTATGGCGTACTTTATTTGTCGTCTACCTTTGACCCATCCTTCAGTGCCACAGGGGGGACCTCTTAAGAAGCAGTGGTGACCATCTCCAGATCTTGTTGGCTTCGTCAGGGCTGCCTTAGTTGAAAGATTCAACCTCTTGCACATGTTTTAAGTTGGGTAAATTTGACCTATAAAACTTTTCTGCTGATGTATCTGCCATCAGTTTGTCTCCATTAAACATATTTACCATTTATTTTAAGTATTTGTATTGAAAAAAATAACATGTATTCTTACCTCTCCACAGATCTGACTTGTAACCCCATGGAGATAAAGTTGAATCATCAACTCCATGGAAAAAAGCAAGTAACAGAAAAGTTATAAAGTGCAATAAATACAACAAAAATGCAAAATATAACATAAAGAGGAAGTAATAGAGGAAGTACAGTATTGGTGTTTTAAAGCAGGGATTTCCAATCCCCAGGCTGTGGACCGGTACTGGGCCGTGGTTTGTTTGGTACCGGGCCACGAAAGCACAACCCCCCTGACCCATACACTTGTCCCGTGCCTCCTCCAGGTCTCAACATGGTCTAAAACCAGGACTAAACCAGAACTAAAAAAGAACTAAAACCAGAGCTAAACCAGAAATAAAACCAGGAATCAAATCAGATCTAAACCAGGTTTAAAACCAGGACTAAAACAGGATTTAAACCATGACTAAACCAGAACTAAAGCAACACTAAAACCAGGACTAAAATCAGGTCTAAACCAGGTCTAAACCAAATCTAAACCAAGGTCTAAACGAGGTCTGAAATCAGGGCTAAACCAGGACTAAAAACAGAATTTAACCAGGATTTAACCCAGACTAAACCAGAACTAAAACCAGGACTAAAACCAGGTCCAAACGAGGTCTAATACCAGGACTAAAACAGAAATTAACCAGGATTAAATCATGCTGTGTGGATGCTATATGTGGCCGGTCCAAGGTTTGGGACCACTGTTTTAAAGGGTTTCTTACACCTTGGACTCAGCGCTCATTTTTGCGAACACCGACACTCATGTGAAAGAATAGTTGCGATGTTTTTGGAGTCACTTAAACTGCTCGCCCGGTCGACCCATTGCAGACACCCAGCATGTTCTGAATGCATAGAAATCAGGCTTGAATTTCTTTTTCTTATTTTCTATGTACATAATTTGAGGCTGTTAAATGTAAAATTCCTAAGTTAGGTACCCATGTTTGAATCCTGAAAACTGGATAATATACGACCACCCGAACGAAAACACAACTTCATCTCTGTCTTTGAGGTGCAAACATCTGACCATGGCTAAACAAACATCTCCAAAAGCATTTAACAAGCACAAAACTGATATTTTAACCCCGGGGCTTCACACATTCCTCCGACCAACACGTGTTTTCCTGTCCGAGCCGCCGTCCTTGAAGTCTCCATGAATCCTATATTATTTTAACACCTCTCATTTCTCTAACAGGTACAAAACCAACATTCACGACTATTTGAGCTACTGTTTCAACACTGCAGCGCAACGCTCGCCAAACCTAACCTTCCCGAGCCGTGAACTCCTCCAGGTGTAGTCTGGGTTACAGATAATAGCCCACGTTCAGCTACAAAAACAGCATTTAGGGTCCAAATACGTAGCGACATATTGGCAGGACCACTTGAGACGAGCTCAGATTTCGCCAAATCAAAGGTCCCTCAGCGGCGCAGGTGCTAGAAGATTTAGAAGGACATTCCACCAGCGGCAGAAGGTGAAGAGGTCTGGAGAAGATCAGCTCTCCACGGGCATGTTCAGGTTGGTAATTTTGGTCAGCGGGGTTTGTTTAAAGAGGGGACATTATGCTAAATCAGCGTTTTTAAGATGTCTACCGTGTTATAGCGTTATTCACTCATCCGAAACATGCCTGAAGAGGTTTAGATGTCGTCTTCACAAGGTCCAGTAATTTAGCGATCTCTCCTGGGCCCTATTCAAATCTTTCTTACGAATCCGTGTATCATTCGTTCATTCATTTTTCAAAATGAAACCAAAAACAAGAAAATGAAAAAAACAAAATGAAAAAATGGATAGCGATTATTTTTTTTAAGTTATTTTTGTGTTTAAATTAATTGAATAATGAAAAAAAAAAAAAAAAAAAAAAAAAAAGATCATAGCCATTTCCTGTTTACATGACTTAAACTGTGATGTCGGACTTTTGCTCCACATAAGGACTGAACCAGGACTGAACCAAGACTGATCCCAAGACTGATCCTGGTACTGAAATCCTGGTTTAATCCTGGTTTCAGTCTGGTTTAGTCCTGGTTCAGTCCTGGTTTAGTGGTTTAGTCCTGTTTAGTCTGGTTTAGTCTGTTCTGTTCAGTCCTGGTTCTCCTGGTTAGTCCTGGTTTAGTCCTGTTCAGTCTGGTTCAGTCCTGGTTCAGTCTGGTTTAGTCCTGGTTTAGTCCTGGTTTAGTCCTTGTTCAGTTCTGGTTCAGTCCGTATGTGGCGCAAAAGTCCGGCATTGCGGTTTAAGTCACGGAAACGAGAAACGTTTTCCGTTATCGTTTTTTGTTTTGTTTTGTTTTGTTTTTCTTCATTTAAACACAAAATCTAAAACTGAAAAAACAAGTCATTATCTGTTTTCTCATTTTGGTTTTGGATACAAATAATGAAGAAAATAGTTTTAAAATAGTTTTTCCATATTGTTATTTTTTATTTTATTTTGAAAAACAAATGAACTAACGATACACGGATTGTTATGGTTAGTTGTAAGATTCTGTTCAATACACTCACAAACCTACATCATTCATTCTCCCAAATGACAATCCTCCATAAATATACAAAAACATGGTACGAAACTGAACACAACAACTTGACCCGATGCGATGTGCAATAGTTTAATTAGTGGAACTCACACAGATTGTAATGTAACAGTGCTCTGAAGGGGGTGTGATAGCGTGGAGAGCAAAGGGAGGGAGACTCAATAGCGTCAAAAACAAAAGTTAAATTTATAAAACATGTTAATAGGTTTTCTGTGAATATAGCATTTTTAAAACAATAAAAGGTAATATTGAGATCTAAATCTGTTATGTGTTAAAAGTGTTAATATTTGTTAGTAGTTAATACTTGGGTTTAATCGCGGGACCTGGGATTCCCTGGAAATCTGATCAAAACTATTTCTTGATTCCCGAGAATCGAGAGAGAGAGGTTATGACGGGAAACCAGGAAAATAGCCTAATAAAAAAAATTGCCAGGATGCACCATCCAACTTTCCTGAAGTCATTGGATGGATGGACAAAGTCTGGACTTCAGTTACACAGAAACCATCCTGTCGGGATTCAGAAAGACCGGAATAATTCTAACTGGAACTGATGCTGAGTCTGACGACAGCGACACAGAAGAGGAAGTGGAGCTTCGTTTACCTCCAGAGGTCGAGGAGTTGCTCAGAAGTGACACAGAGAATTGAATGGATTTAGTGATTTGAAGTGAGATGGAGAGTTTGTTACTCTTGTTCTGTTCTGTTGTTTATGTTATAATTATCTGAAGAACTGTTCATATGTGACGTTAACAGTCTGTTGTTCTCTCTTCTATTGTTATTACTAGAACTTGCTTTTCAAGATGAAATGTCGGTTCCTGGTCTCTGATTTTATAAAATCAATTTTCCCCAAAAAGTGTGACTTATAGTCCGGTGCAACTTATATATGTTTTTTTTCTTCATTACACATTTTTTGGCTGGTGCGACTTATACTCCGGAGCGACTTATAGTCTGAAAATTACGGTACATAAGGCCTAAATGGACTCCAAAAAATGAACAAAAACAACAGTTATTTCCCGGGAATTCCAGGGAAATTAGTCGTCTTGTCCTGGGATTTTATTCATGTCATTTTCGGGAAAAATATTAAACCTTAGTTAATACCACACAGACGAAAAACACACCCTCTCTAAACAAAGAAAGATGGATGGATGTATCAGGTATCAAGTATTTTCTCTGGAAGATCTGCCACATTTGGTGTAAAAAGTCTGTAGCATTTCTGATGTCCGTAGCGAGCTCCTTTCACAGTCTCCATGGATACAGGAAAAACAAACGGCTAATTTCACACAGTCCGACAGTCCTCGTTTAACTCCGCACGCTGCTGAAAAATAATAAAAGGTTTCGAAAAAGCTCATTGTGCCAACCATAGTCACAAGAGCAGGTGCACTACTGTGTAACTCGTCTCCATGGACATGTACACGTTTTCCATTATCTACCAGTTTCTCAATCTTTAATTTCTTTTTTTTTTTTTTATTATTATGTTACAATAAAACTCGGGTAATTTCAGGAAGGTAACAAAAAACCAAGACGTAAAATGGTAAAGTAAAGAAGTAATTGAATTAACAGGAATGTAGCAGTTAAATTAAACAAAAAGGATCTAAAATATAAACACAATTAACCTAAGAAAACAAAATAACAGGATTAAACATATAACGAGTTTTGTGTCTGAAACTGAGTGACACATAAGACCAAACCAAAACACAAGTGTCCTAAAATAACGTCAAATAAACTTACAAACAGAAACTAAAACGACAAAAAAATGAAATAAACTAAACACAGGGCAGGATTTAACCACAAACACACAAAAAAATAGAAGCTATAACGGGAAAGAGCTGAAGGTGTAGGGCAGGGGTCTCCAATCTATTTTTATTTATTTATTTATTTTTATGCATTTATTTTGGGCAAGTAAAGATTTACATTCATATACAATGGAACATATAACATAAGTGAAATCATAATAAAAATGAAAATAACAACAAATTAGTACTATTATTTTTATTATTTTGCCCAAAAAGGAGTGGGAAGAAGAAAAACATATCGAATCCCACTCCTACTCTTCATAATCTAACACAATGAGCTATCTTTTACATTTTTCAAACTATATGAACTATTTACAAGTGCAGACAGAGTTACTGTTATATCTATATATCTATAACTCAACTTCTTCCAAGTGGCTCGCCAAGAGATGTCTGAATTACACTTATTGTGCTGAAAAAGTAAAATTTGATTCATTAAATGCCTGTTACCATTATGCAAGTTTCATTTTGATGCCGAACTTTGTGCCTTACTATGGATAATGGTTTATGTTTTATAGCCATTTAACTATACCTCATCTAAGGGCCTTTTACACGAGAACGCTTGCGGTTAAAAATGACAAAATATTTGATCAGAAGTGCTTTTCCGTGCCAGTTTTGGGGCTTAAAAATGCAAAAATCTGAAACCACCCTCCAGAGTGAAAAAGTGGAATACACTTCGCTGTAGCGTTTCCATCTACACTGCCCAAAACTCTGGTCAGATTTAGTCAGATGGCATGCAGACCCAATCGAATTCCACACACTTTTGCATCACTGTTTGCATGCAGATTTCCTCCCAAAAACGCTCATCTAAACGTGAAATAAAAAGTACAGAAAAAGCAAAAATGTGGCTGTTTGCTGCAGGTGTTCCAATCAGTGGGAGCAGGAAAAAGGATCAAAACTTAAAACACAATGGACTCCAGGCACTCCAATTTAAAAGGCCATTATTTAAATGGTCAAAGCCAACATGTTTCGGTCCTCATCAGGGTTTAGTTAGAAAGTAGGAATAAAAAGCGAAGACGCGACGCCACTTTTGCGTCTTCTGTTCAGACCGTCATCATATAAACCTAGACTAGGGCTTACAGAGGCTCTTATATTTACTCAGCTTCTTGTGACCGCTAAAACTAGTAGCTCTCTGGCAATTTCATTTTGTAAAGGTAGCTCATTGGAGAAAAAAGTTTGGAGACCCCTGGTGTGAGGCTCAACACCCTCCCCCTTAAACTACAACCTAGTTTCGTAATTAATTGTGGAGGGTGTTACGGCCAGAATGGTTAGACTTGCTTCCATCTTACTCTGTGTCTTTTAAAGTCCCCATATTATAACCCGGTGCTTTCATGCTACGGCTCCAAGGCTCCGATTAAACTCGTGATTTATGTTTTAATGAAAGGATTCTGTTCTATATCCGCACTTTAAACACATCCAGAAGAACTGAATGAAAGACAGAAACGTGAACAGACAAACTAGGATAAAAAAAGGATATATTGTGGGGATAATTACAGTACTTCAAAAATTGCACCCTTTGCGATTTAGCTAATTATCCATCCATCCATTTTCTTCCGCTTATCTGGGGCCGGGTCGCGGGGGCAGCAGTCTAAGCAGGGACTCCCAGACTTCCTTCACCCCAGACACGTCCTCCAGCTCCTTCGGGGGGGGGGGCCCTGAGTCGTTCCCAGGCCAGCCCAGAGACATAGTCCCTCCAGCGTGTCCTGGATCTTCCCCGGGGCCTCCTTCCATGTTTTCACTGTGCTTCACTGTGTTTTTAAACTCCATGCACCTTCACTAGAGCTTTAAGATGTACAGACTAATAATAAAGTGTTACTCAAACTTGTGTAAATGAAACAAAACACAATTCCAGGTCTGTTTTTGATGAGGTAACAGCATTAGAACACGACTAAAAACTCACAAGAGTCAATTTTTAAAGGGACAGTTAAAAAATTTGGACATTGGACCTCATTTCCTAGTGAGCCAGAGTGTTGGAGACGTGTGGAGACGCTTTTTTAAATATCCCATCCAGTCCTTGTATTTGCAGAGGTCGCTGGTGCTAGGCTAGTGCAGGTCAATGGCCATAGTTATCCTGCCACTAAAAACATTACTTACCCACTCCACAAAACACCCGAAGCCAATCTATTATTACATCAGACTGTCGATGTAAATGTCTGTGTTGATAGAATATTGTTTGAACTAAAACTAACCTTGCATCACATGAATCGTCACATGTTGAGGGACTACTTTCTCATATATCAATCCACCACTGCCGAGCTTTCTATTAGGAAGCATAACTCGCTGCTGCTGCTCAGACATAAATCCTTCAAACGCAAAGTTGGTTTTACTTCTGAAATTATTCTATCAACACAGACGTTTACATCGACAGTCTGGCGTTATAATTGTTTGTAAGACTGTTTTTAGTGGCAGGATAACTATGGCCATTGACATGCACTAGCCTAGCACCAGCGACCTCTGCAAATACAAGGACTGGGTGGAATATTTTAAAAAGTGTCTCCACACGTCTCCAACACTCTGGCTCACTAGGAAATGAGGTCCTATGTCCAAAATTCCAAACTGTCCCTTTAATCTTGCAGCACAAGCAGGAAGGCAGCATCAGAATCTGTTTAAATCCGTCCCCACCAACCGTTCATCTCCGCTGACCACTGTCCCGTAATAAAGTCTCTGTTTTCTTTCTTGAACACACTCCCCTCAGACACATCAGATCTCTCACAGCTTTGCTCCTCTGGTCTCTTTCTTGAGTCTTTTGCTGGAGGGGCTGTAGCAGGACTTACCCAGGGCTGAAGATGGATGCTCGTGTCAGCAGGAGCCCTGAGTCCACGTGTAAACAATAACCAGGGCTTTTTCATCTCCGCACCACCTCCCATCTACCCCCGCATACCCCCCATGTACCCCCGCACACCCCCTGCTCCCCTATACAATCCGGCTAAACAACAAACTGCAGTCATCACACGTTCACTTTGAAGCCATCGAACTCTTTCTTGTGCCGCCGTTTACAGTGGAAATCAGCGAACTCGTTCCTTTTATTAAGTCATTTTAGATGAATATTGTGATTTAAAATGTCCAAATCATAATGCAATGATCCACAGTAGTCATGGATAATAACTTTACAGCAGAGACAAGCACAGTAAGTCTTCTTAAACTAATGTTATGATTGTCTAAAACTAAAATGTAAAAAAGATGTGATTGTGTTTTTGCAGTGCACAGATGTACTGGCGGAAACATCTTCAGATATCTGCCCCGGTGTGATTTATGGAGGCAGTAATAGCTGGGGCATTGTGTTCAATGACAGAGCGTCGCCTCTGGGGCGCTGGAAGATCCTATTGAAGTTTTAGGACGTCTGACGAATAGGCCCAAACAGTGATATATGTGCTGCTATTAATAAGAAAGGAATGTGATTTTTCTTGTGTGGAAATGGTGTTTGAAATACAAAGAACTAAAATGTCTAGTATTGCACTTAGAATACGACACAATATTGGCTTTGAAAAGACTGATTTTTACAGTCTTACAACTAGGGAAGTAACAATAACCGAAATATCGTTATATCGTATCGTCAAAATTCTCGGAATAATATTGTGGACCATCACAATATATCGAATTACAAGTCTCTTTGCTTAAATGAAGAGTTATGGAGCAGCAATAGAGGAAACTACATAGACCATGATCCTTTGCTCCGTTTCAGTGCAGACGACAAGAAGAAATAACAGTTCTAAACACTTTTAAGTCTTAATTCTTTGGAATAAGTCTTGTCAATGTATTTTAAAGATGAAAAAGTAGCATATCCTCCACAAAATATCACAATAAATATCACACCATGAGATTTGGATATTGTTACATTCCTAATCGTGCGCCTCCCCGCCATATCGTGAGCTTTCCCACTATATCGCAATGAATACCGTAGGTTCATACTGTGACAATATCGCATCAGGGACTTGGATATCATTACACCCCTACTTGCAATGTGAAAAACAGGACTACTTTTTGCAATAGTCCAAAATTATTCTTCACTTACCTTAAGCATTATGAGCACTTGTCACAACTTTCAGAGTGGAGTTTTGCCATGAAGCCAGTAAAACACTTTATAATTAGATGTAGACAGCACACAGCAGACTTATTTTAACCTTTTAAGATTTTCTTCTGGTGTTTTGTGGAGTGGGTAAGACTGTTTTTAGTGGCAGGAGAACTATGACCATTGACATGCACTAGTCTAGCACCAGCGACCTCTGCAAATACAAGGACTGGATGGAATATTTTAAAAAGTGTCTCCACATGTCTCCAACACTCCAACACTGTCCCTTTAAGAGCTGCTTATACAATATCTGTATCTGTGCTGGGGCAAAAAAATAAAATGCTCAAATGCATGGAAGAGAATGGAGTCCAGGGTGTTCAAATAATAATAATAAAAAATAATAAAAAATAATTATAATAAATACATAAATAAATAAATACATACATAAAATAATAAATATAAATAAATACAAAAAATTTTATAATTAAATAAAATACATAAAAATACATTTAAATAAAATTCAATTCCTATTACAAATGTAGTATTTCATTGCCTTTGTAAAGTTCATCCCATTTAAGGCAAGATTCGCATAGCCAACAATTGGACTCAAAATTTAAATTTTTTTGTACATTAAAGTCTATTTTTATGTATCTGATTTTAATGTATGTCCTTATTTTTACTTGATTATAGATTATTATTCTTTGTTCTATGTCGCACCATAATCACAAAGCAAATTCTTAATTTTTTTTCAATTATTTTCACTGACAACGGAATAAAACATTATAACTTTTTATGATTTTGATTCTGTAAAAACAAATTGTTGTAAGAACAAAAGGTACTCAGAATTATTAATAGCTGAAACTTGAGTACAATTTCTTTCTCCATTTGATTCAGTTTTGACGAGGCATGATTTATTTCCTATTTGCTGCTTTTGAAAACACAAAACTCAATAACCAAATAATTCAAAAATATTCAAGAGCCACATACAGACCAGGGACATTTCTTTTTCTTTTTCCTGCACATGTTAAATTAAATTCTTAAAGGCACATACTTTCCAGATGATTTCACGCTTGCTTGGTTTCTGTGACACGTTGACAGTGACTGATGGGTCTTTCTTTGGCAGATCTTAAACCATGAGCTCACTCTATTTGTTTTCTTACATGCAGACTTGGCCGCACATTACACCACCCCTTCACTTGTGCGAATCGACGTTTGAGAGATTTTCGTTTCGACTTGTTTGTAACTGTCATTCCTGCAGAGTTAAGTTAAAATTTAGCAACATTTTTATGCCCAAAAATGATTTCATCGCCTGGTATGTGTGATTAGTGTAGACTGTAAACTTGTAAGTGCGAGTATCACCGACGTTCGCCAAAAACAAGCTGGTAATGGCTTATTTTCTTCATTTTTTTTTCTCGGAAGTGTTTGAGTGATTAATATGCTACTTTATTTCAAAATGTAATGGAGAAATTGTGGAAATTAAGAAGCCCACCGAGTTGGCAAATTAGAAAATAACACACAACAATGTATTATTATATTTTCTTTTAGCTCTCGTAACAGTTGAGTAAAGATATTGATATTTTAGTTTAAGAAAGACCATTACGCTAAATCAACTTTTCTACGTGTTATCGTTGTTTCCTCATCATAAAGTTTGAGTAATTTAGAGATTAGAGCCAGGAAGCCTCCCCGTCCTCCCCTGTCGTCTCAGAACAGTGAGCCCAAACTAAACAAATTCAACTTTAACATGTTTTTTTCTGCAAATATAACTTTTTCAACACAACAACATGGTGATCTAAATATGTTATGTACACCTCCACTTTCAACAGATGAATTTTATTTAGAATATTTTGGCTGCGCTTACTCAGCCGCAGTGCACAGTTGTTCCCAAAGTGAGAGTCGTGAGATGATTTTCCCAAATAAAAAATAAAATAAACTATGACGTTGTATTCCATCACATTTTAGGCTACGTTTATATGATGACGGTCTGAAGACGCAAAAATGGTGTCACGTCTTCACTTTTTATTCTGCGTTCAGACAAGCATTTTCGGGAGGAAATCTGCGTGCATACAGTGACGCAAAAGTGTGTGGAGTTCGATTGGGTATGCATGCCAAGTTTCTGTGTACTGTATGTATGTGGCGTAAACACGTACGTGACGTGAGCAGATCTGACCAGAGTTTTGCGTCTTGGGCAGTGTAGACGGAAACACGCTATGGAGGAGAGTATTCAACTTTTCCACTCTGGAGGGTGGCTTCAGATTTTTGCATTTTTAAGCCCCGAAAACGCCGTCCTGTGCATTAAAGGACACGACGACGTTACAGGCAGCGAGCGTGCTCTGTGTTTACAGAGGTCGCCTAAACACTGGTTTTGTCTCCCAAAATACAGTCCAGTTCTTGGTAAAATGGGCAGGTTACACATCCACGGCCGCTTCATTTGTCAGAGTCTTTATCCTCCTTGTATTTTGACATTGAAGCCAGGACCGCCTGTAGCCACGCTTGTCCATTTCTTTGGCAATCATTTCAGAAACTGTCCGATTCCGATAAGACCCGTCCAATCTGGCCTGAATACAGAGATCCTCCCAATATATGAATATGTAATATATGAATTACTGTAAAGCATTCCTTTTTGCTGTAACGCAGTAATTTAAGGCGTTACAGGTAAAAAAATGGTAATATTTTACTCGGTACAAATGTCAGTAATGCACATCACAATGGTTTTTAACCTGGATTGAAGTGGTGTTTTTTTCGTTTTTTCTTCATACAAATCGCTAAAATCACCACGATATCAGTAACGGTGAAATGCCATTGTTACTGTTCTGAATCTCGGGATGGGCCCAAAGGTGCACCCACGACCATCAGGTGGCTGCGGGGTTCTCTCCGGGAAGGTCCTAGATTCCAAGTCCTAGTCCAAGATCAGTCCTTGTTGGGTCCTTGTTTAGACCTGATTTAGACCTGGTTCAGCTCTGGCTTAGTCCTAGTTTAGACCTGGTTTAGACCTGGTTTAAGGCCTGGTTCAGTCCTGATTCAGCTCTGGATTAGTCCTAGTTTAGTCCTGGTTTAGTCCTGGTTCAGTCTTGGTTTGGTCCTGGTTTAGACCTAGTTTAGTCCTGGTACTGCGATTTCCCCAGTGCGGGCAAATGATTGATCTTTTATTTTAATTTAAACAGATTCAAAGTAAGCAACTAAAAACCTGTTTGGTCACACGTACCACAATAGAAAGGAGCAAAGGATCATGGTCTATGTAGTTCTATGCTTTTTACCATGCCACATCAACAAAAACAATGCATTTTAGACGATTACGTTATCGATTGACTTTTACACAGCCTTATGACAACGCTAACACAACATGTCTGCTCTCCATTTCTAATCACTTAACTTCTCTCCAAAAAAAATAAAATAAAAAAATAAATAATAAAAGCAGAGCCCTCACCCCTGTTTAATTCGCTGCGCTTCACGGGCACAGATTTGATGGGCTCGTGGGAGTGAGTGTGAGATTCTGGCTGGTACCTCTCCGCGCGCCTGCCAGAGGGTGGGCATTCATGCGCTTATGATTTTTAATTAAAAACAATGATTGCCAAAGCTCCCTGCTCCGTTTGAGTCTTTATCAATCAATCAAGATAAGACGTTTAACTCCGCCTTTGTGTACTTCCCTTCGCGCGCTGAAAAGATACTCACCAGACTGGCTTAGCTTAGCGCGGGGAAAACTGTAGTCCTTTTCTCGTTCGATACAAAGAATTAATGCTATCTGATTAATTAAGTTTCGGCACAGTGGGCTGGGGCGTGTTGGAGACAAAGAAATGTTTTGTGGACGACATGCGGATTTGGGTAATCTGAGTTGAGAATTTTCACTCTAATGCAAGTCAGACGACACTGGGAGTCAAAGGTTTGGGCACTCCCTCTCATTTAAAGCTGCACTCTGGAGCTTTTTCGTTGGGGGTCAGTTTGCTCGTTTCTATAGGTTTGTCGTTGCTCTGCCTGGAATGTTCCACAGTGTGACTTTAAACAGCTCTACCTTACGTTTATTCAATTACAGCTGGTTTTATAGCTCTAAAATACCTAGAAAAACAGACATTCTGACTGTGAGCAGAGTCGCCTCGCCGCAGATCTGACCTGTAACTTGGTCTGGTTTAGTCTCTGTGAACATACAAAGGTTTAATGCCATACTGTGGAACATTCCAGACAAGGCACTAACATCTCCATGAAGAAAAGCATTTGACAGAAGACATCAAATGAATAAAGCAAGATGTATGGAATTAAGTAGTAAAGAAGAAAATGTAAATAGCTCAACTAAATATTTTTTACAGTATGTTTTAAATTAAAACTCTCAAAGTATCCACCTTTTGCTTTGTTGACAGTACCACAAAGTCGTGGCCTTCTCTCAATGAGCTTCTTGATGAAGTCTCCTGAAATGGTCTCCACTTCACAGTTGTGCCACTTCAAGGTCAAGAAGTCCCTAGAATACAAACCAGGGTTCAAATCAAATGATGGTTATGTTTAATTAGATTTTTTAAAATCCAAAATAGGTGATGTCATCAAGTGGTAGTTTTCAAGTTAACTGCTCCTTTTACATTTTGTTCTGGTGGAGATTGACAGTTCAAGTTCAAGTCTGAAATCATCATCCAAATGATCGTAGTTAAGTTGCATGGAGTTTTAAAAAGCTGCTGAGCACTTCCTGTATTGCCAAATGACATCACAAGTTGGAACAGAGTGTTTTCAGTTTTTAAAGAAGAACTCACCTTAAATGTGCAGGGTTTGTGTGTTGAACATGTGTGACTGAAGCAAAACACAACTCCAGGTCTGTTTTAGATCAGGGGTCCCCAACTCCCTCGTTTGGTACCAGGCCACGAAAGCATGAATTCTCCCCTCCCATACTCCATGCAGACCACACCTCCTCCCATGAGCCGCGTGGACCGTGCCTCCTCCTGTACACCGCGTGGACCGTGCCTCCTCCTGTACACCGCGTGGACCGTGCCTCTCCTGTACCGTGTGCACCGCGTGGACCGTGCCTCCTCCTGTACACCGCGTGGACCGTGCCTCCTCCTGTACACCGCGTGGACCGTGCTCCTCCTGTACACCGCGTGGACCGTGCCTCCTCCTGTACACCGCGTGGACCGTGCCTCCTCCTGTACACCGCGTGGACCGTGCTTCCTCCTGTCAACCGTGGACTCCTCCGTAACCCGTACGCAGCGTGGACCGTGTCTTCTCACGTACATTGCGTTGGGGAGCTGCCGAACTAAACCCGGACTATACCAATTCTAAACCAGGTCTAAACCCAAACTAAACCAGGTCTAAACCAGGTCTAAACCCAAACTAAACCAGGTCTAAACCCGAACTAAACCAAGTCTAAACCAGGTCTAAACCCAAACTAAACCAGATCTAAACCAGGTCTAAACCCAAACTAAACCAGATCTAAACCAGGTCTAAACCCAAACTAAACCAGGTCTAAACCAGGTCTAAACCCGAACTAAACCAGGTCTAAACCCGAACTAAACCAAGTCTAAACCAGGTCTAAACCAGGTCTAAACCCATACTAAACCAGGTCTAAACCAGGTCTAAACCCAAAATAAACCAGGTCTAAACTCAAACCAAACCAGGTCTAAACCAGGTCTAAACCCAAACTAAACAGGTCTAAACCATGTCTAAACCAGGGCTAAGCCAGGTCTGAACCCGAACTAAACCCGGACTATACCAATTCTAAACCAGGTCTAAATCCAAACTAAACCAGGTCTAAACCAGGTCTAAACCCTTGGGCTAAACCAGGTCTAAATCAGGTCTAAACCCAAACTAAACCAGGTCTAAACCAGGTCTAAACCCAAACTAAACCCGAACTAAACCAAGTCTAAACCAGTTCTAAACCAGGTCTAAACCCATACTAAACCAGGTCTAAACCAGGTCTAAACCAGGTCTAAACCCATACTAAACCCGAACTAAACCCAGTCTAAATCCAAACTAAACACACCCCCGGGTTTGAGAAATACTGTGGTGCAAAAAAGGTTGGGGACCACTGTTTTAGACGATTAAAGAAGATTATGACAGATCCAAAATCAGCGCAATATGGGTTCTTTAAAGCCGAGCGCCTCGCCTTGAACCTTTGTGATTAAAGTATTTGAAAGGCGCAGCTCACAAAAACATATTCAGTGTAGTAGGAATGCGTTAGAAAAGCCTGTGTAGTCTTTTATTTCTTTTCAAACTGAACAGGTATCTATATTAGGGACCGGCACCCGCGGCGTTTCTGTCATTAGTTACAGTCTGAGCACAGGACCAAATCAACCCAACTTCCTACTCGCGAGTCTCCATGGTGATCGCCATGCCAACGTGAACGGATAACTCGCATTCCTCGCTTTATGAAAAGGTTTTGCAGACATTTACTGATAGAGACCTTAATCTAACGCGGCAAATCAAACATTCTTGGTCCAATCTGTCATCTTTGTTGTATGGATATGGCATAATAATGTAGCTGCTGGTCGCATTTTTACTATTGTGCCGTGTTGAATACTGTGCTACTAGAATGAAATGTTATAAATTTAACTTTAAAAGCCCATATTACGCCATTTTCTGATCTGTTATAATGTTGTTTTCTCATCACAAACAGAATCATTTGGATAATTTCAGCCCTGGAATTTACGATCTCTGTTGAACTAAAGGTGAAAATGAAGCTGTTAACGTGAAAACTACAACTACTACGACACAAACCAGGACTAAAATCTAAACCAGGATTTAATCAGGACTAAAACAGGGCGTGTGTCTGAATTAATGTATGTTACAGTGTATTCCCGTACAGGTTTTGTAATTGCTCATACTAAATCTGTAATAGGACATTTTTTTAATTCCTGGTTTTAGTCCAGATTTTAGTTCTGGTTTGTTCCTAGTTTTAGTTGTTTTAGTCCTGGTTTAGTCCTGGTTTTAGTCCTGGTTTAGTCCTGGTTTAGTTTAGTCCTGGTTTAGTCCTGGTTTAGTGCTGGTTTAGTGCTAGTTTGGTCCTGGTTTTAGTTCTTGTTTAGTCCCGGTTTACTCCAGTTTTTTGTTCTGGTTTAGTCCTAGTTTTAGTCCTGGTTTAGTCCTGGTTTAATCCTGGTTTAGTCCTGGTTTTAGTCCTGATTTTAGTTCTGGTTTAGTCCTGGTTTAGTCCTAGTTTAGTCCTGGTTTAGTGCTGGTTTAGTGCTAGTTTGGTCCTGGTTTAGTCCTGGTTTGGTCCTGGTTTTGTCCTGGTTTTAGTTCTGGGTTTTTCCTGGCTTTAGTTCTGATTTGGTCCTGGGTTTAGTTCTGGTTTAGTCTTAGTTTAGTCCTGGTTTAGTCCTGGTTTAGTCCTGGTTTTTTGTTCTGGTTTAGTCCTGGTTTTTGTTTTCTGGTTTTAGTCCTGGTTTAGTCCTAGTTTAGTCCTAGTTTTTTGTTCTGGTTTAGTCCTGGTTTTTGTTCTGGTTTAGTCCTGGTTTAGTCCTGGTTTAGTCCTGGTTTAGTCCTGGTTTTTGTTCTGGTTTAGTCTGGTTTTTAGTCCTGGTTTTTGTTCTGGTTTAGTCCTGGTTTTTTGTTCTGGTTTAGTCCTGGTTTTTGTTCTGGTTTAGTCCTGGTTTTTGTTCTGGTTTAGTCCTGTTTTTTGTTCTGGTTTAGTCCTGGTTTTTGTTCTGGTTTAGTCCTGGTTTTTGTTCTGGTTTAGTCCTGGTTTAGTCCTGGTTTAGTCCTAGTTTAGTCCTAGTTTAGTTTAGTCCTGGTTTTTGTTCTGGTTTAGTCCTGGTTTTTGTTCTGGTTTAGTCCTGGTTTTTGTTCTGGTTTAGTCCTGGTTTTTGTTCTGGTTTAGTCCTGGTTTAGTCCTGGTTTAGTCCTGGTTTTTGTTCTGGTTTAGTCCTGGTTTTTGTTCTGGTTTAGTCCTGGTTTTTGTTCTGGTTTAGACCTGGTTTTTGTTCTGGTTTAGTCCTGGTTTTTGTTTTGGTTTAGTCCTGGTTTAGTCCTGGTTTAGTCCTAGTTTAGTCCTGGTTTTTGTTCTGGTTTAGTCCTGGTTTTTGTTCTGGTTTAGACCTGGTTCAGTCCTTGTTTGTTCCTGGTTTTTCCGCAAGAAGACACAGTCCACGTAGCGTGTAGAAGGCAAAAAAAGGTGACCCTTCAAACTATGAGCGGTAGGTGGCATATCCCCATTCACAAAAGTTACGTGTCTTGACTTTAATGTGTTTTTAAAATACTGATTACTTTAGCATTCAACATTGGCATTGCTCTGCCTGGAATATTCCACACTGTGACTTTAAACCGCTCTATCTTACATTTACTCAATTACATATTCTTTTACTGCTCAAAAACACCAAGAAAACCCGGCATTCTGACTGTGAGCGGGGTCGCCTTGCTACAGATCTGACCCGTAACTTGGTCTGGTTTGGTCTCCGTGAAGACAGAAAGGTTTAATGCCATACTGTGGAACATTCCAGACAAAGCAATAACGTCTCTATTTGAAAAGCACTTGACAGGCCCTGAAGAAATGTATGTTTTTTCTATATTTATTACTCATTTACTGCTTTCTACGTTTTATAAACAGACGGAAAACATTAAAAGTATAAAGCAAGACGCATGGAATTATGTAGAAGGAAAAAACACTATTATATATGTATTTTTTGCTAATATTTTAAATTAAAATTCTCAAAATATCCACCATTTGCTTTGTTGACAGTACCACAAACTTTTTCTCAATGAGCTTCTTGATGAAAAACATTGGCATTTTTTTTTCTCTCTTTCTTCTTTTCTTTTCTCTTTTTTTTTTTTTTTTTTCTTTTTTGTAAGTTACATCTAAATCACGTCATTATTTGCACACGGAAAACCACACCATGTCCTTCCCTCTCCGCGGCGCCAACAAAAGGACATCTCTTTTTGTGCGTATCTGCCGGTTTCACGTTGCATTTCCCTCGCGCTCTTTCTTTGATGACAGCCAAACATGCGCGGCCTCTTAGCGCGGGTTGAAAGGGTGACATTTGACCCGTCACGCTGAAGTGCGCTCTGCAGACCGCACTTGACCCGCCGAGTGCCCCGAGATGAATGAGGTGCGCGGCTTTAAACAGGAAGTCCGCTCGACAGGGAGGTTTATCTGCTCTTTGTCTGCGGCCGATTCTCCGTTCGCGGGATGGGTAGGTGTTTGTCGAGGGTTTTGTGGGTGCGGGGAGGCCGCGCGGGTCACAGCATTTGGCTCGGACCAGATCATTTCATTTAGTCGTAGTTCTGGACGGTGCAGCAAGGTTTGGCAATTTTTTTGAACTTTGAACTAGTTAGAAATTGTTACACAGTGGTCCCTCGTTTATCGCAGGGGTTAGGTTCTAAAAATAACCCGCGATTGGTGAAATCCGCTTTGTATTTTACAATTATTATATCTGTTTTAAGGCTGTAAAACCCCTCACCACACACTTTATACACTTTTCTCAGACAGGACACTTAGAATCCTTTTTGCATCCTTCTTAAAACTTATTGCTGCTGTCGTCCTTTTGTTATTTTTGTCCTTTATGTAACAAACCGAAGATTCTTTTATTCTGTAATGGAGCCGAGTCCATTTTTGGAGACTCACACACGCCCGTTAACCCGAGATTATATCAAACTTTTGCGCTGCCTATACCACGGACTCAACCAAAACTAAACCAGGACTAACTGATTGAACTGACTGATTCCAGGACTGAACAAGGACTACAACGGGACTAAAACAGGACTAAACCAGAACTGAAACAGGACTCACTGTCGGGACAGGGTCGGAGGTGACTGCAGGAGAAAGGACCGGCTCAGCTCTGCACCTCATGAATGTAAGCGCGGCCGTTGCCTGATCGTGCTTTGTGGACACCCTGCTTCGCTGTTCTCTCCCTTAAGTCGAAGATTAGTCCTTGTTTAGACCTAATTTAGTCCTGGTTTAGTTCTGGTGTAGTCCTGGTTTAGTCCTGACCTGCCCGCAAAATTCCAGAACGTTAAAACCCGCCCGTTTCAGCAACTATTTGACCCATAAATCCATTGAATTCGTCACCCTCAGTGTCACTTCTGAGCAACTCCGTGACCTTCGGAGGTGTGTTCAGTCTTCTCAATCGTCTTTATAAGTTTGTTTAAATTTTTAAATTTTAAATTTCAGTGGTACGGAAGTAATGTTGCGATTGATTGACATGATACAAACAGGACAGAGGCTCTTTGTGCAGGAGACATGTGCAGTAGAGCTAAGTGACAGTGGTACAGGAGGAACAGGAGCAGCAGATACTGACACATAAGATTAGATCGCACTCTCGAGGCTGTCAGTGTGAAAACTTAAATATATAAATAAGTCTCACCAGAGTATAAGTCGCAGGAAACACCCAAACCATGAAAAAACTGGAACTTATTGTCAGAAAAATAGAGTAGTTGGAACTTTGTTGAGAATCAAACACCTAAACAAGGACCATGAACACTCGAAATGATCACAGGCTCTTGCAAATGTGCTATTTAAACCAATTTTGTATTTTTTCTTTTTGAGTTTTCAGGCAATCTTAAAACTTTTTTGGCAGTATTTGCTGATGTGCGCATTGTGGCACCATGGAAACTGCTGCATGTTTCTGTATGTGTACGGCAGAATGTTCAATAAACTCCCAATGGAAAGGATCAGTGGGGAAAACCATCTCTTGCTGCACATCTGGGAGTACAACATCATCAAATCATCTAAAATCTGAAAACCATCCAATGAAATCATCGTGAAAAATATGAATATTACAGGCAAACTAAAAACACATCCAGGGAATCAAGCAAGTACTGGACCCTTTACCAGAAAAACACACTTTTAACTAAATTCACTCTGTTGCAGGCATATAAAAGTTAGTTAAAGTTAGTCATGCAATATTTTTAACTTTTCCAATAGTTTTTTATTCAGAAATGGCAAAAATCCATTCAGTGAAGAACAAAATTACAATCTGACCCTGACATCATTTCATGGTTTGTGGTGAGAGGATTAAAAATTAGCTCTTGGCGGGTGAGGTAACCTTTTTCCACATCGAACATTTGTCAACTTTCGAAAACGTCAACAACGAAATGCAATGCTTTTAATGCAGCCAGGGCCAAACCACAGCAAACAGGAGAATCAGCGAAATGTAGGCGCTGGCATCCAAAATGTGAATGTATTTTATGAATCAGTGTCCAGGGCCAAGAGCATATGCGGCTATATTTAGAAGAGTGAGTGCTCGTATGTGCCTGGTATATGGAGAAACACTGAGTCCATTCACGCACAGTGGTCTGGGCTGCAGGTTTAGCTCAGAAATGGTCAGAAAAGTTATGAATATGGACTGTATATATAAATGGACAAATGTTTTTACTTGACTTTACATTGGAAAACTGTCACCCCTCGCTCGTCATTTTGGTAGTGTTGTAGTCAAGACCGCACGAATCGAGACCAAGGCCAGTCCGAGACCACAGGATCCCGAGACCGAGACAAGAAGAAAATCTCTGAGGGTCAAAACTGAGACAAGACCGAGACTTTTAAAGGACGAGACCGAGACAAGACTGAGACTTTTAAAAGGACGAGACCGAGACAAGACTCAGACTTTTAAAGGTCAAGACCAAGACAACACAAAGATCACGGCCCACTGAGACCAAATCCAGACTGTGACGAAGCGCCTGTGTTGCCCCGTCATCTCCCGACTGGCGCGTCTGCATCTGGTCAAAGAGCGCGCACGACGCTTCCTTCCCTCCCCGTTTTGCGGAGCTAAGCTCCGATAGACTGGTTTATGCAGGAAGCTCGTGTGTCTCGCGGTCCTGTTTTTCCCCAACATCTGAACGGTTTCCCGGCTTGTGCGTTTCGAGGTGCACACTCGACGCCGACGCTGCTTTCCTACCTGCAGCAGCCTCCGCGCCGTTCTTGAGTTTAGGGCCAAACTGAGGCACTTCCTGGTTGTGCTTTAAATAGCGCATAGTGGCGCGCTCAAGGGGGACATGTGATCATGGACTCGACCATTGTGGTCTATTTGGGGTCATTTGTGGGTTTTTGAAGTTGTTTAATGAAACTTATGTTAACCTTATGAGGTGTTCTTTAAGTTATTTTTATTATGTTTATTTCCAAGTTGATTTGTGTTCCTCAATACAATTTTGCTTATGTTAATTCCTTAAAACCCCATTTTCGTTAATTGGTTAGCCCGGGGGGAGGGGCTAAGGGGGTATAAAAGGAGGGAGCTCCAGTCATTTGCAGTGGGTATTTGGCCTGACTACGTGGGTGCTGCAACTGTAAGTGATTAGTGTACATATGTTTGTAAATACTTCTGTCTACCACCTCATTTTTTTTTTGTCACTGTAAATATTTCACTCTGCACTTGGAGCTGTGGTGCGAATAAAAACCCACTTAAGTGAAGTTTTTTGACTGAGCCATCATTTTTACATTTATTTCGGACGAACCCGTGACACAGACCACCTTCTCAATTTTCTACATTTATTTTATTTGTATTTTACAGTTATTTTGGCACATTTAAATCAAACAAGCTCACGGGCTGCAGTGAGGAGCCCCACGTGCTCCCACACATAGGTGCAGGTTTATTGTCGACAGCAGCGGTCGTAATGAAATATAATCACACTCCGTTGAGTTTCAGACCTTGAGTCCATGACAAGACTGAGTCCAAGGGCCTTCAAGACTGAGACAAGACTGAATCAAAATGCCCTTGAGTGCGAGATGAGACCAAGACCATAGAAAATGTTCTCAAGGCCGGTCTCAAGACCCAAGACCTGTCTCGAGTACTACAACACTACATTTTGGTCTTACATTGTTCGCATTATCGGATCTGGCTCCACATCCGCTCCTATAACTGCTGACCTTGTGAGCTTCATTTGACTGGAGCCGATCGCTATGGATGACGTCACACTCACTTAGTCCCCCTTTTTATACAGTTTATAGTTATGAAATTTGGTTGTCTTTTGATCTGATACCAAGAGAGCTGAACGATTGAGAAAAAAATGTACTTAAATTTTTTCTGGCAGATACTGTGATTTCGATTTCATCCACAATTTTTTCTCAAATCAAGTTTCAGTGCACATGAACATTTGCAAACATCACAGAAGCTTACATCATACCTGCGTTCTGCACCGATGTTTTGACGCTAGACAATAAAGGCCAATTTACACAGACAATAAGGGCTGTGATTGGTTCCTCTCTATCACCACTTCACATACATTTCCTGTATTCCGCTTTCCTTTCTTTCAATATAGATTGAGTAATAGGGAAACATTAAAACTTTAAAGCTCTTAAAAGTTGATTCTTGCATAATATCTCTGTTGAGTTTTGGATATCTTTTAAACCATGGCTTTGTTGTGTCTTGTTTCCACCATCCTTCAAATCACATTTAATTTGCTGTATCTTTATCTTGTTACATTCTCTCCTATTGTGGGTTTTTCATTTGTGCAATATAAAAACATGTCAGGTTACATAAGTGAAACATTCACGTTTGACTTCACACCGGGTTAAATTCTATATTCCAAAGTACAATTTTCAAGCTTATTCTTGACATTTTTACAGATAATCTTTCCTTTACCACATTGTGTTTTGACAGCACATCTGACAATTGGAATAGCTGTAGGCCGATTCTTAAACTGTGAAAAACAGAATTAGTCTTTTCAGTTCTTCTTTACTTTCCTCACACACTCACAGCATCTTACTTTACATACACACATTATTATTATAGATACATTAAAGGTGCTCCTTGTAACTTTTCTTGTTTCTTTGCTTTTATTGTTCCACAGTATGGCATTAAAGTTATCCATCTTCCATGTATTAGGTTTAAGGATTTTTAAAATACAATAATGTTCTCAAAAAATTGACAGTGCGCCTTATGTATTAATTCTGGTTGTGATTACTGACCTTGGACTGATTTTATGTGGTACACGGGGCTCAGAAATCTGTGAAAATGTTTTAATTACGACTTTGGTAAACCACGAAGCCACACCGCTTGATGGATTGTCGGAGCATTACAGCTACTGTAGTCAGGAGTCTCGCGGAGTCGTGTCATTTAATCTGACAGAAGCTGACATCAGCATCAGCACACAAGGAGTGAGCTGTTTTTTCAGCGCTTACAGTTTATGCCAGAGGTGTTCAAACTTTTTTCATCAAGGGCCACATATTTAAACACAGACGAAGCAGAGGGTCGATCGAGGGTCGTAGACTGATGCTCAATACAGTGAATAATTGAAATATGTGCATGTTTAACACGTTAGAATGAGCCATCAGTCTTTATTTATGCTAAGATTCTTAAAACCTCACACTAAATATTAAATATTAGCTTTATCAAGGTAGATTTTCAAAAAACTTGCAGTAAAAAAATATTTTTTAATTGATGCAAGGCAATTTGGGCCAATTCACCTGGAAGCCTGACGGCCAAGAAAGATTTGTCTGAGGGCTGCATTTGACCCCCGGGCCATAGATTGGACATGCCTGGTTTATGCAAATTAGCCATGTGGTTTTAAGTTTGGTTTCTGTAAAAAGTAAACAAATGTGTGCAATGAGGCTGCATTAAACACATTATTACTCAATGTATATTTGAGTCATCCTCATAGGAAATAAAAAAACAAACTTAAATGATCCACCCACATTCACATTCATAATAAACATTAACCAAGACAGGGAGGCAACGCCGGGCGAATTACGCCACGATCTGCCAATGGATCATGGACGCCTGGGCTAAGGGATCAGTCTCAAGTGTCGTCCGTTTGTCTCTCTTATTGCGCCTTATGTATGAAAATAGACGAGATAATTCAACTTGATTTTTTGGACTATAAGCCGCAATATCAGTAAAGTACTGTGGAAGTTGTGCGTAATAAAAAGGAGCCGACAACCTCACATTTCAGACACAGAAAGTTGTGTGTCGCTTTATTAACTGAACTCACAACAACAACAACAAAACAGCTAATAACGGTAAAACAGAGCAGCGCGCCTCAAACATCAATGGGTCTTAAAGAACACAAACCTGAAAACTGAACACTGATCATCGGTAAGTATGTAACTAATGTGTCTCTAGGTAGTGGTGAATTATGTATGTAAACATGTATGCTGAATGCTACAGTACTAATGTTTTTAATTGCTCAAAATGCCCTGGAAAATCATACATTATTATTGTAAGCAAGGTCGCCTCTCCGCAGATCTGACCTGTAACTTGGCCTACTGGCGTCGCCTACTTATCCTCACAACACTGATAAGCTTAAAGCCATACAGTGGGACATTCCAGGCAAAGCAATAAAGTTTCCATACAGACAAAATGTTTGCTGGCTCTCCTCCAGTAAAGTTACACAGTGCACCTTTAACTAACAAAGGAATCTTTCCAAATCACTGCAAAAGTGACAGTTGAAAAATGATGTAGAAACTGAGCAACAGTCCCTTATATCTACAAAGCAATCTGAATATTATTTACTACTTTTGGCTGGTGGCAGCGCAAAGACCCGGGTGATTTGTTGGAGCAGGATCGTACAGAAGAGGTAAAAGATGTGAGGATCTGGGACAGGGGCGTGAAGGAGCCAAGATGAAAAGTTCCAGAAAAAAAACGAGAAGATCTGAATGCATCGTGGGTCCATAAATCAGGTATATGTCAATTTCGAGGAGCGAAGTTCAGACGGAACACGAAATCAAAGTCTTGTTCAAATAGAGATTGTGAACAGTGTGGGTTAGATTCACAGGGAAAAGATTATAAAGTAAGGCTTGGCTGAAATAGTAGCCAACGGGGCAAAAGTGGAGATTTGTTTTGAAAAAGTACAAAATGAAAACCAGTGAGGCAGTTTGGTTATTTCTTTTTCTGTATATTTGATATTTTTGGGTGACTTGCTTTCTCAGATAAGTTTTTATATATAAATAAGACCAATCATGAAATATAAATTGAGAAAAAAATATTAATAAATTCAAAAAAATAAAATTAATAAAAATAATGAGTTTTTTTTTTTTTTTTTTTTTACACATTTTAAAAAGTATTATTATTATTATTATTATTATTATTATTATTATTATTATTATTATTAGGGACGGGCACATTAACGCATTTATTTTTGCATTAACTAATTAAGTCATTATCGCCGACAATTATTTTAATGCCATTAACGCAGTTTTTGTTATTTATTTATTTATTCATTTTATTGTAAATGTCTCTTTCTCACTGGCTTTTATTTTGAAAAAGTCCACCGCGAGCGTTTCTTTAAGTTTGACGTCTTTTCTTTGCACTTTTTTTCACTTTTTTCTGTCCACGTGAGATGCAACGTGTTTGAGCCTCCGCGAGCCGCGGGCCCGGCCGCAGGTTCAGCCGCAGGCTCCGGTTCCGGCCGCGGGTTCGGCCGCGGGTTCGGCCGCTGGTTCGGCCGCTGGTTCTGCCGTGAGCTCCGTCTCTGGTCTGTCCAGTCGTGCGCTCTGAGCTGAGCTTGTTCTTTAGTTCAGTGCTGCAGGGGGAGTCACTGATTTACCCAGGTACCATTGGGAGAAAAAATGTGATTGGTCCATTTCCATTTCATTATATTAACCCTTTGTTTCCCAAGAAATATCAGTCCAAGTTTATAACAATGATCTAGAAATCACGTCGAGTATGTGCTTATGTCATATAGATCACCACCTAGCGTCACCACCGAGCCGTCTGGCATGGAAACCCAATCGAATTCCACACACTTTTGCGTCACCTTATGTATGCAGATTTCCTCCCAAAAATGCTCGTTTAAACGCAGAATAAAAAGTGAAGACGCGATGCCACTTTTGTGTCTTCTGTTCAGACCGTCATCAGATAAACATAACCTACCATAACTACTATATCAGCCTGTTTGAAATTATAATGTGTTTAATGCAGCTTTGCAAACATTTGTTTACATTTTACAGAAACAAAACTTAAAACCACATGGTTCATTTGCATAAACTATGAGCTCTGAAAAAAACAGCTCACTCCTGCTGAGCTGAGTGAGCAAGGAGACAGCAAACAAGCGAAGCAGTGAAATCAGAATGAAATATAAGTATTACATCAGTATATATGATATGTCAGAATCCATTTCATGTTTAAAAAATATCTTGATATATTTTTAAAAATCAAGATATCGCCCACCCATAGTACATTCATGAGGCCACTGAAAATCTTTGTTATTTCGACAGTTACAATAAGAGATACAGTTAACAATACAGGAAGATTTGCAGTTCAATCCTTGCAACGAGGAACTGCACTGACGTTGTGTCCTTGGGCAAGACAATTAATTTCAAAGCTTACGATCACCAAATAACTTTGCACATAAATCGAATGTTTCCATTTGTTATAACATGCCTGCACAGATTGACTTTGCGTCTCGTTGCGTGCTTTCTTTTTACAGTTACACAGTTCGCTGCCAGGAGCGTGTTACAGAGGATTGTGCGTCGAACCTATAGTGAAGGTGACATAAATATAAAAGCACGCACGCATAGACAGCCAGTTCCATTCAGTTAAAGATATGATGCCTGTCAGTCAAAGTCAACCCGATGTACTGAGCTTAACAGACTGTGAAGAGAAAACATTTTTAAAAGTTGTTCAGCCGTGAATGTGTCAGTGCAAGTGGTTGGAATGCAATGTTCTTATATGCTTCACTTCGCGTCCCTTTTGAACTACGGCGATTTTCAGAATAGTATTACCTTGAAAACAATGAAAAAACTAAATGTGGATGGTCCGGTTTAGATTAGGATCCTGGTTCAAAGTCTTTGTCAGGGTCCCTTTTCCGTCGGTATCGTATTTTTTTTTTTATTTTTTTCTTCTACACCTCTGCATCTTAGTGTACATCGAAGTTGGTTGTTCAGGGTCAGTGGTGTGGTGTGTGGTGCTATTGCAGTGTGTGGGCAGTTTTCATTTTTTACAGCTTCATTAAGTCTAGAACATAAAACTGAACTGAAACTAAATTGTTAGATGTGTAAGATGTTTAGATGTGGTGAAATTTGCATGTATTGAACGTGTGGCCAAATCGACAGCAAAATAATGGGAATTGCGCAATGACTGGACTGTGTAATATTTTGGAGTGTGCAATAATGGGAACTGTGCATTAATGTGTAATGAGTGGAGTGTGCAATAATGGAACTGTGCAATAATGGGAACTGTGTAATGATGGAGTGTGCAGTAATGGGAACTGTGCAATAATGGGAACTGTGCAATAGTGGGAACTGTGTAATGATTGGAGTGTGCAATAATAGAACTGTGCAATAATGGGAACTGTGTAATGAGTGGAGCGTGCAATAATGGGAACTGTGTAATGAGTGGAGCGTGCAATAATGGGAACTGTGTAATGAGTGGAGCGTGCAATAATGGGAACTGTGTAATGACTGGAGCGTGCAATAATGGGAAATGTGTAATAATGGGAACTGTGTAATGAGTGGAGTGTGCAATAATGGGAACTGTGTAATGAGTGGAGTGTGCAATAATGGGAACTGTGTAATAATGGGAACTGTGTAATGAGTGGAGTGTGCAATAATGGGAACTGTGTAATGATTGGAGTGTGCAATAATGGAACTGTGTAATAATGGGAACTGTGTAATGAACGTAGTGGGCAATAATGGGAACTGTGCAATAATGGGAACTGTGCAATAATGGGAACTGTGCAATAATGGAAACTATGTAATGAGTGGAGTGTGTATTGATTGAAGTGTGCAATATTTTATTGTTTGGCCCCCTGTGACCTCAGCCCTTTGGGACAACATATGGAAATGAGCTTTAGTCTACAATCCAGTGTGTTTACATTCATGCTGTGTTATGTTTGTCCATTTACAGGCTCTGTCCCAATCAAATAAATAAATAAATAAAATTTGCAAATAACAAAAGCTTCACTAATATATGGAATTCAATGTCCTTTGTAGAGACCCAAATCTCAAATTGGGTTCCATTACGCTAACACTGGGCTTTAGACTTCTACAAACATGATATAAAATGCATTTGTGTACAAGTTTGGCAATTAAACTTTGAATCTGTTCTCAAAATGATGAATGCTAAATTGTGTAACTTTTCTGGAGGGTGCGTCAAATGCTTTTCTCGATGGTGATGTTATTGCTTTGTCTGGAATGTTTCACGGTAAGGTATTAAATCTTTCTATTTTCATGGAGACCAAACCAGACCAGTTAACCAGAAGTTACAGGTCAGATCTGTGAAGAGGCGACCCCGCTCACAGCCAGAGTGTTTGTTTTTCTAGGTATTTTTGAGCTGCCACCTGTAATTAAACGAACGTAAGGTTGATCTGTTACATGTCATACTGTGCAACACTCCAGACAGAGCAATGACATATCCATAGAAAAAAGTAGGTGACGATCCTCCACCGGAAAAAGTTACGCAATGCACCTTTAATTCAAAGCTGTAGATTAACTTAACACAATTCGTCATGATCATTCAGCGAGCAAAAATGTGCAAAGAAGTGATGAAAAAATTAATACAAAAAGATATACTGCTATAACTGGTACACAGCTCCAGTCTTCCAACTCAAATTTGTCTAGGTATAATACTCCCTACAATGGAAGCGTAGCCAGATTGGACAACAGTATCGCAATGGTTTGAGTGTTCGTCCCACTTTCACAAACCACAGTTTTAACCACCAACACTACCAAAATATAATTAAAGGTTGGGCCTGTTTAGTTCCCATAAATTCAACTATTTGTTTGATGTTTTTATAAGGCAATCTTCTCCTCAGACAGTCATCTGCTCGTAAATCTGTGTGAACATCAGACACTGGTAACCTGTTGAGCGACTTATGCTCAGACTCGTAAAAAACTCTTAACTCCAGTCACACCTTGTTACCCAGATTAAACACTATGATTTATTACGAGATTATATATTATTGTGTCTTTCTTTTTTGTTCAATCTTATTTTAAAATTTATATGACATCAAAATCTTTTTTTATGTATGGAAAATATGTTTTGTACTTTCTGTTAGAATGCAAAAAATGGGAAATTATTAGTTTTGTCAAGTTTGTCAAGATGAGAAGTCTGATACAAACCGATACAGATGTTTTGTAGTGAAGTCTGTTGATCACTGAAATTGGTTAAAGATTTTAAAAACATTTAGCTGCACTTCTTGGTTTCATTTGTTTATGTGTTACAGTTGTCTTTTTGTGCACTACCGGTCAAACGTTTTAGAGCTATTTATTGCAGTTGAGCAAGTCCAGTGAAGAGCTTGAAGTGGTACAAAGGTAAAAACTGAACAGCCATAGGTAAAAAAATATATAAAAGATATGAAACACAAGTCCAAGTTCTGCCAAACTACCCCAGGAAAAAAGAACAAGATGGTAAAGCTTGAAAACATGGAGTGTACAGCACAGTGTCCAGACTTTAACCCCATCGAGCTGGTTTGGGATGAACTGGACAGAAGAGTGAAGCAACCTACAAGTGTCACACATTTATAGGAACTTCTGCAACAGACTTGGGAAGAACTTTCTGAAGAATATTTGATTTCTGTTGTAAAAAGAACAAGCCACGAGTGAGTTCAGCTGTTATATCTGCCAAAGGTGGACAGTTTCATGAGTATTGGTCTATAAATTGATTCCATGATTTCTTTTTCAACCCAAATTGCTTATTTGTTCTATACTTTCATTTCAAAGTGCAATGGCACAAGTAAAACTGGAACAAGAGTGGGGTTCTAAAACTTTTGACCGGTAGTATATACTTCCATTTTGTACTCCAGATTTTAACATTTTGTTTATGCTACAGGAACTCAGAGACCACAGACACCATGGCCAGGAGAACCGAGCTAGAGGATTAGTCTATAGACCAGGGGTGTCAAACATATGGCCCGGGGGCCGGATCTGGCCCTCCAAGACCTTTAATCTGGCCCTCAGCTGATTTTCTACTAAAATATTTTAATTATACTTTCTATTGAAATATTGGTAATTTTCTGCGGTGCTTAGTATAGTAGCGTCTCCAGCATCTCTGTGCATGGCCCCTCCCACCAGAGCAGCACAAATGAAGACTTGTCTCTTTCCAAACGCTCTTAAAGGACGATTGTTTTGACTGTTGACAGTGACACCCTCATCAGAAAAATGTCCAACATGAGAAAAGTGGAGCCGAGTGCAGGATTTTCCAAGAAAAGTTTATTTATTCCTATTTACATACAAGTTAATGTTAAAACATTGTGTTGAAATTGCATTTTTCTTAAGATTTCAGGTTGTTCATAATATTATAATATTTTGTAAAAGAAAGAGTTCATCAATTAAAAAATATTTCTGTAATAGATTTGCGTTTCTCTGCACAAATATTTGAACTTATTGCAAATTTTTGGGTATATATGCCATTATTTTTATTCTCGGCCCCTTTGGGATCAAAGGAGGTTGGATAAGGCCCCCGGACCAAAATGAGTTTGACACTCCTGCTATAGAGCCACTCTGGTGTCCCACAGGGTACCACACTTGGGCCATTACTGTTTTTCATTTTTACTGACCTGCCTTTGCACTTCTATCTGAGTTTGTCACATCTGGTTTTACTCATGAAAATTCTGTGTGATGTCACGTAATACTTGAAATTCAGTGACCACTGGAAAAAGCACAAACTGACAAACTACAAAGCTGAAAATGTACCTAACACCAGGTGTACACTGTGCAATATTTTCAAGCATTTCACTCAGCCCCAGCTCAAACTGTATGGACAAATCGCAGGGTTTAAAAGTTCACAGCTCACGATTCATATTCTCACACTTCAACAGAGCGAAGAGGCGCCTGGATTTCAAACAGGTTCGACATTCTTGCAACCTGCGATTACCAATCGGGAGCTGGTCATGAGGGATTAATCGGTTCTCGTTACCCCATGTTTACTACCCGAAGCCAAAAGACAAAACTCAGCCTGATGAAAAATCGGCACTGAAAGAGTCAACTTGCTCTAAAATTGCCCAAAAAAGGACTTGGACCAGAGGACAATGGCATTAAAATACTGTACACACGGTTAAGTCGCAAAAAGTTGATTTAGTGTTTAGTTCCAGTTTGACATAACACAAACAACACTCCATAATCTCTGACAATGACTATATTATATTTATTTTTCTTTCTTTCAATAAAACTATAATTTGGGTTCTTTTTCATGTCAGATCAGTTCAAACCTGGGGCTAAGTACAATGTCTATTTAGATTCCGAGCAAGTACACGCAGTTACCTATAAATGTTTGGTTAAACGGTGGAGATTAGGGGGACTTTGTCAGATTTATGCATCGATTTTAATGGGAACACAGGAGTAGCCGGCAGCCATGTGAACCCGACAGACTCAAGCGAAACTAATACTTTGATTGGCCGCCGCATCGACAAGGTTTATGGGATTATGGGAGAATGTTTAAAACTGTTTTGACAAGACTAAGTGTTATTTTGGCATGGCGGTAAACGCACTAGGAACTTAATATGTTCTAATCAACTCCAACATCATTGACGCTATAAAGGTCTAATACAAAGTGCTACAGAGTCCAGGATCATAACAGGAGGAGTGGGTCATTTCTCCAGGGGGTTTTTAGTTTAGTGGGGGTCGTATGTAAAACGGTGTTGGGGGAGGTAGATGTTTAAACGGTCCAAATCCATGTATCATTCGTTTATTCGTTTTTCAAAATGAAACCAAAAAAAAGAAAATAAAAAAACAACTATTTTCTTCATTATTTATCTCCAAAAGTTTCCATTTTTGATTTGGTGTTTAAATGAATAATGGAAAAAACGGATAACGGATGTTTCTCTTTTACGTGGCTTAAACTGCGATGCCGGACTTTTGCGCTGCATATGGACTGAACCAGAACTGAACCAGGTCTGAACCAGGTCTTAACCAGGTCTAAACCAGGTCTAAACCAGGACTAAACCAGGTCTAGCCCTGGACTAAACCAGGACTGAATCAGGACTGAGCCAGGACTAAGCCAGGAATAAACCAGGTCTAAACCAGGATTAACAAGGTCTAAATCAGGTCTAAACCAGAACTAAACCAGGTCTAATCCAAGACTAAACCAGGTCTAAACCAGGACTAAACCAGGACTGAACCAGGACTGAACCAGGACTGAACCAGGACTGAGTGTCTGGATGGGTCGAGAGGTGTGCGTACGTAGACCGTCGGGTGACCGCAGGAGAAAGGACCTTTAGTCCTGGTGTAGTCCTGTTTTAGTCCTGTTTTATACCTGGTTTAGTCCTGGTTCAGTTCTGGGATCAGTCCTGGTTCAGTCCATATGTGGTCCAAATATCCGGCATCACAGTTTTAAGTCCGTTTAAGTCCGTTGTCCATTTTTTTTTCCATTATTCATTTAAACACAAAATTTAAAACTGAAAAAAAAAAAAAAACAATAACTATCCATTTTTCCATTTTGGTTTTGGAGACAAATAATGAAGAAAATAATTGTCAGTTATAAATGTTTTTTAATTTTCTTACTTTTGGTTTTATTTTGAAAAACGAATTAACAAATGATACGCAGATTGGCCCATATTACACTATTTTCTGAGATATGTTATAACATTGTGGAGTTGTGTTTTGTAGATGAAATAATAATAAAGAGTTACTCAAACATGTGTGAATGAAACAAAACACAACTCCAGGTCTGTTTTTGAGGAGGCAACATTACAACATGCCTTAAATTGAGCCATGTTCACCACTTAAATGAAAATGACGTTAAAAATAAACATGGGAGAATACTTACCACCAAAATGTTTCAGTGTTTCTATATGAGTAAGATGTTTCTGCACTCAAATTGCCGGCAGTAACACACACATTTTAAAAAATCTCAATTACATAATAGTTTCCTTCAGGTGAAAGCCATAGACTGCACAGTATATAAATGGACAGAACGAACCTTCAGACTCTGAGTTCCAAACATGAAGTGAGCAGGGACGCGATTTGGCTCCACTGACCTGAAGACCTCGCTCGTGATTGGCTCAGAACTCCGAATATGGATATTTGTTCCAATTTAGCCGCTATAACTGCTCGTCTTGTTTTGGTCCACTCCTATTCACCCACTTTAACTTTTTGTCTCTAAACGCTCCTAAAGTGCGTACAAAACACAATATGAACACACCAGTGTAACGAACAGAAAACTCATCCATCGAAAAGACAAAAACAGAACCGGAGCATAAATGTAACGTCATATACGAAATACTCTATATGTCCTGCAATAAAACATACACCAAACAAACAGGGAGGGTGTTCAGTACAAGAAAAAAGTAACATAGACCAGAATGCGAGAAGGAAACAGCGAAGCCAAAACAAAAAAGCAGAACAAGAACAACTCAAATCGGCCGTTTCTGAGCACTGTAAAAGAGAAAACCACTGGGACGGAGGAAAACAAACACCGTCGCTGGATTAAAGAGGCATTCGAAATACGGAAACGTGCCCACGGGACGATAAACCGGGACGAGGGGGCTTTTTTTACTCTCGCACACCTGGGATACTGTCCTGAGGAAGTCGTCCCGCCTCCATCGGTTGGAAGAAACCGGTTTAAATCAGCTGACCGGACACGTCGAAGCAACATCACGTGACTCTGAGGAAGACCGCAGGGAGAAGTCCAAACTGTCAGGTATGAAAACAAACTCTGGTACAAACTAGTAACCCAAGACAGACACTCGAGTGAGGCTGATTCTGTTTTCTGATTTGTCTGTTTCTTGGGACACAGTTGGATCGTGTTCATGGAATTTAAAATCAAAAACTTAACCACGATTCCTTTAAGTGACTAAATGAATATGTAAAAATATTTGTATAAAGAAGTCGTCTGTGTCGCGTCGTTCCAAAAAAGGCGCCCGGAGTCACTTTGAGAAGTTCGGGTGAAGCTCGTTGAACAAACTGTGCCACGGGCGGCGCGCGCTCACGTGCCGCTCACGACGGGTTCACCGGTTCACCACCACCCGCGGGAGAAGAACAGAGAGAATCTGACGACTGCTGCAGGAGAGAGGGAGGAGAGAGAGAAAGAAGGAAGGAAGAGGAGAAGAGAGAAAGAGAGAGGAGGCAGGTAGAGCAATAGAGAGAGAGAAGGGAGGGAGAGAGAGGGGGAGAGAAATAGAGAGAAAAGAGCAGGAGGAGAGAGAGGGAAAAGACAAAAAGAGAGAAAGGAGAGGGAGACAGGGAGGTAGAGCAATAGAGAGAGAGGAGAGAAGGGGGAGAGAGAGGAGAGAGGAGAGAGAATGAGACGGAGGAGAGAGAGAGGTAGAGCAATAGAGAGCGAGAAGAGTGGAGGAGAGAGAGGAGAAGACAGAGAGAGGAGGGAGGAGAGAGGAGGGAGGAGAAAGAGAGGAGAGAAAGAAGAGGGAGGAGAGAGGGAGAGAGGAGAGAGAGGTAGAGCAATAGAGAGGGAAGAGCGAGGGGGGAGAGAGAGAGGGAGAAGACAGAAAGAGAGAGAGGAGAGGGAGAGAGGGTGGTAGAGCAATAGAGAGAGAGGAGAGAAGGGGGAGAGAGATGAGAGAGAGAAAGGAGAGAGGGGGAGAGAGATGAGAGAGAGGAGGGGAGAGAGAGAAAGAGAGGGGGGAGAGAGGTAGAACAATAGAAGAGAGAAGAGTGGAGGAGAGAGAGGGAGAAGACAGAGAGAGGAGGGAGGAGAAAGAGAGGAGAGAAAGAAGAGGGAGGAGAGAGGAGAGAGAGGTAGAGCAATAGAGAGAGAAGAGCGAGGGGGGAGAGAGAGAGAGAGGGAGAAGACAGAAAGAGAGAGAGGAGAGACAGAGAGGGAGGAAAGAGAAAGACAGAAGGGAAGAGAGATGAGAGAGAGAAGGGGGGAGAGAAAAGGTGAGGGAGGAGAGAGAGGTAGAGCAATAGAGAGAGAGGAGAGAAAGAGAGAAGGGAGGGAGAGAGAGGGGAGAGAAATAGAGAGAAAAGAGCAGGAGGAGAGAGAGGGAAAAGACAGAAAGAGAAAAGAGAGGGAGACAGGGTGGTAGAGCAATAGAGAGAGAAGAGAAGGGGGAGAGAGAGGAGAGAGAGAAAGGAGAGGGGGGGGATGAGAGAGAGGAGGGGAGAGAGAGAAAGAGAGGGGAGAGAGGTAGAACAATAGAGAGAGAAGAGTGGAGGAGAGAGAGGGAGAAGACAGAGAGAGGAGGGAGGAGAAAGAGAGGAGAGAAAGAAGAGGGAGGAGAGAGGGAGAGAGAGGTAGGGCAATAGAGAGAGAAGAGCGAGGGGGGAGAGAGAGAGGAGAAGACAGAAAGAGAGAGAGGAGAGGGAGAGAGAGCAACAGAGAGAGAGGAGAGTAGGGAGGAGAGACAGAGAGGGAGGAAAGAGAAAGACAGAAGGGAAGAGAGATGAGAGAGAGAAGGGGGGAGAGAAAAGGTGAGGGAGGAGAGAGAGGTAGAGCAATAGAGAGGGAAGAGTAGGAGGAGAGAGAGGGAGAAGACAGAGAAGAGAGGGAGGAGAAAGAGAGGAGAGAGAGAGAGGAGGAAGGAGAGAGAGAGATTGAGAGGGAAAGAGAGAAAGAGGGAGTAGAGAAGGGAGGGAGAGAGAGGGGAGAGAAAATAGAGAGAAAAGAGCAGGAGAGAAGACAGGGAAAAGACAAAAAAGAGAGAAAAGAGAGGGAGACAGGGTGGTAGAGCAATAGAGAGAGAGGAGAGAAGGAGGAGAGAGAGAGGAGAGAGAGAGGAGGAGGAGAGAGATGAGAGAGAGAAAGAGAGAGAGGGGGGGATGAGAGAGAGGAGGGAGAGAGAGAAAGAGAGGGGGAGAGAGGGATAGAGACAATAGAGAGAGAAGAGTGGAGGAGAGAGAGGGAGAAGACAGAAAGAGAGAGAGGAGAGGGAGAGAGAGCAACAGAGAGAGAGGAGAGAGTAGGGAGGAGAGACAGAGAGGGAGGAAAGAGAAAGACAGGAGGGAAGAGAGATGAGAGAGAGAAAAGGTGAGGGAGGAGAGAGGGAGGTAGAGCAATAGAGAGAGAGGAGAGAAAGAGAGAAGGGGAGGAGAGAGAGAGGAGGAAGGAGAGAGAGAGATTGAGAGGGAAAGAGAGAAAGAGGGAGTAGAGAAAGGAGGGAGGAGAGAAAAGAGAGGTAGAGAGAGGGTAGAATGATAGAGAGTTAGTGAGAGAGAGAGAGGAAAGGGAGGAGAGGGAGAGAGAGAGAGAGGGAGAGAAAGGTAGAGCTTTGGTGAGAGGGAGAGAGGAGAGCGAGGGAGGGAGGGAGGGAGGGAGGTGGAGAGGAAAGAGAAAGAGGACAACTTGTTTTGACATGACGGCGCTGACAGGATCATGTCTCCGGGCAAACAACACCACAGTATATGAGACTTATGTAACGACGATCTGAGCAATGACCTCGATTTACACAAAACAATCTGAAAGGCCACGCCACACTAACGGAACAAAAATAAATAAATAAATAAACAAACAAACAAACTGATAAATGTTATGTTTTATTGAATTTGAGCGAATAACCTTTACTTCCTCCTGCATATCTTTTATCGTCACATTTTTCACGACTAAACTGTGTATTTTGTGTGTTTAAACAGCGTTTTCTACAGTTGTATTGGTTTATTTACAGGTCTCAAGTAGTTGGTGACATCACAAAAGACTGCCCGGATTAAAGCAGGAGTTTCTGATGCAAACACCAGGCTGTAGGGGCGGAGTTTGGATACTTTAGACCAGGGGTGTCAAACATACGGCCCGGGGGCTGGATCCGGCCCTCCGAGACCTTTAATCTGGCCCTCGGCTGATTTTCTGCTAAAATATTTTAATTATATTTTCTATTAAAATATTGGTAATTTTCTGCGTCGCTTCTCACAGCAGCGTCTCTGTACGTGGCCCCTCCCACCAGAGCAGCACAAATGAAGACTTGTCTCTTTCCAAACGCTCTTAACCCTTACATACTGTACTATTCGGGTTAATTTTGACCCGTTTTGACATTCAACAGTAGTAAAATACACTAAACATCATTCTTTAATCCTGACATTTGATAACTTTTCCTAAATTTTGCCAAAATACACAAAAATGAAAATATTTTAAAATGTTATATTTTAAAACTTTTATATATGTGATGTAGTAGACAGGAGGCTCATTAGCAGGATTATTAAACATGTACATGAAACTTATTAAACATGTTAGTAGGTGAAAATAGCATTTACAAGACAAAACAAAAGGTGACATGGTGATCTTAATTAAGGGTGTCAAATTATCGCGTTAATTGCGATTAATTAATTACAGTTATATTTAGCGCGTTTATGTTTTTTAATTGCGTTAATCTCATTTTTAATCTCTAACTTTAGTGTTTCTGTATGTGAGTTGCTTTATTATAAAATCTGTTTTTATGTGTTGTTGGACAACAACACACACACACACAAAAAACACATTAATTATTTTTTTATTTTGGTAATCCACTCATTGCCGGAAACCCACACAAAACGCGCGTGCGCAGTAAGAGCGATGTGAACGTCACGTTAACGTTGGCGGCGTCAGGCACAATGGACGAGGTCGTAGAGCCAGTAGAACAGAGGCAGCAGTGCACAGGGAAAAACACATTTGTGTCTTGGAAATTATTCTCCCGACGTGAAATATAAAAGAAAATAACAAATATAAAGTAGCCTACAACTTAAATGTCACTGGTGAAAACAACCTGCATAGGCTCATGATGTCTGCACTACTGTCCTATAGTGACCCGCCACATGAGGGGACACGCACACAAACAAACACACACACACACACACACCACCACACAAACACAAACATAAACACACACCTTCATCATCGTCATTAACCTGAGAACGCGCGGACCACGTTTCTTTCCGTAGTTAGTGCGCGGACACCGACGTGCTCCCGTGAGCCGCGTACGTTTTCTCGCGTACGCTGCGTAAACCGCGCTTCCTCTGTGCGCCTTAAACCAGAACTAACACCAAGACTAAAAGCGGGGACTAACCCAGTCCAGGACTAAACCAGGACTAAAACCAGTGATCTCGTATATAAAGCATTTCTCTATCAATAATATTTTTAATATGGTTAAGGAAAGACTGGACTTTTTATTGTCTTTAAGTAAACAAAAGTTATTATGTTCAGAATTCCTCATCTTTGCTACTTTACAGCAAAACAGTTTCTTATTCATGGAGACTTGGGCTCAACAGTCAATTTGGAGAGATTTGTTAAACAATAAATGACTTTATAAAGTCACTTTTTTTTGTTCTATATCAGTCTTTTGATCTGCCACAATAATGTAATAATGAATTTAAATGAAAATACCTAACTTGAAGGCTTTTCTCAGCATTTTTTAGGTGAGATTAAAAAAGATTAATTAATTACAGATCATAATTAATTAATCTCTACATTTTTTTAATCGCATGACAGCACTAATCTTAATATGTCATGTGTTAGAAGTTAAAACCTCATTGACATCAAATACCCATTCTTTAATGTCAGGTGGATTGGGGACCACTCCAGGCAAAGCTAAACATCTCCATGGAGACCAGAAAAATTACATAGATCATCTTTAAAGTCAATTGTTTCCCCCCAATATGATAACTGTCCTTTAGAGCAGTGGTCCCCAACCTTTTTTGCACCACGGACCGATTTCATATCAGACAATTTTTCACGGACCGGAGGGTGTGGGTGGGGGGGAGTATTGTCTAAATCCTGTTTTACTCCTGGTTTTTGACCTGGTTTAGTTCTGGTTTAGTGGCGAAGCCCGCTCGGCGTAAGGGAGGGTGGACAGTCCGCAAGGCGTACAGGATGGGGGGACGGTCCACGTGGCGTATGGGACCCCAAACAACTGGGCCGTGGGTTGGGGGGATCCTATATTATGCCAAACTAAACCTTATGAACTTTGAGTCATAATGGAATTGTGTGGGGTTTTTTTTTGTTTTTTTTTTCCTTCACATATGTTTGAGATGTCTGAGTAATTCTTTCTGTTTACATATTCAAAGCTCAAAATGATTCTAATGAATATCTATGGAGTTTAAAAACACAGTGGAGCACTTCCTGTATCACCATATGACATCACAAGGTGGAACAGTTTTCAGTTTAATAGAAGAACTCAGCCTAAATATGAGTTTTTTATGAGTTAAATATGTGTGAATGAAACAAAACACAATTCCAAGTCTGTTTTTGATGAGGAAACAACATTATAACAGATCAGAAAACAGCGTAATATGGGACCTTTAAGTAAATAAAGTTTTAGTAAAGCTGCATTGTGTAACTTTTCTTATGGAGGATCCATCAAATGCTTTTCTCCATGTTGTTATATTTTTGTTATGGAATTAAACCTTTCTGTCTTCATGGGGACCAAACCAGACCAAGTTACAGGTCAGATCTGTGGAGAGGCAATGCCGTCACACTCAAAATGTTTGTTTTTCTTGGTATTTCGTAAGATAAGATAAGATAAGATAATCCTTTATTGTCTCCCATGGGAGAAATTTGTCTTGGGACAGGGGATAACATGTTTTATCAAAAAACAGGACAACACAACACAAAGCAGCACATAAACAAACACCATAAAACAAAGTAAATATGAGGACCAGTATGACCACGAGTGATGCACCAACAGGACCCTTAAATTATCCTTAACAGGCAAACCCTTGCATTCTTCTGTTCTATTAATTATTGCACATTCCCTAAGCCTATGTGCAGTTTTAGTCATAATTATTGCACATTCCCTAAGCCTATGTGCAGATTTAATTATTGCACATTCCCTTAAGCCTATGTAATATTGCATTAGCCTTGCATAATTATTGCACATTCCCTAAGCCTATGTGCAGATTTAATTATTGCACATTCCCTAAGCCTATGTGCAGTTTTAGTCATAATTATTGCACATTCCCTAAGCCTATGTGCAGATTTAATTATTGCACATTCCTTAAGCCTATGTGTAGTTTTTAATTGCACATTCCCTACACCTATGTGCAGTTTTGATTGCACAATCCCTAAGCCTTTTAGAATTATTTTTTTTTATTTGAGCTATAAAAGCACCTGTAATTGAATAAATGTTAGGTAAAGCTGTTTAATGTCATACTGTGGAACATTCTAAGCAGAGCAATGATGTATCCATAGGAACAAATGAAACAAAAGATGCACACCGATGTTTTTGTAGAGGCGCAAATGCAAAGAACAGCAAAATAAAAGCGAAAAAATGCACAGTACACTCAGATGGTCGACGTCCAAAAGCTTTTTTTTTTATTTTTAAATAACGTTTCGACAAAAAAAAAAAAAAAAAAGCTTTCATCAGATATTTTTCACAGTATATTAACATCCATAAAAACAAGGAGGTGACGGATTCTTCACCTGAAAGTTACACAATGCAACTTTAATATAGTTTCCCACCGATTACGAGTGAGTTTCATAATGACTTGGAATATGAACAAGCACGCCTATAACAAATTGGAAAGCATTTTGAAGAATTTCTCCAAATTTTAAAACGAATCCAAATCGTGATTGGAACGAGATCCTGGAGCACACACTTCCTGATTGGATCAAGGCTTGAAAAGGGCCCAAATGATGTTGCAAATGAAAAATCATAGGAGGCAATTATGTAGAAAATGAAGGGTTGAATCCATTAAAAGATAATGATCAAATCAGACCTAAAAATACATTCTCTGTAATTACACGTGCAGTTTGCGAGTGGAGTGTTTGTGAGTTTTCAGAAGGATGTGAGCCCGCTTTTCTTTCACATGAGCCGAATCACAACAGGAGGTCACATTTTTAACTCCGAGCGCTGGAAGAAGTGCTCAGTTTTGTTATTTAAAAGCGCTTCGTGTAACTGTTCCGGTGGAGATGTTATTGCTTTTGTCTGGGATGTTCCACAGTACGACATTAAATATTTATTCAATAACAGGTGGTTTTATTTAAATATATAATAAAATGAAACAGAAAACGCACACCAAAGTTCTTCTTTTTCTCTTCTTTTTTTTATTTTTAAGTAATGATTTGGCAAAAAAAAAAAAAAGCCTTCGTCAGATATTTTTCTTGTTTGACGCACTTTCTCTCCAGCGACTAGGTCAGGAATCAGAATAAAGTGCTGGGTGTAAAGTGCAGAAAACCGTAGAGTTCCAGTGGATTTAGAAAAGCTCCAAAATTGAATTAGTTGTGATGAAAAATATTTCCTGTGAACCGTTGTGAACCATTACCTCACACACATTTCCCATCTGTGCTCACTTTTATTTTACTGCAAGTTGCAAAGTAATAAATATTCATTTCTTTTACCGTTTTAAAAAAACTGGTAATTTGTTAAAGCCACAGAATATAACTTTTTGCCAATGAATAGACTAAAATACAATGTTTTACTTGCTTTACTTGCACTGAAAATGATACAAAAACATGGACATGGATCGTTTCTGTGAGCGGGTTCGCATCTCCACAAACTTGATTATAGCAAAAGAAAAAAATACATTCTTGTCAATTGAACAGAAGTTTGTTTCAAAGTTCATCCAAGCTGCGTCTTCAGTTCTGGTCAGACGCTGGTGGACACTTCCTTATATCTGCTTGAAGGGAGGAGCCAACTACAATGAAACTACTCTGAAACTAACACACACTTTACAGTTTCTGTTTGTAAGCTCAGTCTACTGAACTGCACTGAGTGTGAACTGTGCTGTGGATCCTACCTGGACGATGGAAGGATTACACAGACACAGACCCGACTCTTGTTTGGACTGGTTTCCTGCTTGTTTCCATGGAGAACATTACCCAGGCTGGCGTCGCCTAGTGCCTCCGCTCAATTTCATTTCTCTCTAGCGACTAGGTCAAGAATCGGAACACACTAGATGGTTTTGCAAGAATCCTGGAAGTTGTAGACCAGGGGTGTCGAACTCATTTTGGTCCGGGGCCGTATCCAGCCTACTTTGATTCCAAAGGGGCCGGATCAGAAAACTCATGGCATATAAACCCCAAAAACAGCAATAAGTTAAAATATTTGTGCAGAGAAACGCAAATCTATTACAGAAATCTTTTTTAATTGATGAACTCTTTCTTTTACAAAATATTATAATATTATGAAAAAAAAAAAGCTATTTCAACACAATGTTTTAACATTAACTTGAATGCAAATAGGAATAAGTCAATTTTTCTGGTAAAATCCTGCACTTGGCTCCACTTTTCTCATTTTTGACATTTTGCTGATGAGGGTGTCACATTCAACAGTCAAAACGATCGTCCTTTAAGAGCGTTTGGAAAGAGACAAGTCTTCATTTGTGCTGCTCTGGTGGGAGGGGCCACGTACAGAGGCACGGGAGACACAGCTATGCTAAGCGGAACAGAAAATTACCAATATTTTAATAGAAAATATGATTAAAATATTTTAGTAGAAAATCAGCCGAGGGCCAGATTAAAGGTCTTAGAGGGCCAGATCCGGCCCCCGGGCCTTATGTTTGACACCTGTGTTGTAGACCGTGCACCGGCCAATCAGAGAACAGCTGTGAAGCCATGACATCAAACTCAAGCATCTGTCTGGTTCCCTTTTGTGGAACAGCACAACAGTAAACAAAGCATCAAGATGGATGTAGACGAAGACAGACATTCTGAGTTGGCGACGATTCCCGAGATCGAGGATTTAAAGCCGGAACAAAGAGAATGTTTGGTGAATTTTATCAAGGGGAAAGGTGTTATTGCCCTTCTTCATACGGGATTTGGCGCATTACATATGACCAAACGATCACGACCAAATAGCAGCGACTGGTTAATTGAAAAAAGTACCCGCCTACCATCGAGCGAACAAATCCTAATGCTGTGAGGTCAGACGGTTTCCACGAAGGGAAACCAGCAAATGCAAGGAACAACTAAATAAAAGTGAAAAATGCATAGCACACTCAGATGGCCAATGTCCAAAAGCTTTTTTTTGTTTTGTTTTGTTGAAATAACGATTTGGCAAAAAAAAAAAAAAAAGAAAAAAGCCTTGGTCAGATATTTTTCTTGCTTGACTGACGTGACTGTGCTCCAAAAGCAAGAAAAATATCTGACAAAGGCTTTTTTTTTGCTGAAATGTTATTTAAAAAAAAAAAAAAAAAAAAAAGCTTTTGGACATCGGCCATCTTGAGTGTGCTGTGCATTTTGTCACTTTTATTTATATATACAATACCCAGAAAAACAGGCATTGTGACTGTGAGTGGGGTCGCCTTTCCACAGATCTGACCTGTAACTTGGTCTGGTTTGGTCTTCATGATGATAAAAAGGTTTAATGCCATACCATGAAACATTCCAGACAAAGCAATAACATCTCCACAGAGAAAAGCATTTGACGGAGCCTCCACCAGAAACGTTTTTGCTGGTTTCAAGTCAAATGGAGTTAAAGTTATGGAGTTACTGTCTGATTAAAGATACAGTGTGTAACTTTCTGAAGGTGGCGTGTCAGCTGTGTGATTTCGTGAAACAGAAAGTTAAAACCACACTTCAGAACATTCTCCACAGAGGCAGAAAACCAATCGTGGTACAGACACATGTTTTTCACTGGAATAAAAAGATCACAAAAAGATTTATGGCAAAAAAATTACATCCTGGGGCTTTTAAATTTTTCATATACCCTGTATTTTTATATTGAGAGATTACCATTTTGATTGCTTCATTTAATTTACTTTAAACACTGGTACGATAAACTTTTTTTTCCTTTTTTTTTTTAAGTTCAGTGTGAGTATGTTTGGCTTAAAATCAAAGGTGTTTAATGCTTAAAATTATTTTCATTTTGTGTTGTCAGGATTTGTAAATTGGTCTATATAAATAAATAAATAAGATAAATAAAGTTGACCCAAAATAAACGTCACCTATATCCAATTTATGTTATATTAACTTATATATTTTGAATAGACCAGGATAAAAATGTAAATGACTTGCTTTGAATTAACATCAAGTAATATACTGAGTAAACACTTATTTTTTTGTTTTTCATTTTATCCTCACGTCATTGTTAGGTAAGTTTCTGGTTGATAACTTCTGACTTGGACACAGAACAAAGGCTGTGTGGTCCTAAAACAATCACAGACCTGTTCATTCTTTCGGGTCACTCGTGGCTCTGCGTTTACTGTGACCTTTGACCTCATGTCGGGGTCATGTGCTGCTGACTTTATGGGCTGTGAGGGTGGATAGTTCAAACGCTCATGTACTGAAAGTGTTGAGTGTTGAGTGAACTATTGTGAGAGTTGGTGGTTCAGTTCATCTTCTCATGTGCAGATGCTGTTGTTGTGTCCTTGGGCCAGACCCTTTCACGCTCTTGGCTCCAGTGTCTGTGTTTGTAAACGGCTGAGTGGTTCTTGGGTGTAAAGTGCAGAAAACTGTAGAGTTCCAGTGGATTTAGAAAAGCTCCAAAATTGAATTTGTTGTGATGAAAAATATTTCCTGTGAACCGTTGTGAACCATTACCTCACACACATTTTCCATCTGTGCTCCCTTTTATTTTACTGCACATTGCACAGTAATAAACTCTTTATTTCTTTTACCGTTTTAAAAACTGGTAATTTGTTAAAGCTACAAAACATAACTTTTTTGCCAGTGAATAGACTAAAATACAAGGTTTTGCTTGCTTTACTTGCACTGAAAATGATACAAAAACATGGACAGGGATCATTTCTGTGAGCGGGCTCCCATCTCCACAATCTCATCAACTGGACAAAAGTGTGTTTCAAAGTTCATCCAAGCTGCTTCTTCAGTTCTGGGTCAGATGCTGGTGGACACTTTCTTATATCTACCTGAATGGAGGAGCTAACTACACTGAAACTACTCTGAAACTAACACGCCTACTTTACAGTTTCTGTTTGTGAGCTCGATCTCTTGGAATTTGTATTTTATTGTCTTTTTACAATGTGGAATTACGTGACAATTAAGACAAAGTAAGTATACAAACTGTCCACAGTAAGTCAAGTGTAAATCTCCAATGTCCATAGTTAATCATTTTTACATTTCTCATTCTTACTTACACAAACTGTAATGTAATTTTTATAAGAACAAGTAATTCAAAACATAAAATAAACATTGTAGTTTAAAATGCAAAATGTAAATTCAATCTTTGTTTTCCAGACAATCATACAGGTTCTACACAAAATCAGATCTATGTTGTTTAAAATAATGTAACTACCCTTTCCAAATTTTCTTAAACTTTACAACCCTCCAATCTAAGTGAAGCAGTGAGTTTTTCCATATTATAAATACTTAATGTTATATCAAAACAATTTTCCATTTTAGGCCTCAGATCACTTCGCCATCTTCTGGTAATTGTTACAACAGCATCATTCTTAACATTGTATAATCTTCCCATCTTTTTAAATTCAGAGTATCAATTATACCAAGATACATAATTTCAAAAGTCGTTGGAATATTAATTAGTGGACACTTCCTTATATGTGCCTGAAGGGAGGAGGTTACTACACTGAAACTACTCTGAAACTAACACACACACTTTACCGTTTCTGTTTGTGAGCTCGGTCTTGTGAGTGTGAACTGTGCTGTGGATCCTACCTGGACGATGGAAGGATTACACAGACACAAACCTGATTCTTGTTTGGCCTGGAAGAAGATTTCCTGCTTGTTTCCATGGAGAACATTAACCAGGCTGGTGTCACCTTATGCCTCTGCTCAATTTCATTTCTCTCCAGCAACTAGGTCAGGAATCAGAATACACTAGACGATTTGAAAGAACCCTGGAAGTTGTAGACTGCACTCCAGCCAATCAGCGAAGAGCTGTGAAGCCATGACGTCAAACTCAAGCGCCTGTCTGGGTCCCTTTTGTGGAACAGCACAACAGTAAACAAAGCGTCAAGATGGATGTAGACAAAGCCATATATTCATGTGTTGGCAATGATTCCCGAGATCGAGGATTTAAAGCCAAAACAAAGAGAATGTTTGGTGAATTTTATCAAGGGGAAAAACGTTATTACCCTTCTTCCTACGGGATTTGACACATTACATATGTCATGACCAAATAGCAGTGATTGGTTAAATAAAAAAAGTACCCGCCTACTGTTGAGCGAACAAATCCTAATGCTGCGAGGTCAGACGGTTTCCACGAAGTGAAACCAGCTAATGAATCAAACTAGGAGAACATATCTATTTGGCTATAATCTTCCACAATATAACAAAAGAATGTTCCACAGTATGGTTTAACTTTCTATTTCCATGCAACGTTAAAGGTGACACCGCTAGAAAGTTACAGATTTTACCAGTAATTATCAATAAATCACTTTGACATTATTTTTTGGGCAAATATGTAAAACAGAAATACACACATTCCACATTCCACAATATATCCTGCCCAAATATTTCCAGATTAAAAGTGAAAATAATTCAAATTTCCATCTGCAAAGTGCCTACATACCTCTGTGGTCCACGCACCCCCTGTTGAGAAACACCACTGTAAACTGTCATAAAGTTCTCCATGTTAAGTTTCCTTGTAAAGCGCGACCTGCGAGCGGATTATTTGCCCCAAAAGTGCCACAGACCGTAGCCGCTAATGTGGAAACCATGACGCTGCAAAAAGCTCCGGTCTTGAAAAACACTAGCAAGCAGGTCATTAGTCAAACCCGGAGCACTAACTGTAACAGCGCGGATCCTGCCAACGACGCCCTTCTAATGTAAAGTCAACAAACAGGTGGACAGCACAGGCAGGTCTGGAGACGCTCGGCACTGCCCGGGACGCGGGAATACTTCGGTAACTCACCCCAGGGAGCGTTTTTACTGCCCGGAGAAAGATTTCCAGAGCCGGAGCAGAGTGGGGGGGCGAGGGGGTGGGAGTGGGAGGTATGGGGGGGGTCTGATTTTTAGGGTTTCCTCATCAGCAACACCAACAAACAGTGTCCAGAGGAGTTTAGAGCGAAACGTCGTGGAGGTCTGAGCTTAAAGGTGCGTTGTGTAACTTTTCCGATGCTTTTCTCCGTGGACATGTTATTGCTTTGTCTGGAATGTTTCTCAGTATGGCATTAAACCTTTCTATGCTCATGGAGACCAAACCAGGCCAAGTTACAGGTCACAATGCCTGTTTGTCTTGGTAATTTTGAGCTATAAAACTACCTCTACTTGAATAAATGTAAGGTAGAGCTGTTTAAAGTCACACTGTGGAACATTCCAAGCAAAACAATGACATCTCCATAGAAACAAGAACGCAACGGACCACCAACCAAAAAGTTACACGGTGCACTTTTAACCCTCGTATTATGTTACGGGTCAGTTTGACCCATTTTAGTTTTTGTTTTGACCAAAGTACTGTTTATCCATTTTTTTTCTTCCTACAATTTTGTGACTTTTTCTCATCTTGGGTCATGAACTCGTGTGTGAAATCTGGACTCTTTGATGTGCGGTACAATGTCTGTGCAGAGTTTTATACAAAGATAATGTGGGTCATTTTGGAGTGTACAGGTCAAAAGGAGAAGCAACTACAAGTCTGTGGAATGAAGAAAATGGAAGGCCAATCTTTCGAGCTGCAGTGTCTCTGGAGACATTCCACATGATGTCTCGTCTGATCCGATTTGACAATCACGACACCAGAGCTGATGTGTCGATGTGAAAGAGACAAATTAGCTGCGATCAGAGATGTATGGGATAAATGGGTGAACATTGTTGAACACTGAAAATGGAGCAAGTCAAATGACAAAAAAAAAAAGTGTGAAAAGGGAACACTTTAAATTGTTCTTAAATACTTCTGTTGAAAATAAAAAGTTATTGTTTGTCTCTTTTCTAAATATTCATATCATCTAAAATAAAGATGTTATTGGTTTAACCTGTTTTTTTTTTACTGTTTTGCAAAATGACCCGCAACATAATCAATGTAATTTTTTTTCAACATAATACAAGGATTAAGTTGAATGAGTACCCTGGCAGTGAAAGGTGTTTTAAAGGTGCGCTGTGTAAATTTTCTGTGTAAAGGGTATGTCAGCTACTGGTCGCCATGGAGATGTTATACGCCACAGTATGACATTAAACTCACTGTTAATGTTGCTTTTAATTAATTGTAAATGTTTTGATTGCTCAGAAAATGCATAAATTGAAAAAGTGAGCATGGTGCAGTCTTTCTTAGACTGCTAAAATATTCTTCTGATAGTGAACTAAACTGTGTTGTTCTTAGTCGTGATGATCTTTTCTAAACATAAAAGGTTTTTTTAAAAATGACGATATTGGAGTGCTGCACTGGATGAAAACTTATACATACAGGTGCTTATCAGACCAGAGGGCTTGAAGTCTTGTTGAGTAGAAAAAAGATTGCAGAGGCACTTCTGGTTTGCAGTGTATTTATTAATGGTCACGCCAACGGGTTTTGACTACTTATGATTCTTCATCGGGGCTGATAGAGTGAAGCCAGGCTGGCACCACCTAGTGCCTCCACTCAATTTCATTTCTCTTCGGCAACTACGCCAAAAATCGGAATACACTATTCGGTTTGCAAGAACCCCGGAAGTGTGAGTCCAGGCTCCAGCCAATCAGCAAAGAGCCATACATCTGTGTTGGCAAAGATTCCCAAGATGGAGGATTTAAAGCTGGAACAAAGAGAATGTTTGGTGAATTTCATCAAGGGGAAAAGATGTTATTGCCCTTCTTATTTATGTATTTATTTGAGACAGGGACAGTGCACAATTTTTGCATTAACCTTAACAGGAAAGATGCATTGTACATCAGGTTATAGCATCAGTGCTAATTTCCACCTGTCGTCCCTACGCAGATTCATTGATTGATTGTATTTAACTGACCTTGACTATCAACTGTTCTTCCTGGAGCTATGTAACATGTTTTGGGTTGATGGGGGAAACCGGAGCGCCCGGAGGAAACGCATCCAGACACGGGGAGAAACATGCAAACTCCACACAGAAATCTTCTTTCGGGATTTGGTGTATTACATATGTCATGACCAAACAGCAGCGATTGGTTAAATTTTTCAAAAGTACCGTCGAGCAAATGAATCCTAATGCTGCCAGGTCAGACAGTTTCCACGAAGTGAAACCAGCTGATGAATCAGGCTACCATACTATATGTTGTCTAATGAAAAATTACCATTACAGAATTTGTGACGGGCCCCTCCCTGCACTGCATCCTGGGTGAACAGGATGCAGTGCAGGCTTTATCCCCCCAGACCGACGCCCCTGATGGCAACGCATAACATCTCAATGCCAACAAGGGACAGACCTTCCACCAGAGAAGTAAACACAGCACACTTTTCACTAAAACTGTCACAATTCATTAATAATAAAAAAAAAAAAAAAAAAATCTGCTTTTGTTTTTAGCACTTCAATATTTAATTTTGTTTTTTTTTCCCATTGGAATTGTCACCAGAGTTTGTTTTTTTTTTTCTTTCTTTTGCTTTTTAATAAATCACTTTCCATTTTTCACTTCAGACATTGTATACATTCTGCTTCACTTACCCTCACCTTTACGAACCACATTATCCATCTCTGCAGTCCCGGGTCGGAGGGGTCAGGGAGGCTCGGGGGGGGGGTCACGGGGGCCGGGCGTCGTGTTCACAGATTGGGTTCCTCCCCCAGGACACCACCCTCACGTCGGGGACAAAACCAGGGGCCAATAGACTTCACTCTCCAGTCTCAGGTTTCAGCTCTAATGCGTTTTTGTAACAATGGGTTTTTAAACAGTTTTTGTGTCAGTCACATTTTACTGTTAATCCATCATTTTTGTCACTTTTAATTAGTTTTGTGCTTTTTTTTTTTCTTTCAGGTTGTCATGTTTTTGATTGATGAAACAAATTGCTAATGGGATAAGTAAGCGAAAGTTGGATTCTCTGCAGGTGGAGACTATTTCTGAATCACCTTTTGGCTTTTAGCTATTCTGGAAAACTTGTTAGAAAAGAAATTAAAATATTTTCAGTTTTTGAATTGTTTTGAGTAAAAATGTATGGATTTTCTTGCAACGTTTAAAGGTCCTATATTACACCAAATTGCCACTCGTGACCTTTAAATCCTGTTAAAATGTTGTTCTAATGTTGTTTCTGAATCATCAAATCTCTTGGAACTTTTTACACCTTCATCGTACAAAAATTTTAGCAGTAAAAATAAATAAATAAATAAAACGTAGCGCACCTTTGACACAAAAAAATTGCAACTTTTTTCTTTACGTTTTGTGTCTTTTGCTTCTCTTTCTCTCGAGGCTGTCGTAGGTCTCTTGGCAGGTTTGTTACGCTCTAAATATTGTGTTTGGGTCATGACGGGAGTGTGTGAGGTGTCTTGCCCAGGGACACAGTGAAAACATTTTCTCATTTGAACGGCAACCCGAAAGCTTTGACCCGTGCCTCACCATAAATCAACTCTGACAAGGATTGAATGTGAGAGAAATGAAGTCAAGACTGTCAGTTTTGTGACATTAACCAAATGAAGCACGTGTTTGCAGAATAAAGAAATATATTTTAGTATGTTTTGTTATGTTTTTATTTTTTTTATTTTTACATATATATACCCCAACTTTAGTGCTTTTGAGGAGGCCACAATGGACGAGTCTGACGAAGATGTTTGTTACTGAACGAACACTCTGCAAGCTCTATGAAGAACTTTAATGTACAGTTTTAAACTTTAAACAGAAGCCGGACATCCACTCATACCTGATTAAGTTTGTATACATGCACGTCAGTATCTCGGTTATTGGAGTATTCGGGATACTGTGTTTACATGTGCGCTGAGAAACCGGGATACTCATAATCCCTGTATACATGATCAAATGGAGTATCCCGGGTTCTTGACATAATCTTACAAGTGAGCAAGTGCAAAAATTAACATAAAGCAATTTAATAAACCAAGAAAAATACAAACAACCATGAGCTCCTTTAGCAGAGGAAGCTCGGGAGGTTTAACCAGCGGTACGGAGCTATGAGGTATCAGATCAAACCGAACACTGCAGCAAATTTTTTATTAAAATCTTCTGCATAAATAAATTCAATTTTACAACATATAAACCATAACCACTATAAAGCCACATCAGCCCATTTGATAATATAATTCAGCTTTGATCATATTTGTTTGCATTTTACAGAAACGAAACTTAAGATCACATGACTAATTTGCATAAACTGTTAGCACTGATAAAAACAGTTTGCTCCTTGTGCCACTGATGCGATCAGCTTCTGTCGGACTAAAGGACACAACTCAGTGGATTATGTGTGTTCTTTCTGTGACAGAGGAGGTGCTGATGATGGTGAGTCGTGTATCGTCGGAGATGTTTCATATTTAACTTTTCAGTGATCATTATTTATGTTGGTCACTTTATTTATGCCGCTACTGTTGTAATGAAAAGACTGAAAAGTGTTTGTCTTTTGGACGCATGTGCACTCAACTTTATGTTGCAGTATTCAGGATACTGTGTATACATGCCACAGTATCTCGGTTTCTCATAATCGGGATACTACCATAACCGGGATACTGAACCCGGGGTACTGCGTATACATGCACCATGACGTAACCGGGATACTGAAAAAAACCCATATCATAACTGGGATACTGATGTGCTGTAAACACACTCACTGATACAACGAGCCTCACCCCCGAGAGAGTCTGAAATCTCCTGAAATCCTACGAGACACTGACATGATACAGACAGGACAGAGGCTCTTTATGCAGGAGACATGCGCAGTAGAGCCAAAACTACTACTCAAATAAGAGGAACTACTGGGCTGCAACATCCGGTTTATAATCTGAAATGAATGTAATTTGAAGGACAAAACATTAAATAATGCACAAAATCTGAAAGGATAAACACAAAAACTGAGACAAACTAAACCATATCTGAAGGAGCATCATAAGAAAATCATTCAAATCGTTCAAATCATTTCATACTGTCCACATAAAGACTTACGTTGTCAGGAGACATTGCCACAGTGGGATGAGGAACCAAAAACAAAGAGTACTTTTACTTCAATAAAAAATACTCAAGTTCAGAAAATGAAATATCAGTGTCAAACTGCTATACCGATATAACCCTGGATTTTCTTATCTATGTTAATACCGCTCAAATAGTCTGGTCAGTGCATCGCTTTAAGGCTACTGCAGCTGTCAGAGGTGGGACCAAGTCAATGTTGGGTTAGGTTTAGTTGTTTTATTCGTACCCGTAGGTAAATTTGTTTTGCAGATTTGAGAGGCAGGTCCCACATTTCACTCATCCACATCATCATCAATAAACACGTATAAAACACAGATACAAAATAAAGTGTTGCAGTGCTCCAGTGCAGAATGGTTTGTTCCATCAACAGTTAGTCAAATTCATTCATCACGCTTGACTAAAATCACAATAAATATTAAATATATTGAAAAACACAAGATTTTTCCAAGACAAACGCACTAAATTTGATAAATAGATGATAATTTATTCATAAGTGTGAAGTGTGATTGTTTTTGCAAGTCTTAAGTCAGTCTCAAGTCTTTGAGCTCAAGTCTCAAGTCAAATACAGGCAAGTCCAAGTCGAGTTTATTTGCAGACTGAACAGATCGGACAATAAATTTATTCGGATGTTTCCATAAATGATAAATGATAACTTGCATTATTATACAGTAATCAACAGATACATAAAGGCAATTATTTTACATTGCTCATCAAAATAAAATAAAAAATCAAATCAATCATTCTGAAAAGGAGTGGGGAGAAGCAGCGATTATCTGCCCCCACCCTCTTTTACAATCCCATTAAAGCAATAATGTGCTTCTGACAGACTCTTATAGTACGTCACATTACTCCTAGATACACAATAAATATGTTATTCTTTACATTCAAATGACAAATAAACTTGACAAATTAACAATGAAATAATAATATCACTCACAAATATGAGACTCGGTCCAATATGTGGAGACACTGGTGTGGCTCTTTTAAAAATAAAAATGTTTATTGTTTTGTAATGTCACTGTGCTTTTCTGTTGTAAAAATGGACCATGAGACCAGAATAAAGATGAAATAAACTGATATAACCTTTATTTATGCATTTATTTATTTGTGTATTTATTTATTTATGTTTTTGCTATAAAATTTTACGATTTATTTCTTTAATCACAATTTGTATTTATTTATTATTATTCAGTGTTTTAAGTTTCACCATAAAGTTGAAGCAAGTTCCTGATTTGTGAATTTTGTTCATTGACAATGGCAATAAAACTTTTAATATCTTAAGATCATTTAAATATTTGACACAGTATGTAATTTTTTATTTTTTCAAACTTTGTTTATTGATCTTTTACAATTATGACACATCACATTACAAATATCAAGTACATAAAAACATGTTAAATAGTCAATATAAAAACTAAATCAAGATTAAAATGAGACAAAAATTGAATAAAAATGCAGTTAAGACAACAAATAAAATAAAAATTACATAAAATAAAGCTTTAACTTAACTTTGTTACATTTTATTATTATAGTAGTAGTAGTAGTAGTAGTAGTAGTAGTAGTAGTAGTAGTAATAATAACAATAATAATAATGTTATTAGTGAGTTATTATAAAGCATATTATTCATATTGAAATATATATGTTTCTTTTTACATTCTGGATCACACTAATCAGCACCATAATGTCAATAATCTGTAAAACTAGTTAACTTTATGCACAATATATGTAATAATTAATAATCTATTTGAATCTTATTTAAAAAAAACACAACAAAAATACACAAATCAGACACACACACACGTAAAAAACTGTACTGCAATTTCCATTTTCTCCCATTGCGTTCGACTCTACGCAGCAGCCTTAAAAACACTCCGGCCTAAACACTTGGACGCCTACCTGATCCGTGTACGAGCAGCTCACTCCAGACAAAACAAAAACACTCTAACTCTCCGTAGCTGACACATTAGAACATTCTTAGCATTCGTAAAGTCTGGCCTAACCCCGCGCAGCCGTTTCCACCCGTCCTCCCTCGTGCTGCGCGTCGGGCCGAGCGCTCGTACCGCCGGCGTCTCTCCGGGAGCTCAAGTCCGTAGCTGTAACTAATCCCCCACTTCCACTCCCTTCTCTGGGGTAAATATATACCAGCCCAGCCTGTCTGTCTGGATGTCCCCTGGTCCCGCCCCGCGCGCCGCCGCTCTCCTGCACACCGTGGGACAGCTCGCTTACACGGGGTAAAATGTGAGCGGTGGAGGGGTAAAAGGCGGAGGGGTGAAGATAGTGTAACGTTATATGAAACTGTAATACCGCTAATGGCCACTAGGGACTGGCCACGGAAATAGAAAGGGCAGAAAGTGGAGTTAGGTTCTGTTGGGTCAGGTGTAGGAACTATTATATGCCTGTCTAACACCGCCACTTGGCTAGAATTAAAGCTGAATTATGTCACTTTTCGACTGAGGGTCCGTCATGTGCTTGTTTCTATGGATACATCACTGCTCTGCTTGGAAAGTTCCACAGTGTGACATTAAACTGGTGTTAAACTACCTTACAATTATTCATTCCGTGTGGTTTTAAAGCTCAAAAATACATTTAAAAAAAAAGGAATTTTGACTGAGCGGGCGTCGCCTCTCCACAGATCTGACCTGTAACTTAGCGTGATTTGGTTTCCATGAAAATAGAAAGGAGTAATGCCATACTGTGGAACATTCCAGACAAAGCAATAACATAATATTGCATGGGAGAAAAACATTTGACGGACCCTCCACCAGAAAAGTTACACAATGCACCTTTAACCATTTTTGTTGGTTCTACCCTCATATAAAAATAGCACCAATTATTACCTTTTCTTTTTCTAATTATTTGTATTTATTTTTTTCACCTGTGAGGCACAACACATTCGCTTTGTGACTGGAGTTGTAGTGTAGTTTGAGTGTCTTGCCCAAGGACACAACAACTCATTACACACTCAAGGGAGACGTGGGACACCAACCCACTGTTTATCTTATTGGCTATATATAGATATATATAGATAGATGTATGGATTTTTTAATTTTTTTTGAGTTTTTGTTTTGTTTTATTTATTTAATCAAAATTTAAAAAAATTAAAAATCCTTATTGATATTGTCAAAGCTGAAAAGTAGTAGTAGTTGTACCAAAATCTACAAACTAGCAACTGAAGTACTACTAATTGTTATAATAATATGCAACTAAGGTGTTTTTTTTTTTTGGTCCAAAAGGTGAAGCTTTTATTCGTTTTGGCCTTTCGTCCACATGGAGCCGGCGTTTTTTGAAAACGGTTTCCAGAGTGGAGAAATTGCGTTGCTTTGTCGTGTGGACAAGCAAACCACAGCTTTTGGAAAACGATGACCCCGCCATGATCAAAAGAGATCAATCGCACAACAACCGGTTACAACTATAACCATGGTGGACAATGGAGTTGAGTTTGTGCTGCTCTAAGGCTACGTTCAGACTGCAGCCTGAAGTGACCCAAATCCGAGTTTTTGGCCCCTATGTGACCTGTATCTGATCTTTTAATGAACGACACAGATCTGATTTTTTCAAATGTGACCCAGGCCACTTCGATATGTGCTCCTGAAACCGATACATATCCGATCTTTTGACATGCGACTTCAGTCTGAACGGCCAAAGCGCATTCATCCCACCTACACGTTATCAACAAGCCAAAAACGTCACTATTCTGCGCTGACGTAGGTGAAAATTGTTAATGAACTCAGTGTCACTGAAGCAAAGCACATCACCACTCACCACTCTTGGCTCCGTCTCCACATCCACACGTTCCTTTCAACGGACGTCGCTGCCGCTGCCCCACAAAACGCCACGGACCAAAAACCTCGTCCTTCTCCTTCTCAATCTCCTCCTTAAAACAAGTAAGTTGTTCATGTTCTGGCTCCGGTACGAGAGGAACTTTAAAATCTCCAGGTGCTCAATGCTCGCGTCCATGTTTGGACAACTTCCGTAAACACAGAGCACGCTCGCTGCGGTTGACGTCATCGTGTCTCCAGTGCACATGCGGGACACTTTTGGGCCGTTTAATGTTCACACTGGAGTCACATACAAGTTGCATTTAATTGGAAATGTGAACGACCTCGCAAAAACATCGGATTTCACAAAAAAATCTGAATTGAGCGTTAAGCCCTGCAGTCTGAACGTAGCCATAGTTTATTTGCACTGTTGCATCAAAACCTCTTAATCTACTCAGTAAGTAGTATAACACCAGCAGAGACGCACACACAATTACCCCCGTCAGATTCTTTTACACCCACTGTATCCTGTTCACAGCACCACATACAGGTGTGGTATATGTATGACATTATTTTCACTCAGTGCTCCGTTGTCGTCTGTACGTGAATATTTATTGATCCAAAACGTATGGACGGACGCAAATTTTTTTCAACCCGCAAAATAAATAAATAAATAAATAAAAATGTTAAAATCCAGGAGCATTGTCGTATAGTCAAATAAAGTTATCCACCTTGTGATGTCATGAAGTGGTAGTTTTCAGGTTAACAGCTGCTTTTATAACGTTTAGTTCAGTGGAGATTGGAAATTCCCGGGCTGATGATTCTAGTGAAAACTAGAAAATCTAAAAAACACAGCACTTGTATCACCACATGACATCATGAGGTGGAAGTGTCTTTTCCGTTTAAGAGATGAACTAAATCTGCAGGTTTTGTGTGTTAAACGTGTGAATGAAACAAAACACAACTCCAGGTATGTTTGTGATGAGGAAACAACATTGTAACACAAAAAAAACACGTAAAATGATCCCTTTAAGTCGCCAAAAGCCCTCAAAATGTCACATATAACAGAAACCTGAACCCCGTGAATAGCTTCAAGTATCTTTGTTCTTCCTGAAAACTCAACAACTTGGAAACGGGCTTCATGAGAGCACTTTTTATCTGCATTTGTGATCTGTTCCCCCTGAGGAAAAGCCTGGCTGGGTCGCGGTTATACGTGTGTGGATATGCACGGGCGGCCCGCACAACGCCATTACAACAGCCGCCCGCAAATAAACAATGGTGCAACGCTTAATGAAGTCCCCAGGGCCCGTGATGTGGTGCCCTGCCCTCCGCACACGCCCGGGTCACCAACCACAGCGATCCAGTGTCCGAGAAACCCAAGCCTGGAACTGAAGAGTGTGTCTTTAGTGTCACAAGGGGAGATATGCTGCTTTGTTTTGGCTTTCGGTAATGGTTTTTCGAAATCTGTGTGTTTCAATGTTTTGTAATGTGAAGAAAATTAGATGTTTGGAATCGAAGCTGTTGTAAAATCACTGACTAGTTGGTAAAAAAAGAGGGGAGTGGTAAAAGCTCTCAAAAATATTACGTATCTCTTTGTATCTCAAAGTACAAGGGAAAAAAACAAACAAATTAGACACATTTTGCTCAAATACATGATGTTCTTCTGCTCTTTATTTATTAAAGTTCATGCTTTTCAAATACTTACCGTATTTTCCAGACTATAAGTCGCTCCGGCCAAAAAATGCATAATGAAGAAGAAAAAAACATGTATAAGTCACATCGGACTATAAGTCACACTTTTTGTGGAAATGTAAAATAAAAATCAGAGCCCAGGAAGCGACATTTCATGTTGAAAGGCAAGTTATAGTAACAATAGAACAGAGAACAACAGACTGAATAGGCTTTAATAGGTTAACGTAACATTAACAGTTATTCAGATAATTATAGCATAAACAATATAACTTAAGTTAAACAAACTCACGATCTCTCTCCAAATCACTAAATACATTGAATTCTTTATCCTCGGTGTCACTTCTGAGCAACCTCCAGAGATAAACCATAGATCCATGAGGTAAACAGAGCGCCGCTTCCTCTTCTGTGTCGCTGTCGTCAGACTCAGCATCAGTTCCAGTTAGAATTATTCCGGCCTTTCTGAATCCCGACAGACTGGTTTCGTTGTCACTGAAGTCCAGGCTTTGTCGATTCATCCAGTGACTTCCAGGAAAGTTGCATGGTGCATCCTCCTGGTTCCCGTGAAGCTGTGTTCTCCATCCTCGCTTTCCACCAGTCCCTCACAAGTTTCTCGCTCACTCCAAACTTTCTTTCTGCTGCTCGATTACCGTTTTCGGCTGCATATTTCACTATTTGCAGCGAGACAGAGGCTCATTCTACAGGAGACATGTGCAGTAGAGACAAATGACAGTGGTACAGGAGGAACAGGAGCAGCAGATACTGACGCACAAGACTAGAACCTCTCGTGGCTGTCAATCTGAAAATGTTAATAAATAAGTCTCACCGGAGTATAAGCCGCAGGAAACAGCCTTATGGTCCAAAAAAAAAAAAACATAAATAAAAATAAAATTATTCTCTGGGATTCTTCTGTTTTTTACCACAACCTAGTTAAAGTTCATGAGCTTTGGGTAGATTCAGAGATTGAAAAGACAAGAGTGTTTTGTAATTTGGAGTAAATTGGATATTTGGAATAGAAAGAAATTCTTGATCGACTTAAGACATGTCGTGCTGATCGATTGGTTGATTAAAAGGGGGGCCAGAGTTCTCAAAATGATTAGTATCTCTGTGAATCTGACCCAAACCGCACTCACTGCACGAGAGTTCATGCAAAGGCATAAATATTTATGCAGAAAAATCTACTAGGAAACAATGTGTTTATATAAAGACAGATTAAACTACCAAGAAACAGCACCTCTACAGCGAACTTCTCCTTCCTAATCCTATCCAAGACCCTAAATGTAAATAAAAGTTTTAGTCGAGTAAAACACATTTTTACAGATTAAGACCGATTGACTAGTCAGGTTGGCACCACCTAGTGCTTCTGCTCTATTTAATTTCTCTCCGGCGACTAGGTCAGGAATCAGAATACACTGGACTTGTTGTAGACCAGGCACCGGCCAATCAGTGAAGAGCTGTAAAGCCATGACATCAAACTCAAGCGTCTGTCTGGGTCCCTTTTGTGGTACAACACAAAACAAAGTGTCGAGATGGATGTAGACGAAGCCAGACATTCTGTGTTGGCAACGATTCCCGAGATTGAGGATTTAAAGCGGGAACAAAGAGAATGTTTGGTGAATTTTATCAAACGGACAGACGTTATTGTCCTTCTTCCTAGGGGATTTGGAGCATTACATACGTCACGTCCAAATAGCAGCGATTGGTTAAATAAAAACAGTACCCGCCAAACGTCGAGTGAATGAATCCTAATGCGGCGAGGTCAGACGGTTTCCACAAAGTGAAATCGGATGATGAATCAGACTAAAAAATGACAGCCTTAGTATGGAAAATACGTTCTATTATAGTGTTTATTTTACTATGACTCTGTGACCCGGAAACACTTGAGGGTCCCGCAGAAGAGCTGGAGGAAGTGTCAGTGGAGAGGGAAGTGTGGTCATCACTGCTCAGACTACTGCGAGAAAATGGATACAAAAAAACCCCAAAAAAACTTTCTACATCATGAAGGTTATTGTGTCGTTTTCACTGTGTAGTTTCAGTTTTTATGACTTATCATGATTGTATAACATGTGACAAAATTCTCGCATTAGGCCTATTCTAATGGCCTGTTTACACAAAAACGCTTGCGGGTAAAAACATCAAAATATTTTATCAGCAGTGCCTTTCGTTTAGACGGTGACGGCATTTTTGGGGGGTTAAAAACGCAAAAATCTGAAACCACCCTCCAGAGTGGAAACGTTGAATACGTTCCGTTGTAGCGTTTCCGTCTACACTGCCCAAGACGCAAAACTCTGGTCAGATCTGCACACGTCACATACACGTTTACATCACATACATCACCGCCTGGCATGCATACCCAATCGAACTCCACACACTTTTGCGTCACCGTATGTACGCAGATTTCCTCCCGAAAACACTCGTCTAAACGCGGAATAAAAAGTGAAGACGAGACGTTACTTTTGCGTCTTCTGTTCACACCGTCATCATATAAACTTAGCCTAAATATGATACTTTTGTACCTTCTTTGTCCACACAGATCCGCACAGTCCTGTCCTTTGATGATCTTTGGTGGAACATTGATGAATTCCTCCTGGTGGGCTCTGGTCCATCTCTGCACACAGCTGTGGAGTCTGCTTCCTTTTCCCCACTCGTCTTATTACAACCCACCATCCACCTCTTCCTCCTCCCTCTCTCCTCTCCTCCTCTCCTCCTCCCTCTCTCCTCTCCTCTACTTCTGTGAGCTCCTGATCAATAATTCCTGTAGACTGCAGCCCAAAAAGCAGCTACAGGCCTCCTCCTCCTCTTCAAAGAGCCCCTTCTCCGAGCAGCTGCCTGGTAATGAACCGGGCTCTGGTGTGTGCGTCTCTGCTCTGACTCCTTCACTCCAATTTACACTAAAACGTAGATACAAAATAAAGGTAGCTCCAGCAACTAAGGATTGTTTTAGTAATTGACTTGTGACCTGTTTTATTATTTATTTTTACTTTATTTTCATTTTATTTATGTCTTGTTGTTCTGGAGGTGATGGCAAGTGTGCGGGGAATGTTTTTCACTGTGCACAAAAAAGTAAAAAAAATTAAAAATAAAAATACATTGTGTCTGTTGTGACTATGTGAATTCTTAAATAATTTTTTTACCAGTTAATTTAAGTGTACTTTAACATTTTCACTGTGCACAAATTAATTATTAATAAATTATTATTATCATTATTAATAATAATAATAATAACATAATTATATTATATTTTTTAATTTTTTATTTTTTTTTTACTTTTATTATTATTATTATTATTATTATTATTATAATAATAATAATAATAATAATAATAATAAATTGTGTCTATTGTAACTATTGTGTCTTGGAGAATTCTTAACTCTTATTTAAATTAAGTGTACTTTTACATTTTCAATGTGCATAAAAAAGTTAAAAAAAATAAATAAATAAAAAAATAGAAAAAGAAACAAAAATAATACATTAATAATAATAATAATATTATTAATAATAATAATAATAATAATAATAAATTCTGTCTATTGTGTCTTGGAGAATTCTTAAATCTAATTTTTACCAGTTAAATTAAGTGTACTTTTACATTTTCACTGTGCACAAAAAAGTAAAAATAAATAAATACAATTAAAATAATAATAATAATAATAATAATAATAATAATAATAATAATAATAATAATAAATTCTGTCTATTGTGACTACTGAGTCTATTGTGTCTTGGAGAATTTTTTAATCAATTTTTTTAACCAGTATATTTTATTAAATTAATTGCACTTTTACATAAAAAATATAAAAATTGTTACAAGTGCAAAACAGCTTTCCGTGGCTTTTTTCCACTGCCTCACTTTCACTGAGCAGACAAGTATTATTTTACAAAGTGAAACTCGTCTGAAAACTGTTTTATTACTAATACTTGTTTACACGTCAAATAGAACAAATATGGCAGCAAGTCTCGCAAAAACACTTTATTTTTGTCGCCGTATTTGTTTTGGATCATGCACCTGTCAATCACATCCACTGGAATTGTAGAATCAGATTTGTTTATTTCAGAGACGCAGGAGCTCAATGGTCCCATCCTCATTTCTCCCACCTCAGATTAACACAGAGTTTAGTGTTTTTACAATCTTATGCTGTTTTTTTTTCATCTTCTTTTTCTCCGTAAAACAGACCATAATCTGTGTATCATTCGTTAATTCGTTTTTCAATATAAAAACAAAAATAAGAAAACAAAAAAAACAACAATTTTCTTCATTATTTGTCTCCAAAACCAAAACCAAAAAAAATGGATAAAGATTCTTTTTTTTTTCAGTTTTCGATTTAGTGTTTAAATGAAATATGAAAAAAAAAAAAAAAAAAAAAAGGATAATGACCAGTTCCCGTTACTTAAACTGCAAAGCCGGACTGAACCAGGACTGAACCAGACTAGAACCAGACCGGGACTGAGACCAGGACTGAGACCAGGAACAGGACCAGGACTGAGACCCAGACTAAGACCAGCACCAGACCGGGACTGAGACCAGGACTGAGGCCGGGACCAGACTGGGACCAGACCGGGACCAGACCGTGATTGAGAATGGGACTGAGATCGGGACCAAATCGGGACCAGACCGGGACCAAGACCAGAACCAAGACCGGGACCAGACAGGACCGAGACTGGGACCAGTCCAGGACCAGACCAGAACCAGACCAGGACTGAGACCAGGACTGAGACTGGGAATAGGACCAGTACTGAAACCAGGACTGAGACCGGGACTGAGACCGGGACCATACCGGGACCAGACCAGGTCAGACCGAGACCAGACTGGGACCAGACCGGGACCAGACAATGATTGAGACTGGTACTGACACCAGGACCGAGACCAGGACTGAGACCAGGACCAGACTGGGACCAGACCGAGACTGAGACCGGGACTGAGGCCAGAACCAGACCAGGACTGAGACCGGTACCAAACCAGGACTGAAAATGGTTTGGTCCTGGTTTAGTCCTGTTTTAATCCTGTTTTTTTATTCCGTATGCGACGCAAAAGTCCGACATCGCAGTTTAAGTCACGTAAACGGGAAACGTCCATTATCCTTTTTTTTCCATTGTTCATTTAAACACAAAATCAAAAACTGAAAAAATGAATCATTATCAGTTTTTCATTTTGATTTTGGAGACAAATAATGAGAAAGAAAATAGTTGTTTTTTCGTTTTCTTATTTTTGGTTTTATATTGAAAAACGAATGGAACGAATGATACGCGGATTCACCATGCATGTCCCTGATTGGCTAATCCACATGTCAATCACGCCCACCTGAATTTACAGAGATTCAGCAGTGACCAGACACACAACTTTGTAAAGCATTAAAGAGGTTCGAATATCTGAATCCCACGCAAACAATTTCCCAGGATTCTTGTGAAAAACTATATGAACTCTGTGTCACGTTTCTCCGCCGCACACTTTAAAACAAATTCTTTATTCCCAAATGTTGCGTGGATTCTGGACAGTGACAGCGGCGAGGTTTTGGCATACAGATCAGGCAGAGAGACGAGCAGGTCCCCCGGTGTATCCATTATTTAAGCCGCTGTGAGGGAGATGCGCTTCTAGATTAGCTCCCCGTGAGGCGCCGAGGAGCACAAGAAGAAAGGAGAGGAGAAGAAGAGGGGCCTTGAGGGACGAAGAGGGAAAGTTCATATTGGACTTGGACCGGAGATGTGTTTGAGCGAGACATGGATCTATTATAACATCTGGATAAGGTACAGGGGACAGGGTAAGGTAGTTTGGACCTGTTTTGAGTTGGACTAGTGGCCACACACTGGTACTGCAGCCCACAAAGTATTTTTTACCACAGATCACAACCGAGTACCTGCAGTTTTCAAAAAGGTTGGATTTTGTGAACGTTTCTACTCATTTTTAAACCATAAACTTTTTCTCAGCTCGCAAACTGCTGTATTGGTTTGCCCTGGTCCATCCAAACTCTGAATGTTTTTTGAATAATTCCAAGTACAGAGCAGCGTAATAATAATAAATAAATCTTTATTTAGAAAGCACTTAGAAAGAAGGTTTATGAAGGGCTGTACAAGCAGCAAAGAACAATACAAAAATCATTAAAATAGCATTTAGAAGGTAAACAAAAATGATGCAAACAATCCAATAAATTATAATAAATAAACAAAAACAAATGTATGTAATCAAGCTAAAACCAGTTAAAGGAAGGGCAACTGATAAAAATGAGTGTTAAGAAGTGATTTAAAAGATGATACTGATGGTGTGAATCTTATCTCCTCAGGCAGGTTGTTCCAAAGCCGAGGCGCCCGGACTGAAATGACTCCATTAGCCTTCGTCCGGAGCCTGGACTCTGGAACAGCCACGGACCTGCCTGAGGATCTAAGGCTGCTGGAGGCTCATACAGGGTTAAAAGTTCTGAAATGTAACTTTGTGCAAGACCTAAACGAGCTTTAAAATTGATCAGTAAAATCTGAAAATTGATTCTAAAACACACAGGAGCCAGTGAAGGGAAGTAAAACAGGGTCATGTGTCGATGTCTGTTCAGCTGTGGGCGGAGATGGGGGTAGGTGAAAACTAAGGTGGTGTCCGCACGACAAAGTTTTTTTGGTCGAAACGCTGAAGTTTTTGTTCGTTTTGGCCTTTCCTCCACACGGAGCCGGCGTTTTGGGTGGGCGAAAACTGTTTTTTGAAAACGAGTTCCAGAGTGGAGAAATCTGAGAACGCCGATGTTACGTTGTTGTGTGGACAAGCAAACCGCTGCTTTTGGAAACCGATGACGTCGCGACCCCGTCATCACCACGTGACCAGAAGAACAACCACAGCAACAACAATGGTGGATAACGGAGGTGAGTTCGTGATGCGAACGTAGAAGTAACTCTACTTCATTGTCAGTCCAAACAAGCGAGTCGGCTTTCGTGCGTGCGTTCGCCATCATCATCATCTTGTGTTTGTTTGTTGCGAAAGAGAAAGGACTTTATGTGCATGCAGTCTTTGTAGAGTTGTGTGTTCAGTGGCTCTCAAGTCAAGTCAAGTCAAGTCATTTTATTTATATAGCACATTTAAAACAACCATAACAAGCAGCACCAACCTGCTTTACAGCATGAGACACAACATAGTGAAACACTAACACAAATATAAAATATATAAAATATTACATAAATGAGCTACTTGATGCACAAAGATAATAGTTTAAAATAGAGCTCATGGGCTGTTAAATGCCATCTTGAATAAATGTGTTTTTAAGAAATTCAAATTGCACAACAAGAGCAGCTCTAGAGGCGACTGCGCTGTGCCGTTTAGGAAAAGTACCTTTGGACAACTCCCTTTTGCTTATCGAGCTGCTCAAACATGGGATACAGTGCAGCTCATATACGAGAACTTTCAACACTGGCAGCATTTTCTAAAGCTTTAAAACAGTGGTTATTCAATGGTCAAATATGTCACCATGTTTACATTTTCTTTTATTTTGAGGGGTTGTTGGTTTAACTCTTGACTTAATTCTTAAACTTCTGACTTTGAACTTCAAATGAACAGTTTGAAACTAATTGTGTGTATAGTGAGTGTGTTGTGTGTATAGTGTGTGTAGTGAGTGTGTGTGTGTATAGTGAGTGTGTGTGTGTTGTGTGTATAGTGAGTGTGTGTGTGTGTGTGTGTGTGTGTGTATAGTGAGTGTGTTGTGTGTATAGTGAGTGTGTTGTGTGTATAGTGTGTGTGTGTGTAGTGTGTGTGTGTGTATAGTGAGTGTGTTGTGTGTATAGTGAGTGTGTTGTGTGTGTTGTGTGTATAGTGAGTGTGTGTTGTGTGTATAGTGAGTGTGTTGTGTGTATAGTGAGTGTGTTGTGTGTATAGTGAGTGTGTTGTGTGTTGTGTGTATAGTGAGTGTGTGTTGTGTGTATAGTGAGTGTGTGAGTGTGCTGGTGTTGTGTACTTTTGTGTGATTGTTGCTGTACTTTTCCTCGTCCTATAGATGATTTTACATCAACCTGCCGAGGGACTGAAGATGGAAATGAGCCACGTTGGCTATAATCTTTACATATTTACATTTTTTATGTTCATTAATATGTACTGCCCCTTTACAAATAAATAAAACAAGAAAATAAGGAGGGTTTTAAAGTGAGATAGGGAGGAGCAAGATCTCAGGTGAAGAGGGAGGGAATTCCAAAACTTGGGGGCAATAACAGAGAAAGCTCGGCCTCCCCTGGTTTTGAGGGGGGATGGTGGGTGGGGCGGACAGGAGGTTGAGCGAGTTTGACCTGAGAGACTGAGTTAAAGGTTGTATAGAGGATTTTCCAAGGAACGAGAAATCCAGCGACTGTTTGTCCTTTTTCAAATGTTGCGCATGCGTGAAACCACCCCCCTCCCCTACAGCTCCTACGTAGAAACGCCTTCTCCCGCCTCCTCCTTACGCCAGAAACAGGTTTGTTTACAGCCGCTGCACATGACTTGTAAACAACTAACTACAGTGTTGGTTAGGCAAGACGGAGAAGTGAGGAGCGGGGGAGCGGTGTGCGGACATTTCGTTCGCGGACGAGAAGAGAAGAGCGGAGCAGGGAGAGAGGAGAGAGGAGAGGAGAGGGAGGGCGGGTGCGCGGAGATTCCGTGCCCGGAGAAGTGAGGAGCAGGGGAAAGAGCAGAACGGGCAGCGGGGACAGGAGCAGGAAAGGGGTGCAGAGAAGAGTGCGCGGAGATTCAGTGCGAATGAACTAACTACAACACGCAGCAGCAAGCGGACTCTTTCTTTGCCTTGAAAATTACGTTTTCAGACATAGGATATCGCTTTCGTGTCCTGAAAAACGTTTGTCTAGCTCTTGGAAATAAAGTACGTTTTCATAATAAGCAGAAGTGACCTGTCCAGGAGTAATTTGTGGACCAATGCGTCAGTCTTTAGACCCTGCGTCTGCTTCAGTCGCGCCATCGCTGGAATGAATCTATAAGAATCACCTTAGTTTGGCTTCGCTGCTTTTCCCCTTGTCTTCTTCTTTCAGCGACCTCAAAAACGGACTTTCTTTTGCGGCGAACTGCTCCTGGATTCTTGTCGCCATTGCAACAAACTTTGTGCTAACTGCGAGGAAGATATAGACTAAGAACTGTTGCGTTGGTGGAGTAAACAGCGTCTGTGCGTCTTGCGTCTGTGGACTGCGTGACAGTCGTACGTAAACCACGTACCGGCGGCGCAGGCAAGTCAGTTACGCTAGAAACGTAGGGAGATTGATTGACAGCCTGTCAGCTAACAGATAACGAGGCAGTGTCGTTATCTATTGGCAAATGTTTAGCCCCACCACGTCCAGAGTTGATGAATTTTTATTCTCTTTTTTTTGGTCATCATAATTACAAGGCTACTGCACCTCTATAATCTATCATTGACAACTTGAAACAAAACAAAAAAAAAAAAATCCTCCATACAACCTTTAAGTGATTTAAAAACAAATAATAAAATTTTAAAATCAGTTCTGTATTTAACAGGTAACCAGTGGAGTTGGGCGAGGATGGGTGTAATATGGTCTCTCCTTTTGGAACCGGTGAGCAGTCTGGCAGCAGCATGTTGGACTAACTGAAAGAGAAAGGACTTTATGTGCATGCACTGTTTGTAGTGTTGTGTGTTCAGTGACTCTGGCTGTATTCTGTTTACAGAACCACGTCCAGGTGTGGCATATGTATTACATCGTTTTCAGTGAGTGCTCCATTGTCGTGTGGACGTGAATATTTACTGATCTGACACGTGTGGACACAATTAAAAATAAAAAAATAAAATCCAGGAGTGTTATCTTGTGGACATAGCTTAAGGATTTGTCAAAGTTGCATGAATCAAAATCAATCAAAATAAAACAAGCTGGAACACCACTTAAAAGCATGTCACAAAAAAAATAAATAAAAAATTGACAAAATTCTTCAAGAGTGAATACATTAATCCTTCTCCATTATTTTCTATGATTAGTTTGTATATAAATTGACTTCTGTTATGTCATTTAACATAAAAAGAGTCCGTCTTTTGAATGGCTCTTTGAAAGGAATGGGTTCATAAGTTCATAAGACTCAGATCCCACAAAAGAGCCCAAACTCCCTTCACGAGAACTGTTACTTGAGTCTTATTTTGCCTCGTCGTTTGCACAGGTTTTATCATTTCTGTGCACGTATAGCTGCAAAAGTGAGCCAGTTGGTAACACTTTATAATAACTACACCTTATTTAGCCTTAATAAAGCATGAACAAAGACTTAATTAATAATGATTCACGCTTAGTAACTACTTAATTACTACCTGAATTAGCACTTAACTTGCACTTAATTCGCCTGTGCTGGAAATAGTTACTCATAAGTATTTCTTACTTAATTACTCATGAACTAACCATTTGTGTGTGCATTTGTAAATGTATATTTAAGTCCAAATTTGAGCATTTATTAATAATTAGTAAGCCATGAGAGAATGATTTACTAAGTAATGCATTATTGTTTCTCTGGAATTTGACCAAGCTTAACAAATGCTTAATAAAAGCATAATTAGCCTTTACGTTAGAAAAGCTCTCAGAAACACTTAACTAACAGATAACAGCTGCCTGAATTATCATTGTATTGCATTATTAGTAAATCATTCTCTCATGGCTTATTAATCATTAATAAATGCTCAAATGTGAACTTAAATATGCATTTGTAAACACGCAAATGGTTAGTTCATGAGTAATTAAGAAGTATTGAGTAACTATTTACAGCACAGGTGAATTAAGTGCAAGTTAAATGCAAATTCAGGTAGTAATTAAGTAGTTACTAAGCGTGAATCATTATTAATTAAGTCTTTGTTCATGCTTTATTAAGGCAAAATAAGGTGTAGTTATTATAAAGTGTTACCGACCAGTTCAGATTCTGCACACACGTCCAACAGGAAGGGCATCTGGCGTAAACACATTTAACATTGAAACAAATTGCTTTATTTGTGCGTTTAAATCTGCATTATAACATCCTCGAATTAAAAGCTTTTGGAACCGTAAGACGACCTTCACGAGCTGTACTCCAATTTGTTTAACAGCGTCCGAAACTTTACAAGCCCATTTTGTCTCGTGTGTAAGAAATCACTTTTTATTATAAGATGAAAATAAAATATCCACTTACGGTAGATTTGGGGCAATAGTTTTGAACGTTTGAGGTCTATTTTGATCCAAACTGTTATAAAGTGCGCTTGTGCCAGTGAGTCCAGCGCGCAGTATAAAGAAGAGTGCTTTACGGCTCTGGCAGTGGGCACAGACAGCTGTATTTTAACACAGTTTATCTGACTGTAGCTGTGGGACATCACTATCCATTTACTGCAACAAGCTCAGAGCAGTGGTCCAGACGCTGTTAAAGATCACCAGAGCAGAGGAGGCGGGCGCTTTTATGAGCTCAAGAAAGACAAACAAGTAAAAAAAAGTGTGCAACTTAAGGGTGCATTGTGTAACTTTTCGGGTGGAGGCTCCGTCAAACGCTTTTCTTCACGGAGATGTTATTGCTTCGTTTGTTATTGACCTTAAATCCTAAACTTCATGGACACTAGGGTTTAATCCCGAGGTTATGATGGGAAAACGGGAAAATAGCCTAATAAAAAAAATTATAAAATAAAATACAGTAACATTGATGCACTTAAGCACTTTCATATGGGGGCACTTTGAAAAAAAAACTGACAATAATAACGCCAAGTGTGCATCTCGAGTGCATGTCTCCTGCAGAAAGAGCCGCTGTTCTGTCTGGGATCATGTCAGTCGATCGCACCATTACTTCTGTACCACTGAAAATTTAAAACGACAATCGAGCAGCAGAAAGAAAGTTTGGAGTGAGCGAGAAACTTGTGAGGGACTGGCGAAAGGCGGGGATGGAGAACACAGCTTCAAGGCAATTGGGTGGGTGCAACATAAGATAAGATAAGATAAGATAAGATATGCCTTTATTAGTCCCACAGTGGGGAAATTCCAGTGTTGCAATGTGCAATTCAAGAACAGCAGGAAAAAGGTAACACGCAATAAAACAGATAATAGATACAGGCTTAAAAAATAATTTAAAAATAGACTTAAAAATTATTATGTACAATAAAAGTAACAGTGCAGCATTTACAGTAATATGACTATGTTTATATTATACCATGCAACTTTCCTGGTCACTGGATGGATGGACAAAGCCTGGACTTCAGTGACACCGAAACCATCCTGTCGGGATTCAGAAAGGCCGGAATAATTCTAACTGAAGCTGATGCTGAGAAGAGGAAGCGGCGCTCTGTTTACCTCTGGAGATCTCAGAGTTGTTCAGAAAGTGACACCGAGGATGAAGAATTGAATGGATTTAGTGATTTGGAGTGAGATGGAGAGTTTGGTGAACTTGTTCTTTCTGTTGTTTATGTTATAATTATCTGAAGAACTGTTCATATGTGACGTTAACAGTCTGTTGTTCTCTCTTCTATTGTTATTACTAGAACTTGACTTTTAACAGGAAATGTCGGTTCCTGGTCTCTGGTTTTATAAAATACATTTCCCCCAAAAAGTGTGACTTATAGGCCGGTGCCACTTATATATGTTTTTTTTTTTCTTCATTCACATTTTTTGGCTGGTGTGACTTATATATGCTAATATGTTATTTCACAGGATTCCCGGGAAATGAGTCGTCTTGTCCCAGGATTTGATTCATGTCATTTTCAGGAAAAATATAAAATTTTGGAGACCAAATTACAGGTCAGATCTGTGGAGGGGAGAAGTTTTTCAAGGTATTTTTGAGTTATAAAACCACCTGTAATTGAATAAATATTAGGTCGAGCTGTTTAATGTCATACTGTGGAACATTTCAGGCAGAGCAGTGGCATATCCACAGAAAAAAGCAGGTGATGAATCCGTGTATCATTCGTTCATTCGTTTTTCAATATAAAACCAAAAATAAGAAAACGAAAAAACAACAGTTTTCTTCGTTATTTGTCTCCAAAACCAAAATGAAAAAACGGATAACGATTCGTTTTTTCAGTTTTCGATTTTGTGTTTAAATGAAGAATGGAAAAAACGGATAACGGCCGTTTCCCGTTTACGTGACTTCCGTGACTGCGATGCCGGACTTTTGCACCGGGTACGGACTGAACCGGGACTGATCCAGGTCCGAGACCAGACCGAGACCAGAGCGGGACTGAGACCGGGACCAGAGTGGGACTGAGACTGGGACCAAAGCGGGACCAGGGCGGACTCCGAGCTTTGACTCCGAGCCTCCACGGGGTCCGAGCCTCAGCTTCGAGCTCCGGCCCTGCCGTGGGCTCTGAGCCTCCGGTCCCGCTCTGGTCCCGGTCTGGTCCCGGTCTCAGTCCCGCTCTGGTCTCGGTCTGGTCTCGGACCTGGATCAGTCCTAGTTCAGTCCGTACGCGGTGCAAAAGCCTGGCATCGCAGTCACGGAAGTCACGGAAGTCACGTAAACGGGAAACGGCCGTTATCCCTTTTTTTCCATTCTTCATTTAAACACAAAATCGAAAACTGAAAAAACGAATCGTTATCCGTTTTTTCATTTTGGTTTTGGAGACAAATAACGAAGAAAACTGTTGTTTTTTCGTTTTCTTATTTTTGGTTTTATATTGAAAAACGAATGAACGAATGATACACGGATTGTGATGGACCCCCAACTAAAAAGTTACATTGAGCACCTTTAACTAAAAGAGACGTGACATAACACAATACACTATCTACATCAAACTTAAAAGCCTCATCAGGCAACGTTTTTGTCAGTGAGAATTTCTATTTGTCTGTCTATTTCCATGGAAACATGCAGGTGACGTGCCACATCCAGAAAGTTCCAGCCAAAGCCATAAAATCTCCTCGGTGACAAGCAGCTGGCGAACCCCCTACGAGAAAAGTTACACCGTGCACTTTTGACCTTTTCCAACAATCGCTCAGCGGACGGAGCTGTTGATTTGCCGCTAACGTAACTTTACAAAACTCCGTCGGTTCCATTCAGAGCTCTCAAAGGCGGCATTACGACCCTCCTGTCTCCTGTACTGGAGCTTGTGTTCGCCGCTCGGCCTGACATTCTCAACAGCGTGTCTCGAGTCCGTGCGCCTCTTTTAGCCCGTCTCTCCTGAAAGCCCTGTGTACGCGCTCATTGTCCCTGAGTACCAGTTGCCAGCCGGGGCCTTGCATTCTAGTGCGTGCCCAAAATACGACAGGAAGTCAATGACACAGCCCAGCGCTGCACTGACACCCCGAAAGCTACTGCAGCAACAAAAGCCCGCTGGCCCTGACCTATGTGGGCTGCATGCAAACCGCCGCCAAGGAATGTACAGCCACCGAGCGAGGCCGACGGGTGAGGTTTGTGCACAGGCGACCTCTGCTTAAAGGGCCTTTATATACACAAAACTGATTCTTTTGAGCTTTAGGGAAGAGTGTGTGATATTGTTGGTGCATCTTCAAAAACTGACCTGGAGGATCAAGCATTTTGAGCTCTGGACAGTGTTGGGGAGGTGACTTTTAAAATGTATTCCCCTACAGATTACAGATTACATACCCCAAAATGTAGTTTGTAACGGAATCCATCAAGTTACTTAAGGTGAGTAACGTAATCTGATTACTTTGGATTACTTGATTTGCTGTAGAGAAGCAAAGACTAGGATATCTTCACTTAAGATGTTTTGTCTGCTAAAAGACAATGAAAAGCCCAGACTTTACTTAACCGTATTAAAAATATTATTGATAGAAGACGAGGAGACACGGCCCACGCAGCATGATTTAGTCCTGTTAAATCCTGTTAAATCCTGTTTTAGTCCTGGTTTAGTCCTGGTTTAGACCTGGTTTAGACCTGGTTTAGATCTAGTTTAGTCCTGGTTTAGTCCTGGTTTAGACCTGGTTTAGATCTAGTTTAGATCTAGTTTAGTCCTGGTTTAGACCTGGTTTAGACCTGGTTTTAGTCCTGGTTTAGACCTGGTTTAGATCTAGTTTAGTCCTCGTTTAGACCTGGTTTTAGACCTGGTTTAGATCTAGTTTAGATCTAGTTTAGACCTGGTTTTAGTCCTGGTTTAGATCTAGTTTAGATCTAGTTTAGACCTGGTTTTAGTCTTGGTTTAGTCCTGGTTTAGACCTGGTTTAGACCTGGTTTTAGTCCTGGTTTAGACCTGGTTTAGATCTAGTTTAGTCCTGGTTTAGTCCTCGTTTAGACCTGGTTTTAGACCTGGTTTAGATCTAGTTTAGATCTAGTTTAGACCTGGTTTTAGTCCTGGTTTAGATCTAGTTTAGATCTAGTTTAGACCTGGTTTTAGTCTTGGTTTAGTCCTGGTTTAGACCTGGTTTAGACCTGGTTTTAGTCCTGGTTTAGACCTGGTTTTAGTCCTGGTTTTGTCCTGGTTTGGACCCAGTTTAGACCTGGTTTACATCTAGTTTAAGTCTAGTTCAGATCTAGTTTAGACCTGGTTTTGGTCCTGATTTAGATCTAGTTTAGACCTGGTTTTAGTCTTGGTTTAGTCTTGGTTTAGACCTGGTTTTAGATCTAGTTTAGACCTGGTTTAGTTTCCGGCAATGAGTGGAATTACAGAAAAAAAACAACAACAAAAAAACACTGGGATATTGCCCAAAATGTGAAAACAGGAAAATACCTCTGTGTAATCGATTTATTTCAACAAAGTAACTGTAATCCAATTACCACTCATTGAAACTCAGTGTCATGTGGTAATACATGAAGTGCTCCATTGTGTTTTTAAACTCCATAGAGGTTCACTCGAAGGTTCTGGACTTGCCAGTCTCTGCTGAACTAAAGGTAAAAGGAGCTGTTGACTCAAAACACAACTCCAGGTACGTTTTTGAGGAGGTTTCAGCATTATAACACGGCTTCAAACTCAGAAGAATCAATTTTGCGCAGTGCTGGACCGGTGAGAGTGCGGGCGTTCTGTTTACAATCGCCAGGAGCATCGAAATGTATGATCAATTTCTTAAACTTGCCACAGCGCCTGGGAGCAAAACGCAAAATGTCAAGACACATTTTCGCGGGGCGGAGGAGCACTCAGACTCACAGCCAGGGATGTTGACTTGGGACATGGGGGCCGTATGGGGCTGCAGGTCGGACCAATCTCCCTCCTACTACCTCCGGATCGATACAGGGCACTTACCAAAAGAACGCTCCGCTTGGAAGATTTCCTCTCAATACCACAGCTGTTGTTCCACTGTTTCTTGTTGTAGCGTCTTGTGGATACTTTCTTCTGATTTCTGTGGAGAAGGTCTTCACAGTTTGAATCTCTTAAAACTTTAGCGTAAACATCCATGCCCAGAAAACACGTAAAAGTCACAAAGAATTAAACATAAATAAGAAGAATTGCCAATCCACCAGACTCTCCGACTAAAATTCATAAAACGACTGAAATCAATTCTTACATTCAACCTAAAAAAACTGAATTAGACTAACACTAAGACAGGACCAAACCAAGTCTACATCAAAACTAACCCCAATATTGAAGGTGCTTTGCTTGCTTTGCCTGGAATGTTCCATAATATGGCATTAAACATGTCTCCTTTATTCAATTACAGGTTTTTAGAGCCAAAAATGCCTTAAAAAATGCATTTTTACTGTGATTTGGCTTGCCTCTGCATAGATTTGACTTGTTCTCTTCTGACTTGACCAGATAACGTCACCTGCATGTCTCCATAGAGCTCGATAAGTTTAATGTCACACTGTGGAACATTACTGTCAAATCTATGACATCTAAAAAGAGTCAAAAGTTTATGATTTTTTTGGAGTTGTACATCTTCACACCACTTAAATTGACTAATAAGTTCAAAAGTTATAAGCGATCAATGCGTTTTATCTTTATTTATAATTAGATGCAGTCAGTACACAGTGTTTAAATAAGGATTAAGTGTTTTATTGTCCAAGGAACAGGAAGTGCACAGTAGTATTCTAGTTGTTGTGAGCATTATTAAAATACAAACTGTTTAAAGGGTCCATGTTACACTATTTTCTGATCTAAGGTATTTTTCTCATCACAAACAGACCTGGAGTTTGTAATCCATGTATCATTCATTTATTAGTTTTACAAAATAAAAGCCAAAATAAGAAAAAAAAATATATATATATATATTTTCTAGGGGTGTGCAAAAATATTGGAATATCGATATATCGTATCGTTTAATGTGATGATATAGTATCGATATCGTGGGCTACTGTATTGATATTTCACCAAGAGTATTTTTAGGTGTGTTTTACAAAATTATTTTGTTGTTGTTGTCAGTTTTGTTGCTTGTGGAGTGAAAGGAAACTCATTTATGAAACACATTTGACATTTTCACTGTTTCGAGGATTAAAATGTTTGTGTTTTATATGAACTTTGCACAAGAAGTGGTTTAACAAAGACTTTTAGTATCACAGCCATGATTTAGTCTTTATTTTTTATTGAACTGTATCGAATCCATTTGAAATCTATCATATCGAATCGAAAGTGCACTGTATCAAGATATGTATCGTATCGTGGCCTGTGTATCGAGGTATGTATCGTATCGGCAACTTCGGAATGATACCCAGCCCTAATATTTTCTTCATTATTTGTCTTCAAAGCACAAAATGAAAAAAAAAACCCAACAACACAGATAACGATTTGTTTTTGCAGTTTTCGATTTTGTGTTTAAATGAATCATGGAAAAAAATGGATAATGGCCATTTCCCGTTTACGTGACTTAAACTGCGATGCCGGACTCAACCAGGACTGAACCAGGACTGCACCAGGACTAAACCAGGACTAACCAGGACTGAGTGTCAGGATGGGCCCAGAGGTGCGCCTGCGTAGACTGTTGGGTGATCAGAACTGAGACTGGGACCAGACCAGGAACAGGACTGAGACTGGGACTGAGACTCAGACGGGGACCAAACCTGGACTGAGACCGGTTTAGTCCTGGTGTAGATGTGTTTCAGTCCTGGTTTAGTCCTAGTTTAGTCCGTATGCGGTGCAAAAGTCCAGCATCGCAGTTTAAGTCATGGAAACAGCAAACAGCCATTATAATTTTTTTTCCATTATTCATTTAAACACAAAATCGTAAATGAATCGTTATCCGTACGACTTTGTTAAACTCTGAAGCCGCACCGCTTGATGGATTGTCGGAGCATTACGGCTACTGCAGTCAGGAGCCTCGTGGAGTCGTGTCCTTTAGTCCTTTTAGACAGAAGCTGCATCAGGACACAAGAGCGAGCTGTTTTTTTTTTTTTTTTTTTTTCAGCGCTTATAGTATATAGTATATATAGCGTTTATGCAAATGAGCCATGTGGTTTTAAGTTTCCTTTCTGTAAAACGTAAACAAATGTGACAAAGCTGCATTAGACACATTATTACTCAATGCATATTTGAGTCGTCCTCGTAGGAAATAAAAAACAAAGTTAAATAATCCACCCACATTCACATTCACAATCCACATTCACCAAGACAGGGAGGCAACGCCGGGCGAATTACACCACGATCTGCCGATGGATCACTTCAGCAAATTTTTGAGGAGACTGTGAGGAAGCTCGGCAGGAAGGTGATCAATGACCCAACCCATGTTCTTCACAGTCAGTTTGAGTTGATGCCATCAGGCAGAAGGTTCAGGGTCCCAAACTGTAAACTGAACAGATTCAAACATTCTTTTGTACCACTAGCTGTTAAACTGCTAAACTCAGATAATGCAGTTAAAAAATAATTATAAAAGGCTTAGGGATTGTGCAATCAAAACTGCACATAGGTGTAGGGAATGTGCAATAATTATATCTAAAACTGCACATAGGTGTAGGGAATGTGCAATAATTATAACTAAAACTGCACATAGGTGTAGGGAATGTGCAATTAAAGCTACACATAGGCTTAAGGAATGTGCAATAATTATAACTAAAACTGCACATAGGCTTAGGGAATGTGCAATCAAAACTGCACATAGTCTTAAGGAATGTGCAATAATTATAACTAAAACTGCACATAGGCTTAGGGAATGTGCAATCAAAACTGCACATAGGCTTAAGGAATGTGCAATAATTATAACTAAAACTGCACATAGGCTTAGGGAATGTGCAATCAAAACTGCACATAGGCTTAGGGAATGTGCAATAATTATAACTAAAACTGCACATAGGCTTAGGGAATGTGCAATAATTATAACTAAAACTGCACATAGGCTTAGGGAATGTGCAATCAAAACTGCACATAGGCTTAGGGAATGTGCAATAATTATAACTAAAACTGCACATAGGCTTAGGGAATGTGCAATCAAAACTGCACATAGGCTTAGGGAATGTGCAATAATTATAACTAAAACTGCACATAGGCTTAGGGAATGTGCAATAATTATAACTAAAACTGCACATAGGCTTAGGGAATGTGCAATAATTATAACTAAAACTGCACATAGGCTTAGGGAATGTGCAATAATTAATAGAACAGAAGAATGCAAGGGTTTGCCTGTTAAGGATAATTTAAGGGTCGTGTTGGTGCATCACTCGTGGTCATACTGGTCTCATATTTACTTTGTTTTATGGTGTTTGTTTATGTGCTGCTTTGTGTTGTGTTGTCCTGTTTTTTGATCAAACATGTTACCCCCTGTAACAAGACAAATTTCTCCCATGGGAGACAATAAAGGATTATCTTATCTTATCTTATCATGGACACCCGGACTAAGGGATCAGTCTCAAGTGTCGTCCGTTTGTTTCACTTAATGCTTCTTATAATCCAGAGCACCTTATGTATGAAAATAGACGAGAGAATTCAACATTATTGATACTGCGCCTTACAGTCCGAAAATACGATATGTTTTTGATGAGATAACAGCATCGTAACGTGACTAAAACCTCTCAAAATTCAATTCTGTGTATTAAAGGGTCTCTAAAATCAACTGGGTCCGTTTTTCCGTTTTCAAGCGTCTCACGGTTACCAGCGCAAGGACACCTCAAGGCGCTAAAAAAACGGCGGAATTCCCTTTTCAGAAACATCAGAACAATTCATAGAACGTCGATAGGTGCTCGCAAAGTAATCACGAAAGCCATTGACGCCCTTATTTGAGAGCGTGACAAGTAAAATGGATTCTTTTGTCAGATGTTTTTGGCGATGCAGTAAAGCTGGCCTCGCGCTGTTGGCCTTACATGACTTTTCATTACTTTGTTTACTGAAGAAATTGAAAAGTCTTTAAAGATGCAAGGAAGGTACACGGGCGATGTCTATACTAATCCATTTACATTTTAATACGAGACAACAATAACAGTCTAGACGGGCTTATTAGAGATTATGAAAATGTATTGTATTAAAATTGTTCAAATTATGTTGTCAAAGGTGTCATGTTTTTATAATTCTTTTGCATTTATTATCAAAGTTAAAGGTTCTATTTATGCTGTTTTAAATGGCCCATGTTGCGCTATTTTCTGAGTTTCTGTGTTATAATGTTTTGTTTCGTTTTATTCGCACATGTTTAAAAACTCAAATCCTGCAAGTTTAGGATGAGTTCTTCTCCCAAGCCGAAAATGTTCTGTTACACCTTGTGATGTCATGTGGTGATACAGGAAGTGCTCCACTGTATCTTTAAACTCCATACACCCAGAGCTAAACCAGGACTAAACAAGGACAAAGTCTAGGTCTAAACTAGATCTAAACAAGGACTAAACCACTACTAAAACTAGGTCTAAACCAGGTCTAAACCAGGTCTAAACCAAGACTAAAATCAAGACCAAAACCAGGTCTAAATCAGGACCAAACCAGGACTAAAACTAGGTCTAAACCAGGTCTAAACCAGGTTTAAACCAAGACTAAAATCAAGACCAAAACCAGGTCTAAATCAGGACCAAACCAGGACTAAAACCAGGACTAAACCAGGACTAAAACCAGGTCTAAAACCAGGATTAAACCAGGACAAAAAACCAGGACTAAACCAGGACTTAACCAGGACTAAACCAGGACTAAAACCAGGTCTAAACCAGGACTAAATCTAGGACAAAAAACAGGACTAAACCAGGACTTAAACAGGATTAAAACCAGGTCTAAACCAGAGCAAACCAGGACTAAAATCAGGATTAAAACCAGGCCTAAACCAGAGCAAACCAGGACTAATCCAGGACTAAAACCAGAACTAAACCAGGACTTAACCAAGACTAAAACCAGGTCTAAACCAGGACTAAAATCAGGATTAAAACCAGGTCTAAACCAGAGCAAACCAGGACTAAATCAGGACTAAAACCAGGTCTAAACCAGGATTAAATCAGGACTAAACCAGGATTTAACTAGGACTAAACCAGAACTAAAATCAGGTCTAAACCAGGACTAAAACCAGGTCTAAAGAAGGACTAAATCTAGGACTAAAACCAGGTCTAAACCAGGACTAAAACCAGGTCTAAAACCAGGATTAAACCAGGACAAAAAACCAGGACTAAACCAGGATTTAACCAGGACTAAACCAGGACTAAAACCAGGTCTAAACCAGGACTAAATCTAGGACAAAAAACAGGACTAAACCAGGACTTAACCAGGACTAAAAACTGGATTAAAACCAGGTCTAAACCAGAGCAAACCAGGTCTAAACCAGGACTAAAACCAGAACTAAACCAGGACTTAACCAAGACTAAAACCAGGTCTAAACCAGGTCTAAACCAGGACTAAAATCAGGATTAAAACCAGGTCTAAACCAGAGCAAACCAGGACTAAATCAGGACTAAAACCAGGATTTAACTAGGACTAAACCAGGACTAAAATCAGGTCTAAACCAGGACTAAAATCAGGACTAAAACCGGGTCTAAAGAAGGACTAAATCTAGGACTAAAACCAGGTCTAAACCAGGATTTAACCAGGACGAATCCATGTCGCACGTCTCCAACACTCTGGCTAACTAGAAACTGAGGTCCTATGTCCAAATTTCCGGACTGTCCTTTTAATCCAGGGACGGTGTTTGTTTCACATCTAAGTACCGGTATGGCCGATAATCAGGGAGTGCACAGTTAGCATGCTAGTTGTTGTTATCTTTACTGGGATGCCTGTTTATATACTTTAGCGGTGAAAAATTAGGATGTGAGGAAGAACTTTGGCCCATTACAAACCATTTTAAACATTGTGTATCAAGTTTTTAAGACAGTAAAGATCAGACCCGGCGCGTTTAACTTTGACCGAACTTTTGCGGTTTTTGAGGTCCGCTTTTCACATCAGAGTTAAAATAAGAAACAAGGACGTGGGACTCAAACTTTAAAATGGAACCGAGTCAGACCCATCGGCGGTGAATTGTAGAGGAAAGTTGGGTTTTAGAGTGGACACTTTTAACCCTTCTTCCTGCGTCTCTCCCTCCTGCCACTCAGCCGGCGTAATGACCGTGACGAGAGTGTGTCCGTGGAACGCTCAAATCCTCTGTTTCCTTCTCTGGACTCTTCCCGGATCTGCGGCTCTGTCCCAAGTCCTGATTTAGCGCGGTGCTTTTCCTGTGGGGAAGAGGATGAAAAGAAGGAGGAGGAGGAGGAGGAGAAAGAAGAGGAGATCGAGCAGATAACCCGAAACGCAACATCGTCAACTTTAGGGTAGAATGTCTGAGTCAGAGTTAGACGGACAACGGCTGTAAATTGGGGACTGGAGAAGTTAAAAGGACATATAGTAGTATTTCCCCGTCCCAAGGGATGTCACAATACCCGAAATATCGTGAAATTTTATCGTCAAAAGTCTCATAATAATGTCTTGGACCATCACAATATATCAAATTTAGTCTCTCTGCTTAAATAAATAGTTATAGTGCAGCAATATGGCTAAAAAACTACTTAGACTTTGATACTTTGCTCTGTTTCAGTGTAAACTACATGCAGAAATAACAGTTCTAAGCACTTTGAAATCTTAATTATTTGGATTATGGATTATGTGGAAAAAATAGCATCGCCTCCACAAAGCAGTATATCAAATTACAAGTCTCTTTGCTTAAATTAATAGTTATGTTGCAACAATAGCTAAAAAAAGACAGAGGGAACTACACAGACCATGATCCTTTGCTCCATTTCAGTGCAGACTACAAGAAGAAATAACAGTTCTAAGCACTTTTAAGTCTCCTCCACAAAATATTGCAATAAATATCGTACCGTGAGATGTGTATCATGAAAATATCGTACAGAGAGATTTGGATATTGTTACATCCCTAATCGTGAGCCTCACCACTTTCCAACAATATTGCAATAAATATCGTACCGTCAGGTTCATACTGTGACAATATCATATCGTGAGACTTGGATAATATTATGCTAAAACATAGCTACCTGGACCTGATTTTTTGAGTCTTAAAAAAGTGAAAAAACTGAACTAGTTCATTTGAGACAGTTTGCAGTCTCATGCACTCCAAACGCAAACGCTTCCACAACTTTAATTTGTTTCTGCGGTCATGCCAGTGCAAAAAGGACAAAAAACACTACCTGGTTCACCGACGATAAAAACTCCTTATAACGCAAGATCTACATACCTCTAGTAAATATAAACTAGGGCCATTTTAACGGTGCATTGTGTAATTTTTCTGGTGGAGGGTCCATCTCCGTTCAGATTGCTTTGTCTGGAACAAGTATTTAAAGTATATCACTCATTTTACCAATTTTTTTTGCATTTTTTTGCCCTAAAAACATGAAACTTGACACTGCACACACTGTCCCACTGGGATGACACCCTCTGAATTTGAAATCGGTCAGATGAGCCATTTTAGTGTTCTCGTGTCATCGATTTGATGAACATATGTTTCCCAAAATGTTTATATAAAGTAAAAAATGGACCAAAATATTACATAAAGCAGTAGCCTACGTTCTAAACCAGTGGTGTCAAACTCAAATTCACAGAGGCTAAAATTAAAAACTGGGACTAAGTCCTGGGCCAAACTAAATATTTACTGAAAAATTTCAGCAAACTTTACATGTTTTCTCTTCTTTTGAGATATGTAATATTAAACCTTTTCTTATTAAAATAAATGTTTAATAATAGTTTTGCTTAAACAGTGAATCCAGAACAAGCACAATATAAAATAATACCAACATTTTAAATAAATAATATCTGTAAATATAATTAATATATTGCGGGTGAAATTTGGCCCCCGGGCCTGAGTTTGACATGTCTGTACTAAATCTATAGTGACCATAGTGTGTCCCATGAATGCACCTTTCTCTCTAACTTGACTACCACACTATTTAGTCTACAGTTTACATCGCCCCGAAAGCAAATAAATGCTGGCGGTTGAGAGAGGGGTCAGAGGTCATATCAGTGACCCCGGCGGCTTTATAAACACGCTGTAGTGGACTTGAGTGGGACATCTGTTTTTAGAGTTGCGCTGGGTTAAACTGGGCATGGGACACTTCCGACCAAAAGCCTCTGCTGCTGTTTCTGTTCGAGGATGTGACCAGGATATGCACGTTGTTTTAACCCCCGTTCCCAAACTCTCCCGGAAGATATATGTATTTTTATTTAACTATTATTGATCTTATTAAGGGGACATATTATGATTTTGATGAGTATTAAAGGCCCATTGGTCAAATTTCCCCTATTCATTTTAGCAACATTTGTCTTGCCCTAGTACTAAAATAAGTCTGCTGTGTACTGTCTGCATCTCCAATAAACAGGAAGTGTGTGTTTGCATGCTAGTTGTTGTTAGCTTTTGGCAAATCTCCACTTTGAAAGGTCTCTGAAAGTTCTGAAGAGCACTTATAACTAGTGCTGTCATGCGATTAAAAAAATTGAGAGATTAATTAATTATGATCTGTAATTAATTAATCTAATTAATCTCATTTTAATCTCACATAAAAATTGCTGAGAAAAGCTTCAATTTGAGGTATTTTCATTTAAATTCATTATTACATTATTGTGGCAGATCAAAAGACTGATATAGATTTTAAAAAAAGTGACTTTGATAAAGTCATTTATTGTTTAACAAATCTCTCCAATTTGGCTGTTGAGCCCAAGTCTCCATGAATAAGAAACTGTTTGCTGTAAAGCAGCAAAGACGAGGAAATCTGAACATAATAACTTTTGTCTACTTAAAGACAATAAAAAGTCCAGTCTTTCCTTAACCATATTAAAAATATTATTGATAGAGAAATGCTTTATATATGAGATCACTGGATTTAGTCCTGGTTTAGACCTGGTGTTTAGTCCTGGTGTTAGTCCTGGTGTTAGTCCTGGTTTAGTCCTGGTTTAGTCCTGGTTTAGTCCTGGTTTAGACCTGGTTTAGACCTGGTTTAGACCTGGTTTAGTCCTGGTTTAGACCTGGTTTAGACCTGGTTTTAGTTCTGGTTTTAGTTCTGTTTAGTCCTGGTTTAGACCTGGTTTAGTCCTGGTTTAGTCCTGGTTTAGACCTGGTTTTAGACCTGGTTTAGACCTGGTTTTAGTCCTGGTTTATACCTGGTTTTAGTTCTGGTTTTAGTCCTGGTGTTTAGTCCTGGTGTTAGTCCTGGTTTAGTCCTGGTTTAGTACCTGGTTTAGACCTGGTTTAGACCCTGGTTTAGTCCTGGTTTATACCTGGTTTTAGTTCTGGTTTTTAGTTCTGGTTTAGTCCTGGTTTAGACCTGGTTTTTAGTTCTGGTTTTAGTTCTGGTTTTAGTTCTGGTTTAGTCCTGGTTTAGTTCTGGTTTAGTCCTGGCTTTGTAGTGTCGATCATTTTGACTTGGACATTTTATAAGTAGCTCGCGTGCTGAAAAAGTGGGCACCTCTGATTTAGATAGTGGTCTGCCAGTGGTGTGCTAAGGGAAGATCGTGGTGTAAATATAAATTTTGTGTGTCACTGTTAAACACAGTATGTAAACAAACAGCGCCGTGTGATGACGTCATTGGCCGTGGCTCGGTTCGGTCGTGCAAGTGTGACCGCGGGACATAGAACCTACACAATTATGCTTGAGCTCGGCACGATTCTATAGTCTTAATGTGAGTGCGCCCGCGGAGTAGGTTAATAATGACAGAAAACTATTGTAACACGGTTCAAAGTTCATCAAAGTTGATTTTACATAATACCGATACTCAGCTGAGGTAATTCCCTGGGCGTGTGATGCTAACTGTAGGTATGCTCTGCTCTTTGTTAGGCTTTAATCTGAGCTTTATTTCAACACAATCTGACCATAAAGACCTGACTTAGCTGGAACCACAACAGGTGAGCTGATCCGCGCTGTTAAACAAATCCCTCTTAAATAACTTTACAGTCACGAGAAAGCGTCGGGCCAACAGCTTTTCAGTTTGTCACTCTCACCTCTTTGCCGAACATCGAACTCCCGAACGAGATCGTGAACGCTCGAACGGATCGCACACGCTCCTGAAAACGTTCTCTTTAAATCGATTTTGTATGTTTTTCTTGAGTTTCCAGATGATCTAAAAACGTTTTGGGCCGTGTTTGGTCGTGTGTGCGTTGCGTCACCATGGTAACTGATGGACATTCCACCATACACAAACATGCAGAACACTCCCAGCCTGATGTCACCGCCAAGTATCAATTGCTCCTTGACTGATTGATGTTTGAGTATTGCTCCTTTATTTAATCCTGTTTTACTGTGAGTTGTGCAATATTCTGTATATTAGAATTGCGGGCCTTTTATCTCTTTGTTTTATTGGTTTGAGAACAAAATAAACTGCCGAAAAATGCTTAAAAGTGCATTGTGTAACTTTTCTGGTGGAGGGTCCGTCAAAAGCTTTGGCTGGAATGTTTCGCAGTATGGCATTTGTTACGGCCCCAGGCCTTAGTTGTAATATTTCTGCAGAGTTCTCTTGATTCCTGCTGCAGGAGTCCTGGTCTGTGATTGGTGGGGCAAGTCGACGCCCACCTCACCTGCAGCCACCTCCCCCTATTTAAGGAGATTGCCAGCACCTGTTCGGGGCTGCTGGCCTTGGTGGCCAGTCTGCCATTTTGGTTTTGTGTGTTTAGTCTAGTTCTGTTTTGTGCCTTTTTTGATTTGGTCACTCGATTCTGTTTGTGGGTTTATGTGGTTTAATTTGGGGAACTTGTGTTTTAGTTTAGTGTGTGTCCCTAAGTTTTACCACTTGTTTTTGTGTAAACCTGCGTGACCCCTTTTCTGGCACAAAACTCTGTTAATTCTGTTGTTCTGTTTCTTAGTTTAGGTTGTTTTCTGTATATTTTTAGTGTTTTGTTAATTTACCTTTTACATTCCTGTTAATTAAACATTACTTAATTTATTCCATTTTACATCTTGGTTTTATTTTTGTTACTTCCCTCACCCCAAACGAGCTGGGTCGTAACAGCATTAAACCTTTCTAGCTTCATGGAGACCAAACCAGACCAAGTTACAGGTCCGATCTGTGGAGAGGCGACCCCACTCACAGTCAGAATGTTTGTTTTTCTAGGTATTTTTGAGATATAAAACCATCTGTAGTTGAATAAATGTAAAGTAGAGCTGTTTAATGCCATACTGTGGAACATTCCAGGCAGAGCAATGACGTATCCACTAGGGCTGTTCGATTATGGAAAAAATAATTACCATGATTATTTTTTAGGCCCCATCCACGCTAGTACATATTCGAGTCGTTTTCGTTGTGGATGCAGTGTTCGTTCCCACTAATCTGATGGAAAACGGCTCCAGAGACGGAACGATCTGGTGCTCCCACGAATTCATGAGTACAGATCTGATCCGGCACCGTGTGGACGCCTGAAAACGCTGATCCGCTGATGTAGGAGCTCTAGTTACCGTCCTTATCGGACCACGTCACTGTGACTTGCGCCTTCTTGATTCTCTGGGTTTGTGACATCGGTCATGTGACGCTATTGCGGAAAACAGTTTAAACAAACCAGAGACAAACCGGAAGCAGCAGAGCTAGAACTACTTACTATTTTTATGCTTGCCGTCTCCGTTGACTCGAAATCGGCTGCTGCAACTTCGGACACGGTTCTTCACTTCCTTGTTTTTCGCGCCCATGTGACGTCGTGACGATGTGACACCAGCCTAGTCATGTCACCAGTGTTTCAGGCAGTTTCGTGTTATTGTGTGGAGGGAAGGCTTTGATTGTGGAAACAGAAATGACGTGTCTGGACGCAGGTCTTTTCCAATACAATGATAAGGCGATTCATTTCATTGTAAACATATCCTTAGTTACAGTTATTCAGCATTTCTCTCTCAAAAAAACAAACAAATAACACGCTGTTACTGATCATTTATGCAAAACTTTCAAATTAAAAATAAATATAGGCTACAAATATGTACCTTTAAAGCAGTTTTGCGATGTATATAACATAAAATATACTTTGAACATGAAATAACAAATAGAAAAACATAAATGTATCCAAAATAAACTATATATCCTGCTGTTCTATAATCTCTGTATTTTTAAAAATAAAATAAACATACTCATTTATATTAAAAATATCCCAAAATAAACGTTATTAGGCTTTATTGTTTCAACTTGATGTTATGAGTTTGGAGATCGTTTGACACACAAATCGAAATCGCGAAATCAAAATTAAATTAATTGCACAGACTTAATCTCCATAGAAACAAGAAGTTGACAGACTCTTTACCAGAAAAGTGACACAATGCATCTTTAAAAACATGACACGTTCAAAATTCATTCATTTTATATGAGATTTTACTTTCTTTCTTTCATTCATCCCTTATAACTTTTGTAAAATTTACTACTTGAGTAAAATAATTGCCATAGTCTGGATTTAAGAATTTGGATGTTTGCATTATATAATAAAAAAAAAAAAGAAAAGAAAAAAAAAGATATTCGATTTCATTTTCTTCCATTCGCTATTTTTTTCTCCATTCTTCTCAAAAATCATGAAAAGAAATATTTCTGTGAGATGAAATCCAACTTCAGTCGTCTCAGTTTGGACTCAGAATCTCGCTCAAACTGATATTATCTGTTTCACGATCGGACAGAAGAATGTTATTATGAATCCTCCCGAAAGCTCCCATTGTGTTATCAGTCTCTACCCACAAAACTATTTTTCTACTTCTTTTGAGTCTCCTCCAAACCTGCCAGCGAAAAAAAACCCCCAAAAAAACACCTTGATGATGCAACACGGTGAAGTTTTCGTCTTTGGTTTAAAACGGTTGCCTGGCCATTGCACTACTGACAACTTGTGTCTAAGTTTTGTGTTTAAATATTGATGATTTATTATGACTTTATTATTTTTATGTAAAACTTCAACTAGGCTACTGTTACTGTTCCACTTTTAAAGGCGCTGTACCTCATTTTTACTGACTTAGAAATGTAGAAAAGTAGAATTAATTTGTTTTAAATGGTCCAAAGTTATTCTTATGCATTCGGAGCATCCCAATAATTATTAAAAAAGTAAAAAACAAAGTAATATATATGCTGGAATGGTAGGATGGTGGTATTTTTTTCTTCTTCTAACTCCTTTTAGAGCAAGTAGTGTGTATAGTTTTTTTTTTTTTGTAAGTAATAGTATTTGTTATAAAAAGTGTAAACATTACGTTGTTAAATTTTTCACCGTGATGAGTTTATAAACGTTTTTCACAACTTTTAGTGGAGTTTTGCAGCTATAAAGCTAACAAAAACTAACATGCTAACAGCACACTTCCTGATCGTTGGACAATAAAACTGTTGATAATTAAGTGCAGATACAAAACAGAGGTCGGGCTGCAAAATTAATCGCGGTCAATTTGAATGGACACAATTTGCAAATCGCAAAAACTGCAGATTTTAAAGTACAAACATTCCCCCTACAAACAATAAAATCCTCCTCTTATTGTGCATAAAAACAGCGAACTCTGTAGTTTAAATCTGTACAAACATGTTCTGAAATGCGATTCTTGTTTTCGTTTTTCAGTTCATATTTCAATATTTTTGTACATTTTTCTGGATGTGTTTAAAATGTGAAATTTGAATCCTGTTATTAAAACAGAAATTGCAAATCACAATCACGGGGTCAGAAAAATTTTTCAACTTTGTGACATGTTTTGCCCTCAGGAGCTGCTTATACAATATATCACCTGCACAAAGCTACACAAAATCGTTTGTGCTTCGCTTGTGCTGCAAAAAGTTTTGTTCATGCTGTTTTAGTTTTTGAGATATTAACAATTCTTTTATAGATCAAATTGGGGTCAGCCGGCCTCCAGGAAGCTTCAAAATGCTCTAAAACAACCCAGAATGAGGTCAGTTGTTGGTGCTGTTTTGTGCTGCAAAAAGTTTCGTTTGCAGCGGCTTTAGCAAAACTCCGCAAAACTAGTGAAGATAAACGATCTCAGATTGTGGAAATGTCTGTATCAGTCTTTAGTAACTTGCTTTTGACTCATATTTTACATAATAATACAGACTTTTCCCCAGCCTGAGATCGTTTCTCTTCATTGGTTTTGCGGAGTTTGGCCGTCGTCAGCTGAGCGGAAATGACGTCATAGAATTTTCGCAAAAACAATAATTAATAGTTTTAGAAATATACCAGCACAAATGAAAACTGTCACAGCAAAAAACAGCACAAATGAAAATATAAACGTTTGGTATAATTTTCTGCCTGTTTTGAGGCTGTTTAACATTTTGAGGGACTGGATGATGTCATCAGCCAAAAATAAAACTGCTAATATCTTAAGAACCATAATAACACAAACAAAACTTTTTTCAGGACAAATGACAGTCATTTTGTTTTAGAGCATTTTAAGCTGGCTGACTCCAATTTGACGTATAATTTGACCTGTAAAAGAATCATTAATATCTCAAAAACTAATGGAACACAAACAATTGACACAGTTTTTGTGTAGGTTTGCGTTTGATGGAGGACCAACTTCACGGAGGTCAGTATACACTACTGGTCAAAAGTTTTTTCCAGTTATTTATTACAATTCAAGTCGTGCAAGTCCAATGAAGAGCTTGAAATGGTACAAAGGTAAAAACTGAACAGCCAGAGGTTTTAAAAAAAAAGATAAAAGATACAAAACTCAAGTCCAAGCTCTGCCAAAACGACCTCAGGAAAAAAGAACAAGATGGTAAAACTTGAAAAACATGGAGTGTCCAGCAGCAGCACAGTGTCCAGACTTAAACCCCATGGAGCTGGTTTGGGATGAACTGGACAGAAGAGTGAAGCAACCGACAAGTGCCACACATTTATGGAAACTTCTGCGACAGACTTGGGAAGAACTTTCTGAAGAATATTTGATTTCTGTTGTTAAAAGAACGAGCCACGAGTGTGTTCGGCTGTTATATCTGCCAAAGGTGGACAGGTGGTCTATAAATTGATTCCACGATTTATTTTTCAACTCAAATTGCTTATGTATTCTATGTTTTCATTTCAGACTGCAATGACACAGGGAAAAAATTGAAAATTTGTAGTATATCTGCACTGGGACAAGGCAAATTTTACTCAAATACACGGAGAAAAAAATCGGATAGAGAACTTCAAAGAAAAACATTTCAAATTTAGCTCAAAGAATTTTTACAAAAACATCTCGTAGCGTCACCATTTGCCGCGGGGAAGAGAACAGAAGCCTGGAAAAACACTTACATTCAGTTGTATTTCTGTGTCCGTCATCGCAGAGATTCCCCGGTGACCCCTGCCGTGACCCCCCGCCGTCTCCATGGCGACAGGTGAGGAGCTCGGTGAAATACGGCGTCAGCTGAAACGCGGAGCTGTGTCTGTTTTACGCCGGGAGTGTCTGGGTTCACGCCGCCTTTGTTTGGGCAGACAAAAAGACAAGTTTTACTCACACGCGAAAAGTCAGTTATTCTATTATCCTTTTTCTTTGTGTGTGTTTGTGTTTGGACGGGATAAAAACGAGAACTGGGTTTTTATAGTGGAAAATTCTTGTCAAAAATTGCACAACGTTGTTAATATTGGTTCATTTTCTTATTTCAGATTTCAAACGTTGGTGTTTTGATCGTGAGAAACTGTTATTGTTGCCGTGAAAACAAAAAGAAAATCATATATTCACTTAAATTTACATATTACTAGATTATCTGTATTTTTGACAAGATAATTTGGATTTTAAAAAAAGGAAAACATTTAAATAAACAAAATACTACTACTACTACTACTACTACTACTACTACTACTACTACTACTTAGGGATGTAACGATATCCAAATCTCACTTTACGATATTTTCACGAAATCACATCTCACCGTACGATATTTATTGCAGTATTTTCTGGAGGCTAACAAAATAAACGTGAATATGCTTTTTCTTCTTAAAATGCCTTGACAACACTTAATCCAAAGTAGGGATGGGCATGATTAGTCGATTAATCGATAATTCATCATTAAAAATTTCATCGATTATGTTCATTTTCATCGACAAACCGAATGCAGGTTGCTGTGCGTAGCGTGACCAAACGGGGGTCCGTACATGTCGCTCTCTGCACTCAGAAGGAGCGAGACACAGTCGGTTTTCTTCGTTATTTGTCTCCAAAACCAAAATGAAAAAACGTCTAACAATTCCTTTTTTCAGTTTTCGATTTTGCACCATGTACGGACTGAACCAGGACTGATCCAAGTCCGGGACCAGACCGGGACCAGAGGGGTTTGAGCCTCAGCTTCGAGCTCCGGCCCTGCCGTGGGCTCTGAGCCTTCGGTCTGGTCCCGGTCTGGTCCTGGTCTTGTCTCGGTCTCAGGCCCGCTCTGGTCCCAGTCTGGTCCCAGTCTCAGTAGCGCTCTGGTCCCGGTCTGGTCTCGGTCTGGTCCCGGACCTGGTCCATTTGAACCAAAAGCTCTTAGTTCGGTTCGTTTTCGTTGGTGTGAAAGCGTCAGTTGGATGCTTTGCACCACTTCTTGAGCACGGAACCAGCGCACACACGATGACATGGAACCGCTCAGACAGCTGGTCTCGGTCTCAGTCCTGGTCTGGTCCCAGACTGGTCCCGGTCTCAGTCCCGGTCTGGTCCCAGTCTGGTCCCGGTCTGATCCCGGTCTGATCCCGGTCTGGTCCCGGTCTGGTCCCGGTCTGGTCTCGGACCTGGATCAGTCCTGGTTCAGTCCGTACGCGGTGCAAAAGTCCGGCATCGCAGTCACAGAAGTCACGTAAGTGGGAAACGGGCCGTTATCCGTTTTTTCCATTCTTCATTTAAACACAAAATCGAAAACTGAAAAAAGGAATCATTGTTTTCTTATTTTTGGTTTTATATTGAAAAATGAATGAACGAATGATACACGGATTCATCTGCATGGAAAAAAGCAGAAGGAAAGTTACACAAACAACTTTAAAAACCTGTGTCGCTTTACCGCTCGCGACCACAAGGCGAACCAAAGCGTGACTAAGCGCCTTCCCGGCTTCGTTTTGACTGGCATTTTTACGTCCTATTTTATTTACCCCCCGCCTAAAGCGACCCCTGCCGCTTCCACGACGACAGCCGAGAAGCCCGCTGAAATACGGCGTCATCTGCAGCGCTCCGTCTTATCCGTTTATCACCGGGGGAGCGCCTCGGTTCACACCATCCACGTTTGCGTTGACGCGAAGAAGAGTGCTATTTCCAACGGTCTTTCCCACACAGGAGACCCCCCCCCCGCCTCGAATTAGACCCAAGACTCAGAGAACCAGCTGAAAAAACAAACAAATAAACAACAAACACTGCTGTTAAAACACCGCTGTGGGCTTATGTCAACAGGCTCGCAGATGGTAATGCCAGTGGAGCTCGTGTTCCTGCGGGCATCTCTCCGTGCGCATTAAACTCGTAGGGTCCGATGAAAATAACAGGGACGGCGCTCAGACACTCGAGCCGCACGAGCTGTAATTTTACTATGTCATGTTCAGTGTTCGTTATTAAGCGTGGTCCCTTTTATAAATAAGTGCAGATTATAGAGTACCAAGAAAGCCACTGAGCTTTAATAAACTTGAAACAGGGGGCGCTGTCTAACCATGAATTTCCATGAGGATCAGTTGGTTGTTTGCCAAAGAACAGCACTGCAAATGTGGAAAAAAATGGGTTATGATGTTTATTTTTTAAGTGAGTGAAAATACTACAAGTGTTTTACTACAAACTTACAAGGTACAGTGTGTAACTTTCTGTGGAAATGTAGGATTTTTCTGTTTTTCTGTGCAATAAACAATCAAAATGAAAAACAAAAACAAAAAGCATACTTTTATTTTATTCTATTTTTGTTAAAAACTTAAACAGTGTGGATTTAAAGTTTCTTAGATCAGGGGTTCCCAAGTTCTGGGCCGTGGGTCGTTGGGTTCTGGCCTCCTGCAATGTTTCTCGTGCCTCTTAACCAGAACTAAAACCAGGACTAAAACAGAACTAAACCAGAATTTAAACCAGGACTAAACTAGAACTAAAACCTGGACTAAACCAGAAATAAACCAAAACTAAACTAGAAATAAAACCAGAACTAAGCCAGAACTAAAACCAGGACTAAAACAGAGCTAAATCAAAAGTAAAACCAGGACTAAACCAGAACTAAAACCTGGACTAAACCAAAGCTAAATCAAAACTAAAACCAGTACTAAACCAGAAAACCAGGACTAAAACCAGGACTAAACTAGAACTAAACCAGAACTAAAACCAGGACTAAACCAGAACTAAATCGAAACTAAAACCAGGACTAAACCAGAACTAAAAAAAGGACTAAACTAAAACTAAAATCAGCACTAAAACAGAACTAAAACCAGGAATAAACCAGGACTAAACCAGAGCTAAATCAAAACTAAAACCAGGACTAAGATCAGGTCTAAACCAGTTCTAAACCAAGTCTACAACCAGGATTAAACCAGGACTAAACCAGGATTTAACCAAGACTAAACCACGCCGCGTGGACTGCACCTGCTCCCGTATGTTGCGTCTTCTCTTGTATGCCGCCAGTCCGGGAAAATATTGTCATGAAAAGAGAGCAACCCCCACCCCCACCCCCACCCGGTCCGCGAAATATTGTCAGACATAAAACCGGTTCATGGTGCAAAAAAGTTTGGGGACCACTGTCTTAGATTATTATTTTGGTCAGCAAATAAGGTTTCTCCCCAATAGTGACAAATATTGTGTTATTTATTAGACCAACATATGACATTATTAATTACATGATTATAGATTATAAAACTTATTTTATAATACGTTTCATAAGGTTGTCAGGTCATTTTTTGTATACTCATACATAGTCTATCTCTCTCTCTTTTTCTTTTAAAGATGACTTGCTACTTTTAGTTTTAGGGATTTATTGTGAGAAGCTGAAATAGGGGGCGCTGTCTAAGCATGAATTTCCACGAGGATCAGTTTGTTATCTCCCAATATAATATACCAATTTGTGGGCAAATGCTTTTGATTAAAATTTTCAGTTGGGTTGGGTGAAAATACATGTTTTACAAGAATCTTACAAAGTACAGAATGTAACTTTTTGGAGGTGGCATTATTGCATAAACAAAAAACATGACGACCTGCATGATTCCCTAGAAATTATTTTTTTAAATGTTTTTTTTGTTTATGCAATAACTACAAAAAAACAGAAACAAACAAACAAACTTTTTTTTTAAATTTCAGTAAATTTTTTAATGGCTTTAAAGCTTCTTCCATTATGACATTATTCATTACTTGGTCATTTTTTCTATACTTGTAATTAGACGACTTGCTGTTTGCTTGAGTTTTAGGGTTTCATTTTAATAAGAGTTTATTCTGGAGACATGCACGTCTAGTAAAAGTTGCCACTGCGTGCTGGGTCCAAACACAAAAACTGTGCAAAAGAAAAAAAACAGATCCACTTGGCAGTTCTTTGGAGCTCCCAAATTTTTATTTTAATGACACCACAATGTGACGTTTCATGGTCAAGCCCTTTTTCAGACCTGCCAGACTTGTCACTGGAATAAAAATTCGGGCGCTCAAAAGAACTGCACTCCTTTTTTTTCTTTTGCACAATAAGAGTGAATTCATCCACTGTGAGAAAATAATAACTATTTTATCCACCGTACCTCACATCCATTCATGTCAAACCGTAGTCGAATACAGAGGTGCGGACATGCAAGTCGTGACTTGGACTCGAGTCAGAATTTAGTCACGGTTTTTAGGACATGAGCCTTGACTTGATAAAACAGACAAAGACTTGGACTTGACTTGGACTTGAAGGTCGATGACTTGAGAAGACTTGAAGCTTCTCCTAAAAAATATATATATATGTTTTTAGAAAATACTTTTCTCTTTTCAGTTGATAAATGTGGTGCATAATTTTACAGAAACAAACATGTCCCTCCCACTTCTGTTTGTTACTTTGGATGTAACTGAAGTACTGTGATGTGGTATCCTCAAATGTACTACAGTAATATACAGTACAACAGAAGGAACTACATAGAACATGATCCTTCCATTTCAGTGCAGACTACTTGACAAAATAAATGTTATTAAGCACTTTTAAATGACTAAAGATATAAGATATTGACTAAATACTAAGATTTTGTTAAGACATTTAAAAAGGAACAAATGCATTTCTAGAACTTTTATATATACGATGACTTTTTAAGTATAATTTAGCTTAAAATTCATATAAATTGCAAAAATCCAAGCTATAGGCGAGTTTCAGCTGACATCATTGTTATTAAAAGCCCGCGTTGCATGCTGGGAAATATTTTGGTCGGAGGCAAGAAACAGGATAGCAGTCAAACACAGTGAGTAACCTTGCGTATTTATCCCCGATAATGGTAAATTCCTGCTGCATTATCGGAGGAAGGAAAATGTCTTTTTCATATTCTGAGTGTAAAGAACCACTAACGGCGAATTAAACGGCTTTCAAACATTCGCAGAGCAAACGTAGAAGATCCTAACAAACCGTGGACTCCAACAAGTTCAACAACACATCGAGACTCTTGGAGGTTTTCATCTTTTCTGCTGTGAATGGCCCAGGAGTTTCCACCAAGTCATTGTGGATATCGCCCAAGTGAATATTTGTCCAGGTAGTTGGCGATTCTGACCAGAAATTTGGTTTGGTCCACCTTTTGTCGGGGTTGAAAAGGGTGATTTGGCGTCCATCGATGCTTATGACCAATTTCTGGTCAAATGGTTTTTGGTCCTCTGCCGTTAGAGTGGATAAATAACCGGGATCAATACCCTTTACGTGCTTTCTCGCTCCGTCCGTCATGTTGAATTAGTGTTTCTTGCCGCCGACCAAAATAATTCCCAGCATGCAACGCGCGCTTTTGTCAACAATGAAACTCGCCTATATTTGGTACTTTTTTTGGTTTAAAGACTTGAAATGACTTGAAGCTCAAAGCAGACGACTTGGACTCGACTTGGACTTATGAGGCAGTGACTTATGGCTCGATTTGGACTTGTTTGTATTTGACTCGGGCCTTGACTCGGACTTGAGGTCAAAGACTTGAGACGACACTCTGGCAGAACGACACCTTTAAACTAGTCCTGGCTACAGACGCGCGACCACAGGACAGAGAAGCAAACGACTCGACTCCTGGAATAGACCAAACAGCCTCGTCGTGCCCGGGCTGAGCTCCCACCTGGTCGCGCCGGCATACCGCACTACCATCTCTGCGCACTTGTACAAACAGATTACAGCCGGCGTAATGCGCACCTGTATCTACTTCTGTGGCACCACTTAACCCATAGCCCTTTATTACAGCGACGCAAGCAAGCAGGAGTGGTCCGTGTTCTAAATAAGGACTCTTCACCAGGGTATGGAGAGACTGTTGAGCGGAGTACTGTGGGCTAGTGTAGGCCTAGTATAATAAGTATATTAGTGTAACCCTGCACCTGCTGTTATAGCATGTGGCTCTGGTGTTTGAGGATAAACAGATGTGTCATTACGGCATTTTGTACGAGGCGTTTTACATAAAAGGAGTTCAGCTCGGTTCAGTCGTAGTGCAAAGGACTGGGCAAGGAAATGGAAATAAAAAAAGACAAGGTTGCAAAAGAATAGAAGACGAATTTTAATGTAGAGTTTTATTTGCAGGCTGAACAAATCGGACAAAGAAATAAAAATGTCACTCACGAATTTGAGATTCAGTGCAGTAAGATATGAAACATGCTGATGATGTTAATGATGATGATAAAAGCTTTTTTCCTACAATTACAACTGTGAACGTAACAAAGTAAAAGTACAACGGACGTAGCAAAAACCTGAAATATCCTGATATCGTATCGTCAAAAGTCTCACAATAATACCTTGGGCCAGAGGTGGGACCAAGTCGTTGTTTTGCGAGTCTCAAGTCTGGTCCGAGTCAAGTCCCAAGTCAAATACAGGCAAGTCCAAGTCGAGTCTTGAGTCACTGGTCCATGAGTCCAAGTCATCTGCTTTGAGCTTCAAGTCATTTCAAGTCTTTAAAGTCTTCAAAAAAGTACCTAAATATAGCTTAGATTTTTGCAATTTATATGACTTTAAAGCTAAATTGTCCTTAAAAAGTCACGGTATATATAAGAGTTCTAGAAATGCAAATTGTTCCTTTTAAATGTCTTGACAAGATCTTAAGTTTTTAGTCATTTAAAAATGCTTAATAACAGATATTTTGTTGTGTAGTCTGCATTGAAATGGAAGGATCATGTACTATGTAGTTCCTTCTGTTTTACTGTATTGTACTGTACATTACTGTAGTACATTTGAGGATACTACATCACAGTACTTCAGTTACATCCAAAGTAACAAACAGAGAATCGGGAGGGACATGTTCCAGTCTTCTCAAATCACAGGCCTCAAGTCCGAGTCAAGTCCCAAGTCTTAGTCCATTTTATCAAGTCAAGTCTCAAGTCCTAAAAATAGTGACTCAAATCTGACTCAAGTCCACGTAACGACTTGCAAGTCCACACCTCTGCAGTATATATTGACTTACAGTACAAGTTCCTTTGCTTAAATGTGTTGTTTTATAGTAGCAATAGCTCATAAATATAGGAAACTACATATCCCATGATTCATTTCAGCACAAACAATATGAAGAAATATGTTTTTGACTTGAATTCTTGGGATTATGACAGTAATAATTCACACCAAAATCTTGTCAGGATATTTTAAAAGCAAGAAAGTTTCCTCTCTATAGTTATATCAGCCTCTTCAAAATATCGCAATAAATATCGTACCGTGAGATGCATATCATGATAATATCGTACTGAGAGATATGAATATTGTTACCTTTTAAAAGTGCATTGTGTAACTTTTCTGGTGGAGGATTCGTCAAATGTTTTTTGTTTTGTTTTTTACCATGGAGATGTTTTTGCTTTGTCTGGAATGTTTCACAAATTTGTATTAAACTAAGTTACGGGTCAGATTTGTGGAGAGGCAATCCCCACTAACTAGGTCTAGGTATTTTCTGAGCTATAAAACCACCTCTAATTGAATACATGTAAAAAAGAGCTGTTTAATGTCATACTTTGGAATATTCCAGGCAGCGCAATGACAACAAGCACGTGACAGACCCACAACCAAAAAGTTACATAGTGCATATATAAGATTTAAGCTTTTAATCTGCTTGTTTGGGGGGTAGGGATATTATTAGTCATGACATATTTGGTTAGCCTCTGTGGTTGAACTGTTTCTGAAGTCTATGGGAAAAATGGAAATGGGAAATTGACTTCCGGAACCAGGACAGACTTCAAAGTAGACGGGACTATTGAGCTCATAATAATCAGATTACGAAAACGGCTCTTACATAATGTTAATAATATTTAAAGTGATTTATTTATTTATTTGATTGGGACGGAGCATTTTAATGGACAAACATGACACAACATGAACGTAAACACACTGGATTGTATCCTAAGGCGAATTTCCATCCTTTGTCCCAAATGGCTGAGGTCACAGGAGGTCAAATAATAAAATATTGTACACTCCATTTATTGCACAGTTCCCATTATTGCACACTCCACTTATTGCACACTCCATTCATTGCACAGTTCCCATTATTGCACACTCCACTTATTGCACACTCCATTTATTACACAGTTCCCATTATTGCACACTCCACTTATTGCACACTCCATTTATTGCACAGTTCCCATTATTGCACACTCCACTTATTGCACACTCCATTTATTACACAGTTCCCATTATTGCACACTCCACTTATTGCACACTCCATTCATTGCACAGTTCCCATTATTGCACTCTCCATTTATTGCACAGTTCCCATTATTGCACACTCCTTTTATTACACAGTTCCCATTATTGCACACTCCACTTATTGCACACTCCATTCATTGCACAGTTACCATTATTGCACACCCCACTTATTGCACACTCCATTTATTACACAGTTCCCATCGTTGCACACTCCACTTATTGCACACTCCATTCATTACACAGTTCCCATTATTGCACACTCCACTCATTGCACAGTTCCCATCATTGCACACGAAATGTATTGCACAGTTCCCATTATTGCACACTCCATTCATCACACCGTTCACATTATTGCACACTGTACTCATTACACAGTTCCCATTATTGCACACTTCACTCATCACACAGTTCCTATTATTGCACGCTCCACTCATTGCACAGTTCCCATCATTGCGCACTAAATTTATTGCACAGTTCCCATTATTGCACACTCCACTCATTACACCGTTCCCATTATTGCACACTCCATTCATTGCACAGTTCCCATTATTGCACAATCCAAAATATTACACAGTCCCGTCATTGCACAATTCTCATTATTTTGCAGTCAATTTGGCCACACGTTCAATACGTACAAATATATGTCCATGCATAGAAGATCAGTTAAAATCACAATGCAGCTGTACATGAGAACGTTTGGTTTGACCATAACCAGTTTTTCATTTGAGCTGCATGTAGGGCGTTCTCTCAGTGTTAGTGGAAGAGTAGTAGGTTAGTTCCACTGTCCAGTGATAAACATTCAGCTATAAGACGCCTTGTATTTGTCTGCATCAGAAGTCTGTCACTGGAATTTTAAGCATCTTTATTGGGTTTGAATTCTAGATCAATTTTCAGATATAGTGTGAGTGAATTAGGCTACGTTCAGACTGCAGGGCTAAAAGCTCAATTCCGATTTTTTTGTGAAATCCGATGTTTTTGCGAGGTCGTTCACATTTCCAATTCAATGCGACTTGTATGTGATCCCCTGTGTGAACATTAAACCAGGTCTAAACCCTAAAACCAGGACTAAACCAGGACTAAACCAGGACTAGATCTAAACCAGGACTAAACCAGGTCTAGGACTAAAACCAGGACTAAAACCAGGATCTAAAACCAGGACTAAAACCAGGTCTAAACTAGATCTAAACCAGGACCAAAAACCAGGTCTTAAACCAGGGACTAAACCAGGTCTAAAAACCAGGACTAAAACCAGGTCTAAACCAGGATCTAAAACCAGGACTAAAAACCAGGTCTAAAAACAGGTCTAAACCAGGTCTAAACCAGGATCTAAAACCAGGACTAAAAACTAAAACCAGGTCTAAAAACCAGGACTAAACCAAAACCAGGTCTAAAACAGGTCTAAAACCAGGACTAAAACCAGGTCTAAATTAGATCTAAACCAGGTCCAAACCAGGACTAAAACCAGGACTAAAACCAGGACTAAAACAGGATTTAACAGGATTCAACGGGACTAAACCATGCTGTGCGGATCGTGTCTCCTCCTCTTCTATCAATTATATTTTTAATACGGTTCAGTAAAGTCTGGTCTTTTTATTGTCTTTTAGCAGATAAAACATCTTATGTGAACATATCCTCGCCTTTGCTTCTCTACAGCAAATCAAGTAATCCAAAGTATTCAGATTACGACACTCACTTTAAGTAACTGAATGGATTCCGTTACAAACTACATTTTGGTGTATGTAATCTGTAATCTGTAGGGGAATACATTTTAAAAGTCACCTTCCCAACACTGTGCACAGATAGGTGTCAGTGAAGTCCCAGTTTGGAGACAGAGAAATGCCTGAGGGGCTAAAGGGGTAACCATTTTTACTATTTATTGCTTTACTAGGAGCCCCTATAACTGAAAATGTCTCTCGTCTCCTAAATAAATAAATAAATAAAAACACAACAGCTGATCGTCATATCTAGTGAAAGTGAAAATTACAGGTTTTCTAATGTTTTCTTAACAATGACTTGCTTTTGTGGGATAGTTCTTTGAAAAATATTTACCATAAAGCAGTTTTAAATCAGTCAAGTGGCATTTTGTAGGATAAAAAAAGTTTAAAAGAAAAGTACGCTACAAAACAAAACAGTCGTGCCGAGTTCTAAAATGGAATACCTCAACCTTTGCCGACACCAAAAATTCCACCCAAAAATCCACGACAATTTATATGCAAGGAAGACGTTTTTGTGAGTTTAAACCTTCTTCTAACAAATTAAAGATGTTGTTTATTATTTTTGGTCTAATGATAACTATTGAAGCTCACATAAAGAATATTCTCACTCTCTTTCGTTTCAAGTTTCAGTAAATGTTTGCTTCATCTGCTATGTCCATTTTAAGTGTCTGTCACAGCCTCAAGAAACCCATCCCCTGACCCCTGCCGTGACCCCCTGCCGTCTTCATAGCGACAGGTGAAGGGTCCGGTGATTTATGGCCTCAGATGAAACGAGCCGCTGAGCCTGTTTTACACCGGGAGCGTCTGGGTTCACACCGTCGGCGTTTGGGGGTTGACGGAGTTTTACGCACCAACGTGTCACTACAACGGTCAAATGTGGATATAAATGTGTGGCTGGACCTGATTTTTCGTACAAGTAACTGAGAAAATGTTCTAAAAAGCAGCTACTGTCGAAATGAGGATACGTCCGGTTGAAAAAAATGGAGCGGAATGGAGTGAAAACGATGTAATACAGATGCCACACCTTTTTTTTTTTTTACTTTAAGGTAATTTAGCTTTTTTTGGATTTTTTTTTTTTTTTTTTATTCAATTTTTTTTTTTTTACCAGGTAAGTCAGTTGAGAACACCTTTACACCTTTACAATGACAATCTGGCCAAGAGGCAGGGTAAAACAAAAGCACAAACCGAAAACACTCACACATAAACTATAACATGAAACAGTGAATAGAGATATAAGACAGTAAAGCGTTTGCAGATTAAAGATATAAAAGTGTTAAAAAACATGTACAATTATCCTGTAAAATACTCTGGGTGGAGTTTTTAAAATCGACAGGGGTAAAAACAAACAAAGTTTTAAAGTCTATATCCCAGAAATTGTTGGGCGTGTTCTGACAACAATAACGACTGGAATCGATTGATTAAAAGCACAAAGAATTTATTCCCTATTCAACACAATTCTAATACTCACTGCCCCTGACGGCCTACATCTACACAGGACTTAAATCAGGCGATATATCCGTTTTGTTCCGCAAAAGTTGAACATAAGTTTTTTTCGTTTTTTGCCATAAGATTTGGATGAGAATTATTAGAATAACTTGGTCTCAGAATCCAACAGTTTAATTACCCGTACGTAATCTTTGTTACTGATCAGTGTGCGGGTTGTTAGTATTAACGTTAGCAGTGTGTCTCGGTTGCTGGGTGACAGGAGCTACACCTGTCACATTTCAGCAATGGTCTTGTGGTCCGCGGAGGCTAGTTCAGCGGCTGCAACGGGGTCATGACGGCATCGTTTTCCACATGACAACGCAACACCAGCGTTCTCAGATTTCTCCACTCTGCAATCCATTCTCAAAAAACACCATTTTCGCCAACCCTGAAACGCCGGCTCCGTGTGGACAAAAGGCCAAAATGAATAAAAACTCCACAGTTTTCGACCAAAAAACTTTGTCGCGTGGACAGACCCTGTGACTGTGCTGCTGTTTACTGTTGACATCAAATCAGAAAGTTTTCTCTTGCTGTTTATGCCACTTATTTCAAATTTATTATTATTACATTTATATTTTTGCTCTTTGTTATTATAACATATTGTGATGTGTGAGCTACCGTGTCAAAATAGTTTCCCACATGGATCAATAAAGTTTGTCTAAGTCAGGCATGTCCAAACTATGGCCCTCAGTCTTCCAGGAGAATTGGCCCAAATTACCTTGCATCGATTAAAAATTAATATTTTACTGCAAGTTTTTTGAAAATCTACCTTGATTGCGCTAATATTTAATATTTGTTGTGTGGTTTTAAGGATCTTATCATGAATAAAGACTGATGGCTCATTCTAATATGTTAAACATGCACATATTTCAATTATTCACTGTATTGAGCACCAGTCTACGGCCCTCGATTCGGCCTTCTGCTTCGTCTGTGTTTAGATATGTGGCCCTTGATGAAAAAAGTTTGGACACCCTTGGTCTAAGTCTAAAACCAGATGCACTGTTAGCTTTCTAGTTGTTTTAACTTTTCCATAATCATGTTGAATAATTACAGTACCAGGAAGTGTTAGGAAAGTGAGGAAAAGCTTCAGCCTCCTGCAAACCATTCAGTCTTTTTTTTTTTACATTTCATATTTTGCTCAAGGGAAAAAAAATCTTTCTTTATTGACAGTAAACAGTGGAATCTGAATCTTCCATATTGTCATTTCAACTGGAACAGCCCCCGTGTGCTGTTTGGTGGCGTATCCTAAGGTCACATGCATCACTTCTTATGATCTTAACAAGCGCGATATTAACGGCGTATTAAATTAAAAACATGTCCCTACACAATTTGAGACAGCTTTAGTGCATTATCTTGTCAACACATGCTCCCTTTTGTGTTTACAGACACTTAGCAACCGCTGATTTAACCTCATATACTTTTTTCAATTACTTCCATTAATCACAGTGATAGCTTTGTGTTTGTTATTGGAGGACGTTTAATTAAATGGGGGTGCAGACAGGGGTGTGGGCAGTCTCCCGTTGTTTTGATGTGGTGGAGGGTTGATCGCTGCTCTTCTTTCTCAGAGCAGACAAACTTGTATTTCATCTGTCGGGGAGGGGCGGGGCTGTCCTCAGGTGAAACCGCGGTGCACTGGAGTTCAGATGTGTGCAGTCGGGACAGGTGGACAGGTGGACAGGTGGGAGGGGGACGGTGATGTATGGTTGTTTTGAAGAATGGGCCGTGCAAAGAAAGACTGAAAAAGTATAAAACTCTCGGGTGATCGGACCTTTTCTGCTGCAGCTCCAAGGCTCTGGAACACCACCTGAGAGCCCCACAGTCTACTTCTGTTTTTAAACGAAATTTTAAAACGTATCTTTGAACCAAAGTCTTTTGTTAATTGTATTTTATTTCTATTTTATTTTATTGGTTCTATATTGTGCACTGTAATAGTTTCAGCTTGATGCACTTTTATGCTGATGCACTTTTATTCACAGTTTGTACCTGTAGCACTTTGAGATTATTTTATGTAAAGTGCAATATAAATAAAATTTGTTGTTGTTATTATTATTATTATGATTATTATTAGCTTTTACGGCCCCCATTTGTGGAACAGTCGACCTGAGTATCTGAGGTCGGCTGCGAGTGTTCATATTTTTAAAAGTCAACTCAAAATGTTTTTTAATTTAGCTTTTAATTTAAACTTTTATTTGTTTTAAATTAAATTATCATTACTATTTAGTTAGTTAGTTTCCATCTGATCTTAGCTCTCCATTTTTACTTTTACTCTAACCTTGAGGAGCTTTATGTTTTATGTTTCGGTTTAAATTGCTGTATATATGGATGAAACGATGGGGTGGGTGGTTGCTTTTGTTTTTAATTATTGTCATTTTTCTGTTTCACGTGAAGCTCTTTGTGCTTTCAAATGTATGAAAAGTGCTATACAGATAAAGTTTGACTGACTGACTGTTGTAAGTGCGATTCTGAACAATAATAATGCTTTAAAGATACACTATGTAACTTTTCTGATGTGGCAATGCTATTTCTTTGTTTGGAATGTTCCATAGTGTGACATTAAAGCGGACCTATTACGCAAAATTTACTTTTTATTCGTGTATGTTGGAGTAATCTTTATTCTCCTGTATTTGAGACGTCATTGCTCTGATCAACCCACGTTTTCACCTTTTCACCCTCCACTTCGTTCTCCAATTTCATTTTCTTATTCGATGATACACGTAGAATTCAGAGGTGGCAGATAGTCATGTTTGGACAAATTTAAAAAAAAAAACTGTTGTGATGACATTTATCCTGAAGGCACTCCCCCTTCAGAGTATTATCACATTACAACTGCATTCCGCAAATGAAAGTACTGCAGTAGAATCAGGTTGGTGAAGTTGTAGTGTATTGTGTTGTATCATGCTTTTGTATTTTTGAAGGTTTGTATAGAATCGCAACGCTAACTGTAAGAATAGAGCCCAGGAGAGAACTCTAGATTACTCTTTAGGCATGTTATTAAAGGGACAGTCATGAATTTTGGACATAGGACCTCATTTCCTAGTGAGCCAGAGTGTTGGAGACGTGTGGAGACACTTTTTTAAAAAAATTCCATCCAGTCCTTGTATTTGCAGAGGTCGCTGGTGCTAGGCTAGTGCATGTCAATGGCCATAGTTATCCTGCCACTAAAAACAGTCTTACCCACTCCACAAAACACCCGAAGCAAAACATTTATAACACCAGACTGTCGATGTGAATGTCTGTGTTGATAGAATAACTTTAGAAGTAAAACCAACTTTGCATTTGAAGGATTTATGTCTGAGCAGCAGCAGTGAGTTGTACTTCCTGATAGAAAGCTCGGCAGCGGCGGACTGATATATGAGAAAATAGTCCCTCAACATACGACGATTCATGCGATGCAAGGTTAGTTTTATTTTAAGCATCATTCTATCGACACAGACATTTACATTGACAGTCTGGCGTAATAATAGATTTGTTTCAGGTGTTTTGTGAAGTGTTTAAGACTGTTTTTAGTGGCAGGATAACTATGGCCATTGACATGCACTAGTCTAGCACCAGCGACCTCTGCAAATACAAGGACTGGATGGAATATTTAAAAAAGTGTCTCCACACGTCTCCAACACTCTGGCTCACGAGGAAATGAGGTCCTATGTCCAAAATTCCAAACTGTCCCTTTAATGAGGGAATGTTACAACATGGCATAATAATAATTTTGCATAATAGCACCTCTTTCAGAATGAACACTGCTATCCAATGCCTTTTAAGTATGAGTCAAATACAAAGAACAATGTTTCATTCGATTAACCATCCTGACTATATGTGGAACTTTCCCTTATGAAAATCACCTTGGATTTGAAAAGATACGCTTTAATTACTTTCGATTTCAATACAGGCAAATTATCTGAAACTGTGCCAACCTGATATTTCAACTACCCCGTGTCACATCAAACGCTTATCTGATCTCACCAGATACAGTACTACCTTATATTCCGTTGGTCCTGTCTTCCTGATAGCATCAACGGACTGAAAAACACTATTTATTTAACACAGTGGTTTTAATGCACCGTTACTGACAGTATTTATTTAGTTTCACATTCGATTATTTGTTGTATGTACAATTTCGGACAATAATGATGCTTTAAAATTTGACTGTGTAACTTTTCTAATGTGTGGGGGCTGTTTGACTTCATGGACATGGTATTTCTTTGCTTGGAATGTTCCACAGTGTGAGATTAAAGCAGATCTATAACGTAATATTGACTTCTTCTTTTTTTTTTCAAGCATGTTGGAGCACGTTGATTCTTTTATTGAGACATTTATATTATATATATATATATATATATATATATATATATATATATATATAATATATATATATATATTTTAATTAAATTTTTTATTTTTTTCCTATATTGTGGTCTTATGGCCACACAAAAATGCCATAAAATATACAAGTGTACAAATGCCACATTTAAACCCCCTGCTCCCCATTCCCAAACCCCAATTCCCCCTCCCCACACCCACCCCCACCCTTAACAGACGCTGAAGAAAAAAAAAAAATAAATAAATATAATATAATAAATATAATATATATATAAAATAAAAATAATAATAATAATAATAATAATAATAATAAAATAGAATAAAATAATAATAATGATAATAATATTGACCAGAAAATAATAATAAAAATAAAGTACCATAATTACATTAATATATACAAATTACATACATTTACATACATACACATAAACGCACACACTCAAACATTCAGCCATAACAAATACATTCAAAAATATATAAATAAATAAATTGAGACGTTTTAGATGAATATTGCAATTTAATATGTCCAAATTATGACACAATAATCCACGGGTGTCATAGATTATCACTATATAGAAGACAAAAGCACAATAGGTCTTTAATAGGTGCACTGTGTAACTTTTCCAGTGGAGGGTCATTTTGCATTTTTTCTTGGAGATGTGCTTAGAATGTTCCACAGTATGGCCATAAACCTAAGAATCTCCATGAATGAGTTAGATTTGTGGAAAAACAAGCCCACTCACAGTAAGAATGGATGTTTTTTTTAAAGATTCTGGGGACCCATATTTTAAAAGTCACAAACCTTTATTCGTAAATCACAAAATAAAGGTGGATTTGACCATTATCGAATATTAATGATGATATTTTATTGTTTGATATATGATATAGTGATCGTGTCTCTCTGAACAATTAGTATTACTCAAGTTTTAAACAATGAAACAGTCATTGAAGCAGCAATAAAAGGATCCATAATTACAAAGAGATTAGAAATGATACAAAACATGTCTTAACATTTCAACATCTCTAATGAGATAGTTGGGCCTGTCTGTGTTTTTGTAGCACGTTCCAGTCCGGGCTGCAGGAGGAGAACGCAACAGCAGATCAGTGTCAGAACTGTATCAACTTATCCTCAGGTTTGACTACCCCACATTTAAGACTTCTTTAAGGCCTTGTAAAGACCACTTAAATGAAAATTGAGACCAACATCGCACCCATTATGTGGGCAAAAAACACCAAATCCAATTATAATAATGACCAACCAACTATCGTACTATATCTAGAATCTAAGAGCGTGATTTCATGTTACTTTTTTGTTTTTTCTCCTTCTATTTAACATTGCACTGCAGCCCGGTTGAGTAAACAAAAAAACAGGCTAATGAAATTTGGGACCTTTGTGAAAAAAATAAGACTTGGACATAATTTAAGACTTTATAAGGCCTTAATTTAGGAACATGACATTTAAGACCTTTTTAAGACTTTTAAGACCCCATGGCTACCCTGTGTATATTGCAGACCCACATGCAGATTGTGACAAGGCGACCGAAAACCCACGTAGACTGATCAAGACTGAGACCGGACCAGACCGGGACCTGGCTGAGACTGAGACCGGGACTGAGGCCGGGACCAGAACAGAACCAGGACTATGACCGAACCAGGACTGATCCCAGGACCAAACCAGAACTAAACCAGGTCTAAACCAGGTCTAAACCAGGACTGAACCAGGACTAAACCGGTCTCAATCCCAGTCCGGTCCCGGTTTGGTCCCGATCTCAATCCTGGTCTCAGTCTTGGTTCAGTCCGTACACGGTGCAAAAGTCCGGCACCGCAGTTTAAGTCACGAAAACGGGAAACGGTCGTTACCCGAAAACCCGTTAATCGAAAACTGAAAAAATGAATCTATATTATACTTTTTTTGTTTTGGTTTTTTTGGTTTTTTGTTGTTGTTTTTTTCATTTTTGTTAGTTTTGAAGACAAATAATGAAGAAAATTGTTGGTTTTATTTTTTCTTTTTCTTATTTTTGGTTTTATTTTGAAAAACGAATGAACGGATGACACACGGATTCCCCACGATATTACTGCCAGACTTTTGACGACACGATATCACGAAATTCCGGTTAGTGTTACATCCCTATTAAAAACACCTCAAAAAACCTGCATTCTTCCTGTGAGCGGAGCCAGATAAGCTTTTCTCCATGTACACTGAAAGCTTTAACGGCATACTGTGGGACATTCCGGTCAAAACAGTAACCATGGAGATCTTTCAATGCTTTGACAACCCAATTTTCTGTTTCGACTCCGCCGTGTCACACCGTACGCCTCTTATCTGATCCTAACATACCTGATATTCCACTGGTCCCATCTTCTTGATATCATCTCAACGGAATGAAAACCACTATTTACCCAACGCGGCGGTTTTATAGGCGCCACCGTCGTCCGTATTTAGTTTTCAAACTATTGTAACAACACAGACTTGACATCTCAACACGCGATAATACCCCGTGAAGTTATTTTTGGCGACTGTCGGCTAGGCGTGTCTCTGCAGCTAAACAATATTCAATTAGAAAGATACGGCGAGATTGCGAAACTCTCCCGTGCCCCTGAGCAACGCTCCGTAACACAAATGCCAAGTTATTAGCAGTATTAGCCGGGCGTATCCAAGCTCTATATGCTAAGTACCTCGTTCGAACCAGACATGCTACATCCTGGATTTAATACCATGAAAGGTGAATGAGTTCTTTAAGGAAAAACAAAGGAATTAGATTTGAGTGGAGTGTCTTTGCTCGGAAGTAGCAATAAACCAGGGCATTTGGGGCTAGCGCTACATCGGCTCAATTAAATCAAGAGCACGGGATGGTAGACTGAATACATAAGCGATAATGTCTCAGGAGATGTTCTCGCAAGAAGTAAAAATGCAATATGTAAATTAAAAGAGAGGGGATTTTACTGTGCGTTTTTTTTTTCTTTCTTTCTTTCTTTGTTTTGTTCTTAGGAGCATAATGTGAGTCGATGTTTTGTACTGTACTTATTTAAAGGCGCCGTACCTGATTTTTACCGTCTTAAAAACGTGGAAAAACAGAACTCCCTCAGGTTTGCGGTGGTCCAAAGTTTGTCCTCACTTACCGTACGCATTCCAAAAGTTCTCACTATTAACCACGACAAGTTTGTAAGCGCTTTTGAAAACTCTCAGAGACCAGTGCGGAGTTTTGTAGTGAAGGTAAAGGGAAAAACAACAATATGTGACAATAAAACGCTTTCTAATTATATGACAACAGGATGCACACATTTACTGATTGACAGAGGAGGGGACTTGGACTCGACTCAGACTTTTGAGTCACTATTTTTAGGATCTGAGACTTGACTTGATAAAAGAGGCTAAGACTTGGAACTCGACTTGGGCTTGAAGGTTGATGACTTGCGACTTGACTCGGACTTGAGGCCTGTGACTTGAGAAGACTTGATGCTTGATGCTCAATACTACAAACAGCGCATGCCTATAAAACTCGACTCCGTTGTCCCCGATGGTTGTTGTTATGGTTGTTACCGGTTGTTGTGTGGGGTTCTCTTCTAGTGACGTGGCGATGACGGGGTCGTAACGTCATCGTTTTCCAAAAGATGCGGTTTGCTTGTCCACACGACAACACAGCGAGGCATTCTCAGATTTCTCCACTCCACCTATTTTCAAAAACACAGTTTTCGCCCACCCAAAACGCCGGCTCTGCGTGGACGAAAGGCCAAAACGAATGAAACTTCACCGTTTTGACCAAAAAACTATTATTAAGCAATTTAAATCTTAATTCTTTCTATTCTGATCATAAAGATTTGCACTCAAGATCACACGATTGCAAAATCTTTTCAAGAAATTTAAAAAGACATTTCTACAGCTCTTATGTAAATACTTATATGTAAATATACCATGACTTTTTACAATTTAGTTTAAAATTCATATAAATTCTAAAATTTGGTTTAAAGACTTGAAATGACTTGAAGCTCAAAACAAATGACTTGGATTGGACTTGGTCTTATGGGCTATTGACTATAGAGTTGGACTTGCCTGTATTTGACTTGGAACTTGACTCGGACTTGAGGTCAAAGACTTGAGACTTACTTGAGACTCGCGAGACAACGACTTGGTCCCACCTCTGCTGAATAGTACGGATATACTGTCAAAGCAGCTCTGGAGGTCAAAATAAGTCCTCTGTGTACTGTCTGCATCAAATGAATAAGGACACAAGTTCCAAATAGTTGAATTTATATAATAGATATTTTTAAAAAGGCCATGATTGTGAATGCATTCTGTAACTTGTCAGAGCAATATGGTTTGACTGAACATGGTGCTATCATCAAGACTCTTCACCCACATCGTCTACTTAGGTCAAAATACTGTATGTGAATAAATTTGTGCTTCGTTGTGATGGGAAGAGCACTGTTTTAGTGTTTAATTAAAAGGAACAATTTAAACACAGTAAAAATCAGACACGGCGCCTTCACATCTCAACCATCTCAGCTTGTACGACTGGCCAGTATTAAACATTCCGCACGTGGTAACCGCTTCTCTTTCCTCCACCGCTCTTCCAACAGGCTGCCCGCTCGCTCTTTCTACTGTCGCAGCGGGTAATTGGGTTCAAAAATGACATCTGGCTCGAGCTGGGGACGACTCGGGGGCAATTTGTCCTGTGTGCGGTGGACGGGGCTGGCGTGGGACACGGGAGGGACGGGTCTGAACGGGGAGGATAAAACGGAGTATGGAGAGAGTAAAGAGAAAGAGTTGGACCCCATGCGAACTAATGAGGGCGACCATTTGGACCACGCTGACTGGTTTTGAACATACAGCTGGAAAAATAATACATCTCTATAACAATCTTGATCTGAGTAGTTTTACAATAAATATAAATCTGAACTAGTCACGCTACTGTAACTTTTCTGGTGGAGGGTCTGTCAGATGTTCAGAATGTCTGTTTTTTCTAGGTATAAAACGACTTGTAATTGAATAAATGTAAGGTAGAGCTGTTTAATGCCGTACTGTGGAGCATTCCAGGCAGAGCAATGACATAGCCCTAGAAACAAGCAGGTGACGGACCCTCAATCGAAAAGTGAACTTTTTGAACGAGGCAAAAAGTCTGAATTCAGGACCAGTACCGGGCCGTGGTTGTTTGGAACCGGACCAGAAAACACAGACCCCCCTCCTCCCGTGTTTTCCACACCTCTAAACCAGAACTAAAACCAGGTCTGAAACAGGTCTAAACCAGATTTAAACCAGACTAAAACCATTAAACCAGAACTAAACCATGCCTAAACCAGGTCTAAAACCAGAACTAAATCAGGATTAAACCAGGTCTAAACCAGAACTAAACCAGGTCTTAATCAGGTCTAAAATCAGGACTAATCCAGAACTAAAATCAGTCCTAAACCAGGTCTAACCCAGAACTAAACCAGGACTAAAATCAGTTCTAAACCAGGTCTAAACTAGAACTAAAACCAGGACTAAACTAAATCAGAACTAAAACCAGGACTAGACCAGGACTAACATCAGTTCTAAACCAGGTCTAAACTAGAACTAAAACCAGCACTAAACCAGGATTTAACTAGGATTAAACCAGAACTAAAACCAGAACTAAACAAGGATTAAATCAGAACTAAACCATTTCTAAACGAGGTCTAACCCAGGTCTAAAACCAGAACTAAATCAGGATTAAACCAGGTCTAATATCAGGACTAAAATCAGTTCTAAACCAGGTCTAAATCAGAACTAAACCAACTAGACCAGGAAAACATCAGTTCTAAACCAGGTCTAAACTAGAACTAAAACCAGCAAAAACCAGGATTTAAACTACAGGATTAAACCAGAAACTAAACCAGGCTAAATCAGAACTAAAACCATTTCTAACCAGGTCTAAACCAGTCTAAAACCAAACTAAATCAGGATTTAAAACCATTAAACCAGAACTAAAAACCAGTCTAAACCAGGTCTAAACCAGTCTAAATCAGAACTAAACAGGACTAAAATCAGTTCTAAAACAGATTTAAACCAGGACTAAAACCAGGACTAAACCAGGACTAAACCAGAACTAAACCAGGTCTAATCAGTCTAAACATCAAAATCAGTCTAAACTAACCATCTAACAAACTAAACCAGGACTAAACCACTAAACCAGGACTAAACAAACTAAAACCAGACTAACATCAGTTCTAAACCAGGTCTAAACCAGAACTAAAACCAGCACTAAACCAGGATTTAACTAGGATCAGACTAAATCAGAACTAAACCATTTCTAACCAAGGTCTAACCCAGGTCTAAAACCAGAACTAAATCAGGATTAAACCAGGTCTAAACCAGAACTAAAACCAGGTCTGAAACAGGTCTAAACCAGGTCTAAATCAGAACTAAACAAGGACTAAAATCAGTTCTAAACCAGATTTAAACCAGGACTAAAAGGACTAAACCAGAACTAAACCATTCCTAAACCAGGTCTAAAACCAGAACTAAATCAGGATTAAACCAGGTCTAAACCAGAACTAAACCAGGTCTTAATCAGGTCTAAAATCAGGACTAATCCAGAACTAAAATCAGTCCTAAACCAGGTCTAACCCAGAACTAAACCAGGACTAAAATCAGTTCTAAACCAGGTCTAAACTAGAACTAAAACCAGGACTAAACTAAATCAGAACTAAAACCAGGACTAGACCAGGACTAACATCAGTTCTAAACCAGGTCTAAACCAGAACTAAAACCAGCACTAAACCAGGATTTAACTAGGATTAAACCAGAACTAAAACCAGAACTAAACCAGGATCTAACTAGGATTAAACCAGAACTAAAACCAGAACTAAACAAGGATTAAATCAGAACTAAACCATTTCTAACCGAGGTCTAACCCAGGTCTAAAACCAGAACTAAATCAGCAAACCAGGTTAAACCAGGTCTAATATCAGGACTAAAATCTGTTCTAAACCAGGTCTAAATCAGAACTAAAACCAGGACTAGACCAGGACTAACATCAGTTCTAAACCAGGTCTAAACTAGAACTAAAACCAGCACTAAACCAGGATTTAACTAGGATTAAACCAGAACTAAACCAGGACTAAATCAGAACTAAACCATTTCTAACCGAGGTCTAACCCAGGTCTAAAACCAGAACTAAATCAGGATTAAACCAGGTCTAAACCAGAACTAAAACCAGGACTAAACTAAATCAGAACTAAAATCAAGACTAGACCAGGACTGACATCAGTTCTAAAACCAAGAGTAAACCTGGATTAAATAGGATTAAACCAGGACTAAACTAAATGTCGTGTGGACCACAAAACGGTTGAGGACCACTGCAGTACAGGACCTTGAAGTACTAGTACACTTGAGTAAATACCCAAACCTTTTATACTGAAACTACAAAGAGCCCCAGCATATCACAGTCTGAGCACCTTTCTTGAAAAAAACGTACTCACCTCATCTCTTCTAAAACCCAAACCTATGACGATACCAGATCCGCCCCCTCCGGCTCCGCTCCTGTTTACTGCCCAGAGGAGAGCGCGGAGAGACTGAAGATCAACCAGCTGTGTTTGCATCACAACATCACAGGGACTTCAACCCTCAACCACATCTACGGCCTGTCGTCATCCTCCCCGAAACCTCCTGCCCCGCGGCCTTTCCTGTGAAACCGCTCCACCCGCGCCGCTGCGTCCCTGCGCTCAAAGGAAGCGCTCCTCTCCTGTCTCTGCACACTGACAGGCTGTTAACAGGTTGTTTCACGGGACGGCAGCTGCACAGAGGCTCTTTTGGCGTAATGAAAAGAAGAACGGTAATTTGGGATTGCACAAAAGAGACGTCATAGTTTGTGGTTTTGATGTTTTGCCATGTTAAGAGTTTTGCATATTATTCCAAAACGTTCATATTAAATTATCAATGGAGTTTTGAGTTCATAATATTAATGTAACTGTCTTCTAAGTTGCGATAAGTGCTTCCATGGTCATTTGAGCTGTATTATTTTGCAAATTTACCTGCAAAATTTACTTTTTAGAGCTTTTAACCATATTATAGTTGTTTCCCTTTACCATTTACTCACTCGATGTTGTATTTGGAGTAATGTGTGCATGTTTGAGAATCTTTGACCGCTTATGTTCAAGATGCCAAATTACTGATACCTCCTGTTTTCACCACCACAGGCATACACCCACTGCTCCCTACGCACTTAGGGCCTGCCCACACTATGTTTTTTGGTCAAAACAATGAAGTTTGTATTCATTTTGGACAAACAAACCGCAGCTTTTGGAAAACGATGATGTTGTTTTCGCCAGGGTCCTCCGATGCAGCGAAGGCTACAGCCCTCGAACTCGCCTCCGCGGGCCGCAAATCCGTCGCCAAAACGTGACAGGTGTAGCCTACAGAGCCGCTCCTGTCCAGAAACCGAGACACGCTACTAGTGCTAATGCTAACAACACGCACCACACAGATTACACACACGGATCAATAACAAAGATTACACACAATTGATTACACTGTTGGATTTTGAGACCAAGTTATTCTAATAATTTTCATCCAAATCTTATGGCTAAAAACGAAAACCTTATGTTTTATTTTTGCAAAACAAAATGGCTATATTTCTGGGATATTTCTAAAATTGTCTAAATTACTTTAAAGTAAAAAACAAAAAACAAAACTGTAATTAGATCTGCATTATTAAATATATTTATCATTGTTACATCGTTTTCACTCAGAGCTCTGTTGTCGTCTGGACGTGAGTATTTATTGATCCGACACGTGTGGACGCAAATTTTTTCCAGCCCATTAAAAAAAAAAAAAAAAAAATCCAGGAATGTTGTTGTTTGGATGTAGCCTTAGTTTTCCAATTGAATTTTCTTAACTGGTGCAGTGTGCACTAGTGTGGCCTGCAGCTGTCCTCTGGAGGTACAGACAACTTCACGGCTCTCTGCTGTGATAAACATTTAAAACAGCGTCAAAAGTAAGCGGACTTTTTTTTTACATTAAGTTGTTTTGGATGAATATTGCGATTTAAAATGTCCAAATCAGAAACTTCTTTCTCATCTTTAAACCAACTTTAACCATTTTTCTGCTCTAATAATAAAGGATGACCTGATTTTCATCCCCATAAGGAAGACATTTCCCCATGACAACTGGAGTTTATACAGATTTGATTCTTCACGATGTGATAAATGCCTAAGCCTTGTTAAAATGCTATTTTCTCTTTGCATTACACCACCACTGCGCTGCTTACTGCCAGCGATCTGCCCTCCGTCCAAAGGATAGCCAGTTCAGCATATGCTTGTGTAATTGAGCATTGAGTCTTCCATTGGCCTGGTTTATTCCACACGTTGGTCTGGTCTGGGGTCAGCTGCTTCTCTGCCTCTGTTTTCCCTCTGGACACATTAGAGCCTGTGTACTGTTTACTTTCCCAGTCGGTTCTACTCCCCACTGACATGCACAGCCTTCAATCAAACATCCCATAATAAGCAGCGTGGTGGGCTACTCTCACTGAGCTGCACTTTCAAATACATTTTTTAAAAAAACTGCGCTTCTAGGAGGTTACATCTTCTTTCTATGTATAGTATACTTTTATTTGAATATCTATAATCTGTTCTTTGCGAGTCCAAACCACTGTAATGATTCTGAGTTTTGTTGCATTTATTTCTTTGAGTTTTGTTTTCCTCGTGTATTCGAGCAAAATGTTTCTACAGATTTATTTTACAAGCAGCTCTTGAGGTCAAAATAAGTCCAGCGTGTACCGTCTGTATCTAACTAGGAAGCCTGTTATTGTCCTATAATCAAGAATTGCACATTAGAATGCTAGTTGCGCTTAGCTTTACCATCACGTTTGGACCACTGCAAACCATTTACAATGAACTGGTTCTGTTTTTAACATTTTTAAGAGGAGAAAATGAGGCACAAAGTTGTTTATGTGAGTATGTATGGTTCCACGAAACTTCCCCTGTGGATTAGTGTTTTTCTAAGTTTGTCTAAATATAAATGCTTGTAATTAGAAAGTATTACATTGAAGTACAGTATACATACGTGAGTACTTCTGCTTGTGAGTAACTTTGTGAATGACAAAAGCTTTAAATGTGTATAATTAGATATTTAAAATTTGTATTTTTATCCCATTTTTGATTGTGTGTGATTTTTCTTTGTAAATTCTAGTGTGTAGCTTAAAAAATAGGTTTTTAATAGTATCTCTATGTTGACAAATAATGCCCTGTGTCTTAAAAACTTTAAATAATGTTAATTTTAAGCAGTTTGCAGTGGCCCAAAGTTATTTCTCACTTACCTAAAGCATTCTGAGCATCCTAATTACTGACAGTGATGAGTTTTATAAGCGCTTTTCACAACTTTCAAAGCAGAATTTTGCAGTCACAGTAAAACTAAAAACAACTAGCATGCTAACACACACTAACTGATACTCTAAACTCCTTCCGTCTTAAACCCTTGGTGCATAAACAGTATATTTATTGCAATACTGTATTATAGAATTACCATTCGCCCTTATTAACGATAATTTCCTGTAAGTGAAAGCGAAACTAAGTCATTTTCCGGCCTGTTCGAGATGACGTAACTCGGTGTAACGTTACTCCGTTGTACGTGACATCATGGGCACGTCCCTCAGTCCAAACACACAGCGTGCATAGGTCTAACTCGGGCCTATGTGATCTAACTCTATCGATCAGTGACTGTGCACGAGGACTGTTCGATGTAACTGATGGATTCTGTTGTTGTTTATAATGAGGTGAATGGAGATCTATATGTGACGGGAGTGGCCTGTAGCAGCTGCACGGACATGTGCTGAGCGCGCGGCTTTTACACGATGTGCAAATTAACTGTACTTGAACTGGCTTTGTCACAATAACAAAAATTCTAAGTCTATCTTTAGACAATAGAATGCGATTTTCCACATTAAATAATAGTACTTTCTTTTGTATTACGTTTATATGTAGTCTTATATCAAGGCGCCAAGGAGGTTATGTTTTTTCCGTTTGTTTGTTTGTTTGTTTGTTTGTTTGTCTGTTAGCAACATAACTCAAAAAGTTATGGACCGATTTTGATGAAATTTTCAGGATTTGTTGGAAATGTGAAAAGAACTGATTTCATTTTGGGGGTGATCCGGAAGAAATCCTGGATTCTGGATCACTTTGAAATTTTAGTTAACATTGTGGTAAATGGGGCCAAAAATTTTGTTTCTCAATATCTCGGTTAATTATTGACCAAACCCCATGAAATTTGACTCAGGGATGGACAATGGGATCCTCTTTCATATTCCAAAGGCTGATCCGGATCTGATCCAGAAGACTGATTTTATTGCAATTTATATAAAAAATGGGAGTAGTCCTTGGCGGAGGTCTGCGCTCTCTGAGTGCTTTTCTAGTTGTATATATATTTGTCTGAAATACTTATATTTGTTCTGATAAATTTGCCTTTCCTGAGTAGTTTTAGAATGTTTGTCCTGTGAACTGTTGTTTTTTTTTTTTTTATTGATACCTGCTCAAATGAGTATCCACTTTTGACACAAGTTTCATTATTGATTAGTGTCTGACTGTCTGAATCTTTTTTAAGTTAAGTACAGCTTTTGGAAAGCTGTTATAGTATTATATAATTGTAAAACCATTTCTTATATATACATTAGGAGTGTAACGGTACACAAAAATCACAGTTCGGTATGTAGTACGGTTTTGAGGTCAGGATTCGGTTCATTTTCAGTACAATATGGCAAATATTTTCTTGTTGTTTATTTGTGTTTTTATTAAACTAACAATTTGTTCCCACATTATACAAACGGGAAAATAAAATAAATGCAAAGTGCTGCTTACTAATAAGTTAATTAAATATTCTCAAATAAGCAACAAATGTATGAAATATTATAAAAAAAAAAATAAATTCCTTGTAAACAGTAAACAAATCTTTTCAAAAAGTAAAGTGCAGCACTAACTGTTCCAGCATGAAGTTTTACTCAATCTTCATATTTTTGGATAGAAAAAACTACTTGTCCACATGCAGTAAGTGCAGATCTGCTGCAGGTACAACATCCCCAGCGGTCGCGGGTATGGGGGGGGTATTAGGGGTGGAGATTTCGTGCCGGCGAAAGGCAAGAGTGAGGACCGTGGTGCAACGACTGTAGTTTTGCGAGGATTCACTTGATTTGGAGGGACGTAGTCAAGGCGGGGGGCAATTGTTGTCAAGGTGGTCACCCTAACTATAAAGCGCTGCGGGTAACACTGCCCCAATCACAGACAATTTCCCTCATGAATATTAAAAGATCCGAGTCTTCCGTGTAGCTGCGCATGTAGTGGCGGAATGTAAACACACAAATTGCGAGAACTCACTCGTGTACAGCCCTGTCCCGTACGAAACTGTTCGCCACGAATACATGTACCTTTACATCCCTAATATGTATGATAAAAAATATTGTTGGCCATTGGAAAGATTTTTTCTTATTCAAATGCATGATAAAAATAGTAATTAGTCAATTAATCAAAGTCAAATGGTTATAATATTCAAATAATGTGATAATGAACTGGGTTGTACTGAACTAAATGTGTTAAATTTTTAGACATTTTAATTTGGACTTAAATAAAGTACTATTAATTGCACTATTTTTCATATTAGAATCTGCATATTATAATTACAAGCAGGTAGTCAATTGTTACTTTCAATAACTGAGTAAAAAAAACAATAAAAATCACAACAGGCAACATTTAAGTCAACATTTTTTCATTAAAACCATTCAGGTCAATCACATTCCATGGACAACATTCCCACAAGTCATCCCCCTGGACAGCAGTTTGTCCGTCTTGTCAGCTTCTCCTGGAGGCAGCCTGAACAGAGGATCTTAAGAAAGAGACTTGGAGAGTTAGAAAAGGTCTCTTTATTAGTTCAGGCAGATTCAGGTCTCAAGATTCAAGTTGATTCAGCATGATTTTGCCTACGCGGCGTCTCTCTGTGCGTCGGTCGTCCCTCGACAACGCGGTCGGCGTTCCCCACTCATGCACAGAAACACTGGGTGCCTTTTATACCAGCATAACTGTTGAGTTAACATCTTCATGGAAACATACACAGCACTTTGTCCCAACACGTGTCCCATAACAGACTGGCAGATGCTAAAGGTTGGAGATACACCCCTTATCTGTCCCATATACATTCACCATTGACACTCCAAAGTCCAAAAACATACACAGCATGTAACAGGGCAAATTACAGGGCGTATTAACATATGAATGAAACTTTAAAAACACAGGGTAGAAGCCCACAGTCTCTTCCCAGCAACATTACAAACCAGATTCCCGTCATTCCTCCATTTTGTCCTCTGTCCCAAACAAAAGTGGGGAATGCGTGGACATGACGGGGGACACAGGTCTTCATTGTGTCCTCCTGTGTGGGACCATAAAGAGAGCGCTGATGGTTTTCACAGCTCCGTGCTCCTGCTGTTCTCGCGCTGGAATGTGTGAAACTAGCACTATTAGCCGCTAAGATAATGACATTCTAGGTAACAATTGACTTACGGGCGGTTTTGTCGAGGACGCGTTTGACGAGCTTTGGTAACGTGCTGCTGCTCTTGGGCACTGCAAAACTGAATTCGTGGGTTTTAACTTCAGACGGGATAAAATCTCGCGAGAAAAAATGGCCACAACACGGTGCAAACACGAGGACGGTTATCTCATGAGCACCGTTGGGCAAGTTACTTCAAAACTGTAATGTGTTATTTATTTATGACTTGTTTCTGTCATTTCAAAATAATTGGTTACACTACAATATCACTGTGTTTAAAATGTAAAATATTACACGACTATTGCAGCACTTTTAAGTTACTCTCACCAAAATAACTGCGAAGATGCTGAACTTTTGCGCCATATATGGACTGAACCAGGTCTAAACCAGAACTGAACCAGATATAAACCAGAGCTGAACCAGGACTGAACCAGGACTAAACTAGGTCTAAACCAGGATTAAACTAGGACTAAACAAGAGCTGAACCAGGACTAAACCAGAACTGAACTAAGACTAAACCAGAACTGAACCAGGACTGAACCAGTGCGGAACCAGGACTAAACTAGGTCTAAACCAGGTCTAAACCAGGATTAAACTAGGGCTAAACCAGAGCTGAATTAGGGCTGAACCAGGTCTAAACCAGAACTGAACCAGGTCTAAACCAGGACTAATCTTGGACTTGAACTTGGAAGCGGTCGGGCGTCACTTGTGGTTCGCCCCGTGGAGCGTGGAGTTCTGTGTCGGTCCTTTCACCTGCGGTCACCTGACGGTCTACGCAGGCGCATCTCCAGCATTTCACCGCTGCTGATCTGATAGCGAATTTTTACGAAGAAAAACGAAAAACCCACCACTTCAATCCAGGTTAAAAAAGCATTGTAACGCGTGTTACTCACATTTGTACCGAGTAAAATATAAATTTTTCTTCTCTGTAATGCCACATTACTGCCTTACAGCAAAAAGCAACGCATTACAGTAATTTGTTACTTTTATAACAGGTTAGTCCCACCACTGCTCATGAGATGTTTTTCCTCATATTTTTTTACATTTGCTTTTAATAAAAAAGTTAACTTTGCTGAGTAACTCCTCTTGAGTAGCTATAATACCAGAAAGCAGTGCTAAAATAACAGCAGAACTATAAAATAAATTAATTAATTAATTAAATGGAAGAAAATGGATGGATGTGTCTTTTGTTTAAAAGAGAAATATTTTGACTGACAGTATTTTGAATGTTAAAAAAAACATAAGGTGCGTGGAAAAGGTTAACAGTTCATATTTAGCCCTAAATCAGGGGTGGCCGGACTTTTTTCATCAAGGGCCACATATCTAAACACAGACAAAGCAGAGGATCTGATCGAGGGCCATAAACTGATGCTCAATACAGTGAATAACTGAAATATGTGCATGTTTAACACATCAGAATGAGAAGTCATTTATTAGTCTTTATTCATGCTAAGATCTTTAAAACCACACATTAAATATTAAACATTAGCTTTATCAAGGTAGATTTTCAAAAAAAACTTGCAGTAAAAAGTACATTTTTAATTGATGCAAGGTAATTTGGGCCAAGAAAAATTTGTCTGAGGGCCACATTTGACCCACGGGCTGTAGTTTGGACATGCCTGCCCTAAATGTTTGATCAGTTCAATACATGTAGGTGCCGTAAAGTCATGGAAAGTTCACTTTTGGTCATGAAAAAGTCATGGAAAAGTTTTGAAATCTTGTCAGTGAAAAACAGTGGGAACCGGACTTTGCTCAAATACATTTAAAAAGATTGGGTCTAAGGCCTTTAAGTTACATTTCCACAAAAAATTTACTTTTCTACATCAGACAAAAATGTAAGTAAGTGAAAAAAAAAAAAAAAGGTTCATAAAAAGAAATATGCAGGAAAAAAAGTCTCTCTTTTAGCCCGAGTAAGTCATGTTTTTGTCAATACCTCCTGGAAGCGTGTGGCGTTACATTGAAAGCAGAGCGAGCATAACAGTTCTCTGGCACAGGGACAGGGTCATAAAAGGGCCCCCACCGCGCTCCCAGCTCCAGGACCGGCCCCGCTGGAGGTCCACGGGAGACTTTAGGAGACGTAATGACGTATCCCACAGAGAAAGGGAAATTTTAAACTGCACCAGTGAGTCAAATGCAAGTGTGTGGTACGAGACCGAGAGGCAAAAATAACTTTACGAGCTTGAGTTTTTCAGGCTTTCTTAACTACTTTTGGACACTTACTAGGCTAAAACTATTATGTATGAAAAACAAATAAACGTGATGAGAAAAGCACTAAAAACACGTCTGCCAGGCTACGTGATGACAATTAAAAGGCCCATATTACGCTTTTTTCTGATCTGTTATAATGTTGTTTTCTCATCACAAACACACCTGGAGTTGTGTTTTGTTTCATTCACACGTGTTCTTCTCTCAAACAGAAAACACTCTATCCACCTTGTGATGTCATAAGTTAATACATGAAGTGCTCCACTGTGTTTTTAAACTCCAAACACACCTTTACTAGAATCATTTGGATCATTTTAACCCTGGAATTGCCCATCTCTACTGAACTAAAGATACAAGGAAGCTGTTAATTTGAAAACAAGGTGGAATGGAGTATTTTCAGCATTGGTGATGAGGAAAGACTTAATAATAATACTCAAAAAGTTACTCAAACATGTGGGAATGAAACAAAACTCAACTCCAGGTATAAAAATAACAGAATTGGAGAAATACACTGGATCAAAAAACTTACGCATGCAGGTGCTCTTCAAACCGGAGGGCTTAGATTCTTGTAAAGTAGAGAAAAGGATGGCAGAGGCTCTGATTTGCGGTGAATTTATTAATAGTCACACCAACGGGTTTCGACTACTTAGTCTTCATTATCTTCTACTTTACAACTCCAGGTATGTTTCTCATGAGGTAAGGTAACAGCGCTGTCACTATGGAGCTATAATAAAACTGGATAAGGCCCTCCCCCTCTCTCCGACTAGTGGTCGCTCCAGGTACTGCAGGTCCCGGGAGTTTGGGCCCAAAAAGTATTTTCCCATAGAAGCACAAGGCATTTTTTTGGGAATTCAAGCTGCCCGTGTTCGGCTGACAGGGCATCCACAACTTTCACAAAGGTCGGATTTTGTAGGGATTCTTTTCCATTTTCATGACATAAACTTTTTAACTTAAAACAGAAAATTACCCTTACAGAAAAATGTAAAAAATGGGTAAGGTACAAACTCGAGGCAGTCTGACTGAGTATATTAAAAGTCCTTTAATACATGAAGGGACGTCAACGCGCTTTGACCAACAAGATGGTCTTCTTCAGGGCAAAGTAATCAATAAACTTTTTAACATTTTTAAACCCTCAAAGCACCTAAAAATTAACTTTGTAACCCCCAACCCCCAAAGTGATTTATTTTTTGGGCCCGTTGAGCACAGGTCACTGAAAACAATACGAGGCCATCTTGGATTCATCTTCCAGATTTTATTATAGTTTGATTTAATTTTATTCAGATCCCCATGAGCTGATGGCCGTGACACCAGCTACTCTTCCTGGGGATCTGTGACTGTAACAAGGTAAAGCTTACAACAACTAGCATACTAACACACACTTTCTGATAGTGGAACATTTATACAATGCTTTCTGATGAGAAACAGAAAGTGCACAGCAGACTTATTCTGATTTCAAAAGCTGTTTATACAATATACCTGTACTGAGACAAGACAAATTATGCTCAAATACAAATCAGAATCTTTAAGAGACTGAGAGGCTGTGGGGGCTGATGGTTTTGCTGCTGTGGTAGAGTTTTTATTAACAAACATACAGTACTTATACTTAAAGGTCTTATATTACACAAAACAGATTGTTGTGAAATTTAAGCCATGTTATAATGTTGTTAAGTCATCAAAAAGATACCCAAAGTTGTGTTTTGTTAATCCACACACGTTTGAGTTATTCTTCATTATTAGGCTACGTTTATATGATGACGGTCTGAACAGAAGACGGAAAAGTGGCGTCGCATCTTCACTTTTTATTCCGCGTTTAGACGAGCGTTTTCAGGAGGAAATCTGCGTGCATACCGTGACGCAAAAGTGTGTGGAATTTGATTGGGTATGTATGCCAGGCGGCTCAGTGGTGATGTATGTGACGTAAACACATACACAACATGAGCAGATCTGACCAGAGTTTTGCGTCTTGGGCAGTGTAGACGGAAATGCTACGGCGGAGCGTATTCAGTTTTTCCACTCTGGAGGGTGGTTTCAGATTTTTAGCATTTTTAAGCCGTCACCGTCTAAATGAAAGGCACTTCAGATAAAATATTTTGTCGTTTTTACCCGCAAGCGTTCTCGTCTAAACGGAGTTAGCCTTATCATCAGAAGACCCTCTGGTCAGAAAATCCATGCTCAGGTAGTGTTACAAATTGTTACAAATGAAATTGTATTTCATGTTTTAAATATTTTAAAAAGTAAATATTAAAAGTAATAAATATATTAAACCCTTAAAATACAGCAAAAATGTTTGAGGAAATAATGATTTGGGTGGAAATGGCGTCTTAAGTGTAACAGGATTAATAATTGTCTGATTTTCAGGGAACAACTTGCAAAATGTTCAGTAATTCGAGCTCTACAACCTTCATTTCAATTTTATTTTGAATCTTTTTCTTTTAATATAGCATTGGTGGGTTTGTAAACCAACAAATTAAGTAATGTTGGCCTTAGCTAATGCTGTTATGCATGATTATGCGTTTTCCTGTCAATATCTCTAAAAATTTTGATGTTGCAGCCATTTAATTGGTATATATCCAAAAGTTTACTAATTCTTTCCTGATATCCAGAGATTATTCCCTGTTGCTTTCATCAAATATACATTCAATTGCTCAAGAGATATGTTGCTGACAAACCAATAGAAGAGGTCATGATTTTCTGACTAGGGGACCTTCTGATGATAAAGGTGTAACCGTGTAAACAGGCCCTAAGTCTTTCTACATCTCCAAACCTCAAAAAGTTCTGTTCCACCTTGTGATGTCATGAAGCTGCCATTATAAAGTTAACAGCTACTTTTTTTTACCGACAATTCTGGGGCTGAAATCATCCAAATGACTCTACCGAAAGTGTTTAGAGTTTCACAGCACAGTGGAGCACTTTTTGTATTACCACATGACATCGCAAGTGTTTTCGGTTTGAGAGAAGAACTCGGTGTATGTTTGCGATGAGGACTTTATATTGTAGATTAGAAAATAGCGTAATACGGGCTCTTTAAGTATTCGCATTACAATAGCAGCTACAGCAAAACCACTTCAATCACCGAGCACAAAGATGCCCTTTCATGTCCGCTACTGGTCCGTCTGCTTTATGTCCCTCTCGCGTAATAGTCACGGTAACCACCCCGAGTGAAAGAAGTGATGATGGACACTTCACAGACCCCCCCACTCCACCGCCGACATAACCTATACCTGTCCCCACGCACTTAAACACCCCCTCTTCCCCTCGTCTCTTCGGGCAGCTTGTGTTGTGTCAATAATGCGCTGTCAGTCAAACCCGCCGGCCTCTCCAGAGTCCAGCCTGACCTACGACCTTTCCCATGATCCCTCGCTGCAGCCGGCCCGGTCTGGACTGCTCCTGGGTCTCGTGGTTGTCTTCGGAAGCTTTGATCTCGCGCACGTACGGGAACGTCGTGAGGGTAAGAAAAACAAAGGTTATGTTAATTTGTTTGTGTTCGAGGCAAATGGGTGAGCTCTTTAACAGATGTGTCAAAATCCACGTATCATTCGTTCATTCATTTTACAATGTAAAACCGAAAGTAAGAAAATGAAAAAACAACAATTTTCTTCATTATTTGTCTCCAAAACCAAAATGAAAAAAACAGATAATGATTTGTTTTTTTCAGTTTTCTGTTTTAAATTCCGATGACGGAATTTTGCACCGCATACGGACTGAACCAGGACTGATCCAGGTCTGGGACCAGACCGGGACCAGACCGAGACTGAGACCAGACCAGGACTGAGACCGAGACCAGACCGAGACTGAGACCGAGACCAGGCCAGGACCAGACTGGGACCAGACCGAGACTGAGACCAGACCAGGACTGAGACCGAGACCAGACCGAGACTGAGACCAGGCCGGGACCAGACTGGGACCAGACCGAGACTGAAACCGGGACTCAGACCGAGACTGAGACCAGACCAGGACCAGACTGGGACTGAGACCGAGACCAGGCTGGAACCAGACTGGGACCAGACCGAGACTGAGACCAGACCAGGACTGAGACCGAGACCAGACCGAGACTGAGACCAGGCCGGGACCAGACTGGGACCAGACCGAGACTGAAACCGGGACTCAGACCGAGACTGAGACCAGACCAGGACCAGACTGGGACTGAGACCGAGACCAGGCCAGGACCAGACTGGGACCAGACCGAGACTGAGACCAGACCAGGACTGAGACCGAGACCAGACCGAGACTGAGACCAGGCCGGGACCAGACTGGGACCAGACCGAGACTGAGACCGGGACTCAGACCGAGACTGAGACCAGACCAGGACCAGACTGGGACTGAGACCGAGACCAGGCTGGGACCAGACTGGGACCAGACCGAGACTGAGACCGAGACCAGGCCGGGACCAAACTGGGACTGAGACTGAGACCAGGCCGGGACCAAACTGGGACTGAGACTGAGACCAGGCCGGGACCAGACTGGGACCAGACCGGGACTGAGACCGAGACCAGGCCGGGACCAGACTGGGACCAGACCGGGACCAGATCGAGACTGAGACCGGGACTGAGACCAAGACCAGGCCGGGACCAGACCAGGACCAGACCGAGACTGAGACCGAGACCAGGCCGGGACCAGACTGGGACCAGACCAGGACCAGACCGAGACTGAGACCGAGACCAGGCCGGGACCAGACCGGAGGCTCAGAGCCTACAGCAGGGCCGGAGCTTGAAGCTAATGCTCGGACCCTGCGGAGGCTCGGAGTCAAAACTCTGGTCCTGGTCTGGTCCCACTCTTGTCCCAGACCTGGATCAGTCCTGGTTGAGTCCGGCATCGCAGTCACGGAAGTCACGTAAACGGGAAACGGTCCATTCTTCATTTAAACACATAATCGAAAACTGAAAAAACAAATCATTATCCCTTTTTTTGGATGTTGTAAAACCCAAATTGTGCTTGTTTATGTGCAGAAGATACAATGTGAAGAGAGTTATTTTGCATGAGATGGGCCCTTTAACTCTATAGGCGTCTGTAGTTTGACCGTACTATATGAACTCTAAATAACACTTGTAAACTTTTAGTCACATATCTGCTGACTCAGACTTCGAAAGAAATATGATGTTTTTGCACTTTTGGTCAAATCCATACCACATTCCACTTGCTTTGCTACTTCAACTATAAAACATGATCCATCCTCGTCTACTTTATGATATTTTTGAACCGTTTTCCTTCATAATTTCAGACATACTTTTCATGTGTGGGCTTCTCTGTTTCCTCCATTTGAAGACTTATATAACACGTGAACTGGACGACGTGTCACTGAAAAAGAATTTGAGAAACGATATGCTGATTTTGCAAACTGGACATTGGAGCATAGCGTTTTAATAAGGCTTGAAGAAATGTGCCTTGGCCGCTAATGACCCACAAATCGTAACCAACCCAGTGTGCGCTATAAAACAGGACCTATAAAAACATTGTTAGGTTAAAATCGCAACTTCTGGCTGGAATTATGAAAACACATGCTTATTTTGATGAACTTTACCGTCATAGCTTCAATTTCCTGTAGTGCAATTAGTATAAAGATGTATGTGAATAGACAATACCTTGGCATAAATGCTGAATACAAACTGCCAGAAGAGGACACTAAGCATGCATCTCTGGCAAAGTGAAAAAGACAGACGTTTTTAACAAGCTAAAAACAGTTTCTCAATGGTAAACTAGCTAAAATCTGTCTTGGCCCAGTACATGTATTGGAAAAGTGAGTCTGCTGTATGTATGCAACTGTGTACTAGAGCCCTGCACTCCCGCGGACACGACGTAAAACAGTGCGGTGCAGGACATATTTTGAAAGAGGTCAGCCTTAACATCAGAAGAGCCTCTAGTCAGAAAATCCATGCTCAGGTAGTGTTACAAATTGTTACAAATTGAAATTGTATTTCAGGTTTTAAATATTTTAAAAAGTAAATATTAAAAGTAATAAATATATTAAACCCTTAAAATACAGCAAAAATGTTTGAGGAAATAATGATTTGGGTGGAAATGTCTGTCTTAAGTGTAACAGGGTTAATAATTGTCTGATTTTCAGGCAATAACTTGCAAAATGTTCAGTAATTCGAGCTCTACAACCTTCATTTCAATTTTATTTTAAATCTTTTTCTTTTAATATAGCATTGGTGGGTTTGTAAACCAACAAATTAAGTAATGTTGGCCTTAGCTAATGCTGTTATGCATGATTATGCGTTTTCCTGTCAATATCTCAAAAAATGTTGATGTTGCAGCCATTTTTAATTGGTAAACATCCAAAAGTTTACTAATTCTTCCCTGATATCCAGGGATTATTCCCTGTTGCTTTCATCAAATATACATTCAATTGTTCAGGAGAAATGTTGCTAACAAACCAAAAGAAGAGGTAATGATTTTCTGACTAGTGGGCTTTCTGATTAAAGGGCCTTCTGACTAGTGGGCTTTCTGCCTAGGCGGCCTTCTGATGATAAGGGTGTAACCATGATAAACTGCAGTCCAGCGAACTAAATATGAGTGTAAAGTAAAATATACAAATGATGATTGCAAGTATATCATGCATAATTTGTGCTGGATATTTTATTTGGCATTAATAAAAACATTTTAAGCAGTAGACTGTCCCCCCTCCTGTACAGTCGGCAAACTGTCCCCCGTCGTCCTGTACGTCACGCAGCCCACCTCCTCCCGTACGCCGCGCGGACTGTCCCTCCTCCCGTACGTCGCGTGGGCTACGCCACCAAACCAGAACTAGCCCAGGTCTAAAACAGGTCTAACAGGTCTAAAACCAGGACTAAAACAGGATTTAGCCAGGACTTAACCATGACGCCAGACTGCCCGCCCATATTCAGTGTTCATGTGCACCAACCTGTTTATCAGCAGCCCCATACTAAATAAAACAACCCGAATGCGGACCTCACACCGGCTTCTGGAATAATGTGAATAGCGAAGCTGCCGTATTCTACGCCTATCACAGATTAAAGAAACAAAACTGGAGCAGTGGGTAATGCCGCATTCTATTGAATGTTGGTAGTCGGTCTGCACTGAACTAGCCCGAGTTTGTGTTTCAGAACCCCGATGTGATTGGCCGTTCCACTGCACTTTCTCGAGATAGAGGTCGGTTTTCCCCGAGTCCTGAGCACAACTGAATGCGTCATATGTACCGGTGAAAATGGGTATAGATCATAGCAATCACGTATTGAATAGAGGAGAATAAATTCTGCATACTATTGAATGCCGGTAGTGGATAAATCCCTGTAAGTTCTCTCGGCATCCGTTGTAAATCCATTGCAACAGTCGGGAAAATATGGATGCCCGAGAAAGTTTAATGTTTATTTTGTTAGCTTAAGGAGTTAACGTCAGGTATCGCTTGCTCCTGCTAATAAATAGAGTATGTTTGTTAATATTAGCTGTCGACAACAGTTACACCCTTATCATCAGAAGGCCCCCAGTCAGAAAGCCCACTAGTCAGAAAGCCCACTAGTCAGAAGGCCCACTAGTCAGAAAATCATTCCCTCTTCTATTGGTTTGTCAGCAACATTTCTCTTGAACAATTGAATGTATATTTGATGAAAGCAACAGGGAATAATCCCTGGATATCAGGGAAGAATTTGTAAACTTTTGGATGTATACTAATTAAAAATGGCTGCAACATCAAAATTTTTTGAGATATTGACAGGAAAAAGCATAATCATGCATAACAGCATTAGCTAAGGACAGCATTACTTAATTTGTTGGTTTACAAACCCACCAATGCTATATTAAAAGAAAAAGATTTAAAATAAAATTGAAATGAAGGTTGTAGAGCTCGAATTACTGAACATTTTGCAAGTTGTTGCCTGAAAATCAGACAATTATTAACCCTGTTACACTTAAGACAGACATTTCCACCCAAATCATTATTTCCTCAAACATTTTTGCTGTATTTTAAGGGTTTAATATATTTATTACTTTTAATATTTACTTTTTAAAATATTTAAAACTTGAAATACAATTTCATTTGTAACAATTTGTAACACTACCTGAGCATGGATTTTTTGACTAGCGGGTCTTCTGATGATAAGGCCGACCCCGTCGACAACTCAGTTACGGTTGGTTTGACTATTACATGTTCAGAAATCCTTCCAACTCGGTCTGGCCCAAAGTAGCCCAAGTTTGTGTTAGATAAAGCAAGAGAGGTAGAGCGCTTAACTGGGTCTTAAAAGAGTAAAAAATAACAGTACAGGTGCTCTACGAGGGTTAACAGAACAGAAAATTATGAAAAAAAAATGGGTAAGTTACAAACCACGAGCCCAACCATGAGGAATATATAAGTGATGACCAACGTTTTCTTGTTTTGGGTTTTGCTCCCTGATTTGAACACTGATTTGATTGGTCGTTCCACTGGACTTTCTCGAGGTGGAGGTCGGTTTTCTCTAAGTCCTGAGCAGAGTAGAATGCAGAATACTCAAACAGGCATGAACTGCGCTAAATATAACTCTGAGAGGTGGAACTATAACACGGTAAAACGCTCTAAATGTCGATTTTGCATAATAGTTCCGCTTTAAGCTTCTTTGCTGATCTGTAAGTTAACAAGTCAAACCTACGTTACACTAACAATGACAACCTGCCTGCCGCGACAAGAAACCCACGTACGGTCTTTTCCATATTTCACTATTTTCCCCCCGCAAACTCTTACCTTGTGAAGTTGACACAGCAGAGGCGGACTTTTTACCCGGTTGAAATGCGGTCGCTAAAGACAGGAAAATGCAGATGGGAGGAGATGTCACGATCCACAGAAGGCGAGGTGGTGGGAAAGGAGCCGAACAACGCGAAAGGGAGACGGGCTGTCCGCGGTTAACTAGCTGACGGAGCCGGAGCGGAGCCCGTTAGCCCGTTAGCCCGTTAGCGCACGCATCACAAGCCAACGTGAATCAGCAGTAAAACACGAGCTGGAGAATCGCTGTCAGAGAGAAGACACGGAGAAAGAATAACCACGTTTACACAAGAGGCGTATTATTATAACAATTTAAAGGCGAGCGTTGAACAGTGGCGTTTTCGTGACATTCGCGAGCGCATTCTAGGTCAGTTATTGATGTCGATAAATATATAAATATAAAATGTGTTGCGTGTGATTTTTACCGTCTTAAAAGTGTTTACACGGTTTGCAGTGGTTTAAAGTTATTCCTCACATAACAGCTTTATACATTTAAAGTATTCAGAGTAGAGCTTTCAGAGACCAGAGTTTTGGTGTCGTGGTAAAGACTGCATGCTAACTGTGCACTTCCTGATTGTGAAACATGTTAGATTTCTTAGCCTTTAAGATTGTATTCCTTTATATCAAGGGTTGGCAGAGTCACGTCAAGTTGTCGTTAACGTAAGTAAGATTTGCATGGACAAGATCTGAACCAGTTGCTTTCAGGTTAGCAGGAAAATTGTTCATTTGTTTTTTCAAAATAAAACCAAAAGTAAGAAAAGGAAAAAACAACCATTTTCTTCGTTATGTCTCCAAAACCAAAATGAAAAAAACAGGTGATGATTCGTTTTTGTTTTTTGTTTTTTTTCAGTTTTTGATTTTGTGTTTAAATGAATCATGGAAAAAATGGATGCCGGAATGAACCAGGACTGAACCGGGACTAAAACAGGATTAAAACAGGACTAAACCAGGTCTAAACCAGGACTGAACCAGGACTAAAACAGGACTAAAACAGGTCTAAACCAGGATTGAACCAGGACTGAACCAGGTCTAAGCCAGGACTAAACCAGGTCTAAACCAGATCTAAACCAGGACTGAACCAGGACTAAAACAGGACTAAAACAGGACTAAACCAGGTCTAAACCAGGATTGAACCAGGACTGAACCAGGACTAAAACAGGACTAAAACAGGACTAAACAGGTCTAAACCAGGATTGAACCAGGACTGAACCAGGACTAAAACAGGACTAAACCAGGTCTAAACCAGGACTAAACCAGGATTGAACCAGGACTAAAACAGGACTAAATCAGAACTGAGTGTCGGGATGTGTGCCAGCGTACACTGTCGGGTGATCAGGACTGAGACTGGGACCAGACCGGGACTGACATTAGGACTGAGACGGAACCAGATCGGGACCAGATCGTGATTGAGACCGGGACTGAGACTGGGACTAAGACCAGGACCAGATCAGGACTGAAACCGGGACCAGACTAGGACTGAGACCGGTTTAGTGCTGGTTTAGTCCTGGTTCAGTCCTGGTTTAGACCTGGTTTAAAACACTTTATAAATAGATGCAGACAGCACACAGTGGTTTATTTTGTTTTCCTTAGAAAATATATCTGTGGGTGAAACAAATTTTGCTCAAATACATAAAAAAAAAACTGCATACAGGTCATTAAAATGTTAGACGCAGTAAAACTTACATAAGCAGAGTATTTCATAATGCTGTTTCTATCATTTGGGGCCTTGCACAAAATGCGTTTTGCTGATTAACATTATTTTTTTCACTTTCCAGTTGCATGTCACTGTGATTCTAACAGTTCCAATAATTTTGTTAAAACATTTTTCCAGCATTTATTATAATTCACCAAAGAAAGCAACCTTCAGCAATCCTCGGTCACCCAGGTCATCCGATTCCATTAATTTCAACAACGGAATACATTTGGTTTTAATAAGCAATCATTTCGAGATCAGAGTTTTGGATCTCAGAATGACATAATCTCAGAGTTACACATCAGATGCACATTCCAGTTCAAATCCATAGACCGTACATATAAATGGACTAATGGAAAAACTCACTAGCCACCACATTCCAAATGAAATGTTAAGGGTGGAGATTCTGTTTCCAGTTGACTTAACACTGAGAAATTGTCACCCCTCTCTCTATAACTGATACTCTAAGTCTTGTCATTTTGGTTTTAAAATGTTCGTATTAACTCTGCTTTATCCTGGTGTTTTTATTTAAATTTCTCCGCTCAATTTAATTATTCTCCAGCGACTAGATCAGGACTCAGAATAACTTAGACCACAGGTGTCAAACATAAGGCCCGGGGGCCAGATCCGGCAGTCCAAGACCTTTAATGTGGCCCTTGGGTGATTTTCTACTAAAATATTTTAATTATATTTTCTATTAAAATATTGGTAATTTTCTGCAGTGCTTAGCATATCAGCATCTCCAGCGCCTCTGTACGTGGCCCCTCCCACCAGAGCAGCACAAATGAAGACTTGTCTCTTTCCAAACGCTCTTAAAGGACGATCGTTTTGACTGTTGACCGTGACACCCTCATCAGAAAAATGTCAAAAATGAGAAAAGTGGACGTTGAGTGCAGGATTTTCCAAGAAAAATTTGACTTATTCCTGTTTACATACAAGTTAATGTTAAAACTTTGTGTTTAAATTGAATTTTTCTTAAAGTTTCAGGTTGTTCATAATATTATAATAAGAAAATTAAATTAAAAAAGATTTCTGTAATAGATTTGCATTTCTCTGCACAAATATTTGAACTTATTGTTATTTTTGGGGTTTATATGACATGAGTTTTCTGATCCGGCCCCTTTGGATCAAAGTCGGTTGGATACGGCCCCCGGACCAAAATGAGTTTGACACCCCTGACTTAGACGGTTCGCAAAAACCCCAGAAGTGCAAGTTCGGGCACCAGCCAATCAGCGAAGAGCCATATATTCTGTGTTGGCAACGATTCCCGAGATCGAGGATTTAAAGCCGGAACAAAGAAAATGTTTGGTGAATTTTATCAAGGGGAAAGACATTATTGTCCTTCTTCCAATTTGGGAAAACTTGTATACATTACATACATCACGACCAAATAGCAGCGATTGGTTAAATGATAAAAAGTACCTACCCATTCTAATACTGAGTGGTCAGACGGTTTCTACGACGTGAAACGAAGTGAAACCGGCTGATGAATCTGGCTAATGCATTGTACCAGGTTGTGGCACCAGTGCAAATTCCCACCTGTAGTCTCCCCGTGCAGGTTAATTGATTGATTACATTTAATTGACCTTAACTATCGGCTGTTTGGACTATATTTTAAGATGTCCAAAGCTGTACAGTGCAGTATTTCTTCACTCCACACTCAGTAGTGGTGAGAAATTAGGCCTTTTTTAGACAAATGCCCCGTGACAGACTGACAGAAGCGACCCGTCCAACCACTGCTCACACACAACACACATTTATATCCTGGCAACTTGGATGTGGAAGTGCTTTGCCTAAGCACACGACAACAGTTTTTACCTCCCTCCCAAGTATTAACCAGGCCGTGCTGAGCTTCTGAGATGTGATGAGATCAGGTTTTGACAAGTGTGGCCTTTGTTTCAGTCCAACACAGGGTGAAGCCATGTTGGATTTGGATTTCGAGCTCTGAAACGTTCTCTGCCTTCCCAGAGCAGAAATGCTGTAATTGCACCATAAGTACGTGCCTTGTTTTGATGTGCATGCCTCGTTGCCGCAGTAACAGTCTGTAAATATCTCGCGCTCCGGACCCCTCCCTCTCTGCGCTCAGAAGCTCCACACTCGGGCTGCTTTGTCACTGGTTTGTGGTGAGCGGTTGTTTTGACATCTCTCGCCAGCCTTTCCTACTGTTTCACAATAACTCTTCTCCTCTCAACAGCCAACAACAAAACACTGGAGAAAGATCTAAGTCTGAGTTATTGTGCTGTTTGTCACATTATTGTTCTGGTCATTGGATCAGAAGCAGCCGAGAACCGCAGGCGTTCCAGGCGTACACACTGGTGGTCAGAAAAAATGCATTCTGATCGCACTGGGGCAACTTTATCTGCAAACAGTGACACCATTGTTTTGATTATGCAATGTTTTGGAGCTTTTTTAGCATTGTTATTTGTAGTAATGTTTCCAACTTGATTTCGATACCGAGCAATGTACGATACTCGATGCTGATTCCGATACCACAAAGATCATTAAAATCTTTCTTTAGACAGTATGATGTGATTGCATCTTCACAAACCTGACTTATTTGGCCTGGACGAGGGCTTCTTCCTGCTTGTTTCCAATGAAAATGAAATGTTGTTCCTTTGGTTTTAGTCTTCAAGCGTATGTCATGAAACGTTAGACAGGCTTTCATTTCTCTCCAGCAACTAGGTCAAGAATCAGAATACACTAGACGTTTGCAAGAACCTCGGAAGTTGTAGACTGGCGCACTGGCCAATCTGCAAAGAGCTGTGAAGCCATGATGTCAAACTCAAGCGCCTGTCTGGGTCCCTTTTGTGGTACAACACAACAGTAAACAAAGCGGTCGAGATGGATGTAGACCAAGGGTCTCAAACCTGTAACTCGGGAGCTACCAGTAGCTCTCCACCCCTTTTTCAAGTAGCTCGCCAAGGGATTCCTAAATTACACATATTGTCCCAAATAACTCAAATTTGATGAATTATATACCTATTATTATTGTAAATCTATCATTTTGATGCCTGACTTTGTGCAGTCACAAATAAATAATGTTTCATGTTTTATATTTTATTCAACTGTACCTCATCTCCATCTTGCCATGGCTCTAAAATGAGTAGCTCTCTGGAATGTTCATTTTGTCAAGGTAGCTCACTGGAGGAAAAAGGCTGGAGACCCTTGATGTAGACGAAGCCGTTCATTCTGTGTTGGCAACGATTCCCGAGATCAATGATTTAAAGCCGGAACAAAGAGAATGTTTGGTGAATTTTATCAAGGAGAAAGACGTTATTGCCCTTCTTCCTATGGGATTTGGCGCATTACATACGTCACGACCAAATAGCAGCGATTGGTTAAATAAAAAAAGTACCCACCTACCGTCGAGCGAAATGAATCCTAATGCTGTGAGGTCAGACGGTTTCCAGGGATTGAAACCAGCTGATAAATCAGGCTAATGAAACATATCTATATCCATGGAAAATGTTCCAAAGTCCGGTTTGAACTCACTCTTTCTATGATATCATGCAGAAAAGTTACGTACTGTACCTTTAACAGTCCATTATTCACTCACAGCTCTGTGCTAGATTAATATATTAAACATATTTCCGCCATTTTGATCGTGCTGGAACTATATCAATAAAACAACACTGCACTAGGTCTTAGTTACCGTCCGTCTCAATTTCTTTCATACAATCATTTTATGACAATAATTCGAACATCAAACTTTAACTGTGTGCCCAGCGGGGATAACAGTGATCACAGGATCTTACCGTAACTCGTGTAATGCCGTTGTGTGACCAGGGGAGGCATCAATAATGGAGGAGCAGTTTGGCAGTAAAGCTGCACTGTTGTATTTTTAATAACGGTAGAAAAGAATGAGAAAGAGTGAGAGGAGTCGACCAACAGGAGGAGAGGAGAGCACAGGGGGCTGATGGGAAAGCCTTTGTTGATAATTAAGTCTTATGGAGACTTATGGATACCGTGAATCTATTATCTTGGACCTGTCATGAGTTTGGACTATTGGGCGTCCATTGGTGCTGCGGCGAAAAAAATCCCCTCCAGCCCAGAAAGTACTTTTCCCATCGAGGACAACGCAAACAAAAACTCCTTGTGTCTAATGTATCTTACTGTTGGTTTGCTGTGTCTGATGAGGAGAGACTGGAGTATTTGTTTAAATGTAATGTTTTCAAGCTGCCTCAGTTTGTGTTAAAAGCCTGGGACCTCCGTAAGACGACACTTTATGTTTGATGTGAAATGGTGCTTGACACTAAATAACTAAACTAAACTAAACTAAAACTGAACTGTTAGACTGATGAAGCATCTGCAGATTTCAAAAAGTTCAGATTTAGTGGAGATGCTTTGCTTATATAGATTACAATTATTATTATTTTTTTTAAATCTATGTTATAATGTTGTTTCCTCATCAAAACAGACCTGCAGTTGTGTTTTGTTTCATTCACACATGTTTAACACACAAACCTGCATATTTAGGCTGAGTAATACAGGTCATGCTCCACTGTGTTTTTAAACTCTATATGCCTTCACTTGAAACATTTGGAAGATTTCAGCCGTGGGATTGTAGTCAGGCTGGTGCTCAATTTCATTTCTCTCCAGCGACTAAGTCAGGAGTCAGAACTACACTGGACAGTTTACAAAAATCACAGAAGTTGTAGACCACGCACCGGCCAATCAGCAAAGAGCTGAAACAACCCGAGCTGCGATAGCAGACTGCATACGCTATCCTCCTTTAGACTTCCTTTGTCAAATACAAACTTCGCAGTTTTTATTGCACTTTTAATTCGCAAGTTCAGCTCACAGAAATGACAGTGATCGTTGACAGACATGTTCACTCTTTGCTTTGTTTGCTGTTGTGCCGGCAATGACTTCCACAAAACTGAGCATTCTGGCACATTACATACATCACGATCAAATAGCAGCGACTGGTTAAATTTTTTTTAAAAGTACCCGCCTAGTGTCAAGCGAACAAATTCTCATGCTGCGAGGTCAGACGGTTTCCACAAAGTGAAACCGTCTGATGAATCAGGCTTGCAGAATTGTCCTTCTTTATTAAATGTAAGGTAAAAGGTAGATGTTAACTTGAAAACTACCACTACATGACATCACAAGGTGGATCAGAGCTTTGCATTTTGAGCTTTGCTGATGTAGACAGACTAATAAACCAGGATGCGTCAGTGAAACAAAACACAACTCCGGGTATGTCTTTGATGAGGCAACAACATTCTAATATGGTTTAAAGCTCACAAGCGTAAATTTTGCGCAATACGGGATATTTATTCCCAGATCCTAAGCTTTTTTTTTGCCCAGAATCCTTCAGTTGTTAATCTTCAGCTTTGGCTCACTCTGCTCGAGCTCCTCTTGATCTTATGGACGCTGGCGGAGAAGCAAATAGACTTCTAATTTCCTAAGTCTTAACTTAAATGTCCAAAACTGCCTTTAAGTAACTGCATGTCCCGTTTAGCTGATTCTTTCATTTGTGTTTGTGTCTGTCTTAATCTATGTCAGTGCTCCTCAATTATTTTCTGTCACGTCCCCCTACGGAAGAAAACATTTCGCGCCCCTCCACTCCACAGAACCACAACCAAACGTGGACAAATCGCACCATCGCCTTCAGTCGCCTACATGCAAGAGAAAACATTTTAGTTGTGTCTCCAAAACGACTCCCGGGACACATGCAGCAAGTGTCCGTCTGCATTCCGCGCTGTCCTCACCTGCATCATGCTCCTGTGTCCTCCTCGTCTTTAAAGATCATGTCCGTGTTATAGTTCGGCAGTATCAGCTTTTCTGCTGTTTGGTACGACACCTTATATGATGCTAGAGCTCACTGTTTTATTGATCACACAGCGGGATGATTTTTGACAATATTCGACACGTTTTTGCTGAAAAAACTCAAGGGTCTTGTCAGCGTGATTGGGGTGTAATGTCTTTAAGCGACACTGTAATTTATTTGGCTTCACCAAAAATGCCCAATTGTTTAGACACAGTAAACACAGCGGTCTTTCCTCGTTTTCCATCGTAATCACAGTGAAGCCGAGCGCTACAAACGCTTCACATACAGTTTGTTGTCTGCACGTCATATTTCCTGCTCTGTGCTGTGTGTGCGTTTGCTCTGTGTAAAAAACCTGACACTATAACGCTAATACTCCCTGCGTCCTGCACGGGTCCATTTTTGGAGAGTACAGCACCTCACCCGTCTGTTAACCCGTGATTATATCAAAGTTAAACCTGCACCCACCCGGACCCGTTAAAATTCCACCCGTTACCCGTCTGTATCCATGTTAAATCACACACAAATTAACTGAAGTATCCATCAGATTACGAATTGAAAACTTACGATTTCAAGAAGTACAATCACAAAATGAAATGACACAGTTACGCTTTCTTCAGTACGAATACGAACTCAGAGACGTGACTCGACTGTCAAAAATACGTCATCACTTCACATGCATTATTTACTGAGCGGAAGAAACACTGATCGAGATGTCGGACTTTTGAGCCGCACACGCGACTGACAAAACCAGGACTAAACCGGGACTAACCTAGAACTGATTCCAGGATTAAACCAGAAGGACTAAATTAGAACTGAAACAGGACTCACTGTCGGGATGGGCTCAGAGGTGCGCCCGTGTAGACTGTCAGGTGACCGCAGGCGAAAGGACCGCCGCAGAACTCCTCACCCTACGTTGCCCGATCGTGCTTTGCGGACACGTTGCTCCGCGGGCTCTGGGTTCTCTCTCTCTTATGTCCAAGATTAGTCCTGGTTTAGTCCTGGTGTAGTCCTAGTTTAGTCCTGATTTAGTTCTGACCCGCCCGTGTGTAATCAACTATTACCCGCAAGTACCCGACCCGGTGCAATGCTCTGTTGCACACATAATAACAATGAGAGCATCACTGCCAACTACTGTAGCGGATGTGCAATTACACTTTATTCCAGTACAGCAAAATAAAAAACATGTTCCCCGAGATCACGCAACGATTTATTATTTATTTGAAGCATCTTTGAGTGTCATGAAAAGCGTTCTACAAGTGTTACCGTATTATTATTAAGTCATTTTAGATCAATATTGAGATTAAAATGTCCAAAATAAAGCACAATGATCCACCGGTGTCTTAGATTATAACTTTATAGCAGCCACACGTACAATCTGTCTTCTTTAATCCCAACTTTGACGCAGAGAGCAGCACAAAACCTGAACACAGAGGCTTTTTGTGGCAGCTGAATTGCGCTTTGTAAGTGCACATATGTCTCTGTTTTGATGCCACAGCAGTGAAGAATCTGTGGCTTTGTCCAGACTCCAGTGATTGTTCAGTCCCCAGATCCGTGTCTCTTCTCTTCTCTCTCAATCTTCTCTAAATAATAGCTCGACAGCCGTAAATGTAATATATATATTCGCTAAACAGTAAAGGAGTCGTTTTAAGCCCATAAGAGCCGCCTTCCATCTGCACGTGTTGGCAGCGTGCGATCGGTTCGGTTAAAGTGGGGCATTTTTTATGTTCGTGTACATAGAGGAAAGTGAACATCTGCTGGATCCCAGGCTTCTCCACCCAAAATACAAGAGCGTCAAACTAACCCAGAAACCCGCTTCCCTTATTGTATATCATCAGGACATGTTCTGATTCTGATGGTGTAAAAAATCGAAATGAGTTTGCACAAAAGCGGAGGCTGGAGGTTCAAAGAAGAATCAAAAACGGTGCAGATGTTTTATCGGGGTTTCGTAAAAGGAGTAGGAATGAATGGTGTAAAGTATAGGGGCATACGCGTACAATTTTCTACGTTCAAAATCATCCTGTAATTCACAAAATGGTCACCTGGCAAGTCTAGAGTGATATAACGCTCTCTCTTAGACTACGTTCAGACTGCAGGGCTTTAAGGCTCAATCTGGATTTTTTTGTGAAATCCGATTTTTTTTGCGAGGTCGTTCACATTTCCAATTAAATGCGACTTGTATGTGATCTCCAGTGTGAACTTTAAACGCCCCAAAAGTGTCCCGCATCCGCATTGGAGGACACGACGACATCACACGTGCTCAGTGTTTATGGAAGTCGCCTAAACATGGAGCACTTGGAGATTTTTTTTTTTTTTTAACTTTTTATTTTCTTTTTCTTTTTCACAAAAAATAAAAAGAACATAAGAACTTTCCCTGAGACAAGAGTTTAAAACTATTACTTTTACAAATGCAATTTACAGTACATATTCCAGTACATGTGCCTAATATATTATAACGTGTACATCCTTGTGAGAATTTGAGAAGATGTTAACAATATTAACCAAAATAATAAAATAAATTAATTAAAAATATATTCAAATAAATAAATAAATACATTAAAAATACAAAAAAATTAAAAAATTGATTACAATTCATGAGCACCTGGAGATTTTAAAGTTGTTGTTGTACCAGAGCCAGAATATGTACAGCTTATTTGTTTTAAGGAGGAGATTGAGAAGGAGAAGGACGAGGTTTTTGGCTGTGGCATTTTGTGGAACAGTGGCAGCGACGTCCGTAGAAAGGAACGTGTGGATGCAGAGTCGCAGCCAAAAGTGGTGGGACTGTGATCTGCTACACTGCTTCATTGACATGGAGTTTAGACACAATTTCCGTATGACGAGAAGAACGTTTGTGAACATTTGTGACGTGTAGGTGGGATGAATGCACTTTGGCCGTTCAGACTGAAGTCGCATGTCAAAAGATCGGATATGCATCGGTTTTAGGAGCAAATATCCAAGTGGCCTGGGTCGCATTTGAAAAAAATCTGATCTGTGTCATTCAGACTGTCATTAAAAGAGCAGATACAGGTCACATGGGGCGAAAAAAATCAGATTTGAGTCACTTCAGGCTGCAGTCTGAACAAAACCTTTTATATAGCGATAACTCTGATCTCCAGTCAGATGTTCAAGTCAGAACCAAACGTGATTGTCCAATTAAATTTGTTAATGAAGTGTGCAATATTTTATCATTTGAGGCTACAATCTGGTGTGTTTGCATTCATGTTTTGTCATGTTTGTGCATTAACAAGCTCTGTCCCAACCAAATAAATAAATAAGTAAGTTCATTTCAGTGACGCATGTAAAACGATAGAACCTCATTGGTCACCCATCAAGTGCTTTGCTCATTGGATCTGTAGAAACCACCATGTTTTTCAGTCCTCTGTGGCCGCGTCTCATTTCTCTTTCCACGTTTCTTTCTCCTTGACTCCTCTCCATCGATTCTGCAAGAAATGGGTGAGGAAGTCCCGTCCACAGAGGAGACACAGGAACGAGAGAGGATTCTTTTCTCTGATGTCTGCTTCTGAAGCTTCCCTCAGGTTTACTCCTTACTTCCGTGGTTTTCTTCGGGACACCGCTAAATATGAGGTGATTGATTGACAGCTGAAAAATGGAGGATCGAGTGGAGGAATCACAGAGAAGGAAGCGAGGAAAGAGAAATGAGACGTGGCCAATGATATATTTTTTCCTTACTTGTTTCCTCATAAGTATAATTTGTTTTGCTACGGATGGGCCATGCTTGTCCCTGATTGGCTAATCCACCTGTCAATCAACCCCAAAACATGAACTCAGGGAGATTCACCAGTGCAGAAACTTACATTAGACTTAGACTTAAACCCCGTTTACACTAAAACGAATCCACGTATCACCGTATTAGTAGTATTATTAGCAGGGGTGTCAAACTCATTTTGGTCCGGGAGCCGTATCCAAAATACTTTGATCCCAAAGGGGCCGGATCAGAAAACTCATGTCATATAAACCCCAAAAATAACAATAAGTTCAAATATTTGTGCAGAGAAACGCAAATTTATTACAGAAATCTTTTTTAATTGATGAACTCTTTCTTATTATAATATTATAATATTATGAACAACCTGAAACTTGAAGAAAAATTCAATTTCAACACAATGTTTTAACAATAACTTGTATGCAAGCAGGAATAAGTTCATTTTTCTTGAAAAATCCTGCACTCGGCTCCACTTTTCTTATGTTGGACATTTTTCTGATGAGAGTGTCACGGTCAACAGTCAAAACGATCGTCCTTTAAGAGCGTTTGGAAAGAGACAAGTCTTCATTTGTGCTGCTCTGGTGGGAGGGGCCACGTACAGAGACGCTGAAGACGCTGCTGTGCTAAGCAGTGTAGAAAATGACCAATATTTTAATAGAAAATATAATTAAAATATTTTAGTAGAAAATCACACAAAGGCCACATTAAAGGTCTTGGAGGGCCGGATCTGGCCCCCGGGCCTTATGTTTGACACCTGTGGTGTATCAGAAACTATCTGCATCCAGACACGTTATTTCTGTGTCCACAATCAAAGCCTGTCCTGTAATGCAAAACCGTCTGAAAACACCAGGCTGGTGTCACAACATCCCAATGTCACGTGAGCGGTAAAAACAAGGAAGTCTGAAGTTGCAGCAGCTAATTTTGAGCCGAGGGAAAAAACAGTGTTTTGGTGACGACGACGACGAGGTTCAGTTGTTACTTAGCGTAACACTGGATTTTAAGACGAGCATGGCGGCTCAGAGTGTCGACTGACTCATTTTTGTGTCCGCAGGTCTTCCCTATCCACACAGCTTTGAGCATATTTGTTTACGTTTTACAGAAACAAAACTTAAAACCACATGGCAAATTTGCATAAACTGAGTGCTCAAAAAACAGCTCGCTATTGTGCACTGATGCGGTTCAGCTTCTGTTGGACTAAAGGACACGACTCAGTGGAATATGAGTGTTCTTTCTGTGACAGAGGGATGTTCAGCTAATGGTGAATTTGTTCTATTCTTCTGTATTAGTGTGGACGAACACTGCATCTGCACCGAAAACAATTCAAATACACACCAGTGTGGACGGGGCCTTAGACAAACTTTATTGATCCACAAGGGAAAGTATTTGGACACAGTCGCTCACACATCTCAATGATCTTCGTAAAGTCTTGGAGAAGTGTGTGTTCTAAATCCCAGGCCAAAATGTGGGATTGCAACAGCAGTAGTGTGTTTCCATGGTTGCAATTTGACAAAGGTTGAATCTACTTAAAGCAAATATATAAACAGCTTCATCTGCTATGAAAAGTTTAGCTCCTGGTACGTCATTAAAAGTATTTGAATCAACCCACTGAGTTCCATCTGCCAAAAGGTCTCATTAAACTAGAGTAATGAGTCCAGCTAAGCTTATTTTTACTCTGCGTAGCTTTCAATGCATTCAGCGGTTTGGAAGTTTAATATGTCTTAATTAAACCAAGGCAGGAACAGCTTTTCTTGTAGAATCCTCAGAGTTTTTGCTTTGGCATTAAATTTGCGCGAGCCCATAAAGCAGAGGACAGAAGCCAGCACCCTCCAGCTAGTCAAGATAACTGCTCGTCTAAATACCAAACTCCTCATTCATTTTAAAAAGGATCAAAAATATCTGCGTTCCTCTTCAGATGTTCTTTCATAAAATCCAGCGTGAAATTGTGGAAAGATTAAGAATTATGTTTAAAGGCATTTTTTTTTTCAAACTTGTCAGAGGATTGTGAGTAAATATTTGTTTTTTTTAAGCAGAGCGCAAAGAGCTTTCAGTCTCACCTCAACTTTCACCGCATAATTAACAAAACCAAAACTATCCTCTCCCGCCCTAAGTTTGAAAAAGTATTTAACGTGCTCATCTTCTCCCGTCTAGATTATTGCAACTCCCTCCTCTCCGACCTCGACTCCAAATCCAAACTGGTTCAGAATTCACCAGCTCGACTCCTCGCTGAGTTTAACAGATGTCAACACATGACCCCTGTTTTACTTCCCTTCACTGGCTGCCTGTGTGTTTTATTGATCACTTTTAAAGCTCATTTAGGTCAGTTACATTTCAGAACTTTTAAGCCTGTACGAGCCTCCCGCAACCTTAGATCTTCAGGCGGGTAAGTCCAGGCTCCTGACGAAGGCTGATGGAGTCTTTTCAGTCCGGGCGCCTCGGCTTTGGAACGACCTGCCTGAGGAGGTTAGACTCGCACCATCAGTATCATCTTTTACTTCTTAGGACTCATTTTTATCAGTTGGCCTTCCTTTAACTGGTTTTAGATCGATTTCATTCCTTATTTATTTTTTATTCTATTTCTTTTTATTTATTATAATTTATTAGAATGTTTGCATCATCTGTTTTTGTTTGCCTTCTGTCTGCTATTTTATGCTTTTTGTATTGTTCTTTGTGGCTTGCTCAGCGTTTTGTAAACCTTGTTTTTAAAAGTGCTTTATAAATAAAGATCCATCCATTTTCTTCCGATTATCCAGGACTGGAGCAGCAGTCTAAGCAGGGACTCCCAGACTTCCTTCAACCCAGACACTTCCTCCAGCTCCTGTGGGGGACCCCAGGGCGTTCCCAGGCCAGCCCAGAGACCCTCCCTGTCCCTCCAGTCTTCCCCAGGGCCTCCTCCCGGTGGGACATGCCCAGAACACCTCTCGAGGGAGACGCCCAGGAGCATCTGGAACAAATGCCCGAACCATCTCAACTGGCTCCTCTCGACGTGGAGGAGCAGCGGCTCTACTCCGAGCTCCTCCCATGTGACTGAGCTCCTCACTCTATCTCTAAAGGCGCACCCAGCCACCCTGCGGAGGAAACTCATTTTGACCTCTTGTATCCGCGACTTCGTCCTTTCGGTCATTACTCAGAGCTCATAACCATAGGTGAGGGGAGGAATGAAGATTGAGCGGTAAATCGAGAGCTTTGCCTTTGGAACACTCAGCAAGATGTCACCGCAAAGTATTAATACTATGGAAGAAATTCTAAGTACTTTTATTGAATGTGCAATGACACTTTCTGGGTTTACGACTTGCATAGAGTTTTCAGTATTTAACCAAAAACAGATGAGGTTATTGCTTCTAGAGACTAACAAAATAAAAGCCTGACAAAACTCGCCTTAAACTAGGTCTAAGTGCGTTTGTCTTGAGTTAGTCCTGGTTTGGTTCTGGTCTAGTCCATGTTTAGTTCCAAAATTTCATGTGATTTGTACTTCTGTTGGTACACTGTTTGCCTCCATGTGTCTGTTTACACTGGCGTATGAATTATTCTTTATCTAATTGCAATAATACAGTGATTTTTTTTTTTTTTTCTCTTTCCTTTTGAGTAATACAGCAGAAAGTGTTCACTGACTCTCCACGAAGCCTAAGTGAGCCGCTTTGTTGCTCAGAGTAAACACATGTATATTTTAAAGCCTTGAGAGTTTCAGCAGACTGACTTTAAAGGAGGCCAGCCGAGCCATACAAGTTTAAAAGCCTTGTATAATTAAGAGACACGTTCTCACCGCTGTCGCTAATTGGATTTCTAAGCTGGGAACAAAATGTGTCCAGTGATTTTTGCTCCATCATTTATGTTTACAGTGTTTCTCGCCAATTATTCTTGAGTGAATTTAGTCTGACAAATCCTTATGAAGAAATGGTGCCAAATGTCTCTGTAGAATTGGACCGCACTGTTTTTTAAAGATGGGGGGGCAATTCCAGCAACCAGAATTAAATACCGTTGTGTCCTTGGGCACGACACTAGAAGACAGGGGTAGGATTAAGTACATTTTTGTTCTTTCCAGTCATTTTTGGAGCGAAAGTAAAGAGAACCGCATGTATTACTAATAGTATTGTAGTCAAGACCACACTAATCGAGACCAAGACCCGTCCAAGACCACAGGATCCCAAGACCGAGACCATGGCCCATTGAGACCAAATCAAGACCATCTTTGTAATTTTCATTATTTATTTGTATTTTAGTTATTTTGCCATATTTATATCAATGTTTCTATAAATCTATCTCCATTTTATGTGATAAATGGTCATTTAAGCTTAACAAACTGTGCTGCACTTTAACACTGTGCCCAGTTTTTGGACCTTCACCCACAATTTGAGAACCCCTTGCACTTCAGAGAAATCTGTGAAGAAAGTGGGAAGGATTTTTTTGGAAGTTCCTAACTGGAGTTGCATTAACTTTAGTAGCATGTTAACAGCACACTTTCTGCTTCCTGTTGATAAAAACACTCTTAATTTGATGCAAACAGCGCACCGTGGTTTCATCTTGACCCATGGAATTGCTTTTACAACATATGTGTACTGGGCCAAAACATTTTACGTATTTTCCTACAACATCCACTAAAATGAGTCACAGTTCAAGCTGAATCTGGTTTTAAACCCTTTGGAGCTCAGACAAATACTGGACTCTTTGTGAAGCTGAGGCTCTGGAGTTTTGGCCTCTGTCTGATCGACTCATTATAAGAGGAACAAGCTCCACAAAGAGGAAAGTCAGATTCCAAATTCTGCCTGAATTCTTTTGGGGTAAATACAAGAGTGAGTAGAGCTGGTGTCCAGATTTTAGAGAATCAACAATCGAAGCTCCGAACTATTATTCATCTCAGGAAAAAGAAGTTGTATATTTTGTTCTGAATGTTACAAGATTTTTGAAGAGGAGATGTCTTCTGCATTTGAGAAACCAGTGATACAAACGATTATCTCAACTTTGGACGGAGGATTTTCACGCTTTCTGGTCCAAATCCATGCAGACTCTTCTGGATTCGAACAGAATGTAGAAGGAACTGGTTCTGGTTGTTCAGGTAAAAAAAATTCCAATGTTAAATCTGAAGCACATTTCATAAACATGAGATTTGGGGAGTTGTAATTAGGCAAATCAGGAAGAATTAATATAAAAGTGCAATTAAATTTTTGTGAATTTTTGGGTTTGTTGATTTGAAGTACAAACTGGTCCAGATTCTTCTCAGAATGGTTGATTTGGGTGAAAATAAGTGATGTTTTTACACTATTTTCTGATCTATATTATTGTACTTTTGTTTCATTCACACACGTTTATCTTAAACCCTGCAGCTGAGGTCATATGTCAAACTGAAAATGCTCTGTTCCACCTTGTGATGTCAATACAGGAAGTGCTCCACTGTGTTTTTAAACTCCATGCACCTGCCACATAACAGGACTGAATCAGGACTAAAGCAGGACTACACCAGGACTAAACCAGGACTGAGTGTCGGGATGGGCCTGGAGGTACGCCCGCGTAGACTGTCGGGTGATCAGGACTGAGACCGAGACCAGACCAGGACAGAGACCGGGACCAGACCAGACAGAGAGAGACCTAGACCAGGACAGACCGGGACCAGACCAGACAGAGACCAGACCAGACTGAGACAGAGACCGGAGACCAGACAGAGACCGGGACCAGACGAGACAGAGACCGGGACCAGACCGAGACAGAGACCGGACCAGACCAGAACAGAGACCGGGACCAGACCGAGACAAGAGACCGGGACCAGACCGGACCAGAGACAGACCCAGAGACCGGGACCAGAACAGAGACCGGACCAGACCAGACAGAGACCGGACCAGACCAGACAGAGAGACCAGACCGAGACAGAGACCGGACCAGACCAGGACAGAGACCGGGACCAGACCGAGACAGAGACCGGACCAGACCAGGACAGAGACGGACCAGACAGACAGAGACCAGACCAGACCAGAACAGAGACCGGGACCAGACCGAGGACAGAGACCGGACCAGACCAGGACAGGAGACCGACCAGACCAGACAGAGACCGGACCAGACCGAGACAGAGACCGGGACCAGACCGAGACAGAGACCGGACCAGACCGAGACAGAGACCGGGACCAGACCGAGACAGAGACCGGGACCAGACCGAGACAGAGACCGGGACCAGACCAGGACAGAGACCGGGACCAGACCAGGACTGAGACCGGGACTGAGACTGGGCCCAAACCGGGACCGAGACCAGACCGGGACTGAGACCAGGACTGAGACCGGCACCAGACCAAGACCAGATCAGGATTGAAACTGGGACTGAGACTGGGACTAAGACCAGGACTGAGATCGGACCAGACCGGGACTGAGACCAGGACTGAGACCAGTTTAGTCTAGATTTTGTTCTGGTTTAGTCCTAGTTTAGTTCTGGTTTAAATCTGGTTTAGTCCTGGTTCAATCCTGAAAAAAACAATCATTATCTGTTTTTATTTTTTTATTTTTTTCATTTTGGTTTTGGAGACAAATAATGAAGAAAACTGCTGTTTTTTCATTTTCTTATTTTTGATTTTATTCTGGAAAACCAATAAACGAATAAAACACTGATTAGTTTTGTGTAATATAGCACATTTAACTGACAGTTCATTTTATCAGATGGACAAAAATAAAAATCCCCTACAGCCTCTTTAAGCAAATCTACCTGAATTTAACAACAACAGGACACCTCCGCACAAAAGAATCTCATTTCAGAGTCTACAAACCTTACCTAATTAAGAACCACTCTCCCATTTGGTCTTTCTATTAGCCCGGCTCTGAATGTTTTCCGGTACACCAGCTCTTTCTCCTTTTTCAGATGCTCGGAGATGTAATAGAGCTTTTTACTGCGCCGAACTCAGACCATAATCCAGTTAATGCCAGGTATGTATCTCTCTAAATGTTTTTCGGTCACAGTTTACATTAAAGAACTGCTCCTGAGACGAGTGAGTGTATGAAAAGAGCTGAGTGAATTAGCGAAGGAGAAGTATTTTAGTAAAGGAAGGAAGAGAGAGGACGACATTCAAGATCTGGAACTTCAAATGTAAAATGGAGGAGGAAGGGAGAGGGTTTAGACGTAGAGAAAATGGAATGGTCAAGCCGTGTTCTGAAAATGTGCAGGGTGGAACAGGGCCGATTCTAAATACTCACGTTTCTGTAATTGAGAAAATAGGACCAGTTGTTTTGGGGTTTTTTTTATGTAGTTTTGAGCAGTGGTGTAGTGGATTTTTTTAACCCTCACGCTCTCCTCGGAGTCACATTGAATCAAAGATTTTTTTTTTCTTCCTGCTCTTTTGGGGCGGGTCAGTCAGACCCAAAAGAATTCATTGACCCGCCCCAAGAGAGCGGGAAGGTAAAAAAAAAAAAGATTTCTTCAGGTCAATGAGGAGACCCCGAGGAGAGCGTTTAAGTGGGGCTACACGATTTGTGACATCATCAGTGTTTTTTTTTACTCAAATTGATGCGGAATCATGTTATTAACTAAAACAAGGACTAAACCAGGACAAAACCAGGACTGAACTAAGACTGAACAAGGACTAAACCAGGACTGAACCAGGACTAAACCAGGACTGAACTAAGACTGAACTAAGACTGAACCAGGACTGATCCAGGACTAAACCAGGACTGAACTAAGACTGAACAAGGACTGAACCAGACTGAACAAGGACTAAACCAGGACTGTACCAAGACTGAACAAGGACTAAACCAAGACTGAACAAGGACTAAACCAGGACTGAACCAAGACTGAACAAGGACTAAACCAAGACTGAACCAAGACTGAACAAGGACTAAACCAGGACTGAACAAGGACTAAACCAGGACTGAACAAGGAATAAACCAGGACTGAACAAGGACTAAACCAGGACTGAACCAAGACTGAACAAGGACTAAACCAAGACTGAACCAAGACTGAACAAGGACTAAACCAGGACTGAACCAAGACTGAACAAGGACTAAACCAGGACTGAACAAGGACTAAAACCAGGACTGAACAAGACTAAACCAGGACTGAACAAGGACTAAACAGGACTAACCAAGGACTGAACAAGGACTAAACCAAGACTGAACCAAGACTGAACAAGGACTAAACCAGGACTGAACAAGGACTAAACCAGGACTGAACAAGACTAAACCAAGACTGAACAAGGACTAAACCAAGACTGAACAAGGACTAAACCAAGACTGAACCAAGACTGAACAAGGACTAAACCAGGACTGAACAAGGACTAAACCAGGACTGAACCAAGACTGAACAAGGACTAAACCAGGACTAAACAAGGACTAAACCAGGACTGATCCAAGACTGAACAAGGACTAAACCAGGACTAAACCAGGACTAAACCAAGACTGAACAAGGACTGAACCAGGACTGATCCAGGAGGACTAAACAAGGAATGAATGAGGACTAAACCAGGGACGTTCTGTTCGGTGCAGGGCTGTGCACGAGTGAGTTTGTACAAATTGTGTGTGTTTACATTCTGCCATTACATGAGCAGCTACACCGAAGACTCGGCTCTTTAATATTTACAAGGGAACTCATCCGTGATTGGGGTGACAGTGTTTTCCACAGTGTTTTATAGTTAGGGCAGCCACCTTGACTACGTCCCTCCAAACCATATGAATCCTCACAAAACTATGGTCGTCTCGCCTCTGTCCTCACTTTCCCCAGCACAGAATCTCCAACTCCCCCATACCCGCAACCTCTGTCCCGAGCAAATGGGTCTTTTCAACCGCTGGGGGACATTGTAACTGCAGCAGACTGAGGACCAAAAATTTGAAGACTGAGTAAAACTTCATGCTGGAACTGTTAGTGCTGCACTTTACTTTTTGAAAAGTTTTGTTTACAAGGAATTCATTTTTTATAATATCTCATACGGTTGTTGCTTATTTAACAATAGTTTATTTAACTTATTAGTATTACCAAGCAGCACTTTACATTTATTTTATTTTCCCGTTTGGATAATGTTAAAACAAATTGTTGGTTTAATAAACACACAAATAAACAACAAGCAAATGGTTTTGCATTTTGTTCCCATACTGAACAGAAAATAAACCAAACGATGATTTTTATATGCCGTTACACCCCTAACTTTTAAATACTACGTTAAGTATTTACGATCTTAAAATCTCCATTAGTTTAACATTAGGCAAACTGAAATGATTTGTGTAACGTCAAAGTCAATTCAATTCAAAAGATATAATATTTGGTTTTGTATTGTTAATTACTATGGCAACGGGGCAAGATTTGACTCTATGACAAGTTGAAAACAAGTGAATAAAAGCGTCGGAGTCTGACGCGAGCTGATCCTCAAAGTGAAGACGTGGAAACTCTCCCTCACGTTGTAAATTGCTTCTTGTTACTGAGGCGTGTGAGTCTGTGTCAGGGTTGTCCGTCGTGGTTTTCTCTCCGTTTGACCTTTTGACCTTTTAAACAAGTCTCTTTAACCTCTTGTATAATGCATTTTCCTTCTGGCACTTGAGCCCACGCAGTTCAAAATTGACCACAAGGCAAAATAACACGACACTTACACACATGTCCTTGTTTCTTCTTTCAGTTCTTTATTTGTATTTAAAGGTTGTATGGAGGATTTTTTTTTTGTTTCAAATTGTCAGTGAAAGTTTAAAATACCATTACAGAGATGCAGCAGCTTTGTAATTATGATGACCAAAAAAAAAAAAAAGAATGAAAATCGATCAACTGTGGACGTGTTGAGGCCAGATAAACATCAGCCAATAGATAACCAGGCTACCTCATTTTCTATTGGCTATTAAGATGTCAGTCAAACTTCCTACGTTTCTAGTGTAACTGACTCGCCGGTGCGCGGGGATTATGTAGTTTATGGAGCGGTTCTTAGAGGCGTTTTCTAACTGTATCTTCCTCGCAATTCGCACAGTTTTTCGCGATGTCGGACGAGAATCCGTGACCGGTTCGCCGCAAAAGAAAGTCCGTTTTTGAGGTTGATGAAAGAAGAAGAGAAGGGGAAAAGAAGCAAAGCCAAACTGAGGTGATTCTTGGAGATTCCTTCCAGCGACGGCGCGAATGAAGCAGACGAAAGGTCTAAAAAATGACATGTCATTATAAATTATTTCCAGACAGGTCACTTCAACAGTAATTCTGAACGCGCACTGGCTGTAAACAAGCGTGATTTCTAGAGTAAAGAGGCGGGAGGAGATGTTTCTACTGAGAGAGCTGTGGAGGAGGAAGGTGGTGTCACGCATGCACAACATCTGAAAAAGGAGTGTCGCTGTATGTTTTTTCCCTTAAAAAATCCTCTATACAACCTTTAAATATTACCTTTTTTTTTTGTTTGTTTGTACCAAAATTACTCTATGATGCTGCAAAATCCTGCGTTTATCACTGATTAAATTTGCAATTGCTGAACTTTTCTGGTGGAGGGTCCGTCAAATGCTTTGTCCATGGAGATGTTATTGCTTTGATTTTGATTGGTTCATGTTTCCTGTGGCATTAAACCTTTCTGTCCTCATGGAGCCCAAACCAGACCAAGTTACAGGTCAGGTCTGTGGAGAGGCGACCCCGCTCACAGTCAGAATGTCTGTTTTTCTAGGTATTTTTGAGCTATAAAACCACCTGTAATTGAATAAATGTAAGGCAGAGCTGTTTAATGTCACACTGTGGAACATTCCAGGCGGAAAAATGACATCTCCGTAGAAACGAGCAGCTGACGGATCATTTCAGGTACAGAGCAGCAGAGGTGGGACCGAGTCATTGTCTTGCGAGTTTCAAGTAAGTCTCAAGTCTTTGACCTCAAGTCCGAGTCAAGTCCCAAGTCAAATACCGGCAAGTCCAAGTCGGGTCTCGAGTCACTGGCCCATAAGTCCAAGTCGAGTCCATGTCATCTGTTTTGCGAATCAAGTCATTTCAAGTCTTTAAACCAAAAAAGTATCAAATAGATCTTAGATTTTTGCAATTTATATGAATTTTAAGCTAAATTGTACTTAAAAAATCATGGTATATTTATATGAGTATTTATATAAGAGTTGTAGATATGCTGTTTTTTCCTTTTTGAATGTCTCCACAAGATCTTAGTGTGAATCAGAACAGAAAGAATTAAAAATGCTTAAAAACAGTGATTTTGTCATGTAGTCTGCACTGAAATGGAAGGATCATGTTTTATGTAGTTCCCTTTGTTTTATTGTGTTGTACTGTATATTACTGTAGTACATTTGAGAATACCACATCACAGTACTTCAGTTACAGCCAAAGTGACAAACAGAAGTGGGAGGGACATGTTCCAGTTAAATTATCGCATTTATCAACTGAAAAGAGTAAAGTAGTTTTCTAAAGTTTTCTAAAAACAGATTTTTAGGAGAAGCATCACGTTTTCTCAAGTCACAAGCCTGAAGTCTGAGTCAAGTCGCAAGTCATCGACCTTCAAGTCCAAGTCGAGTCCCGAGTCTTAGTCTATTTTATCAAGTCAAGTCTCAAGTCCTAAAAATAGTGACTCAAGTCTGACTCGAGTCCAAGTCCCCGCCTCTGTAGAGCAGTGGGCGGAGAAAACGGGTTAATCTGACATCTTAAAAATAAGCGATTAAAGATTGCTCAAACGTGCACAAATCAGCACACACGCTGGGGGCGAGGTGGGTTGAGTGTCTTGCCCAAGGACACAACAACAGCAATTCATCTGCGGGAGCTGGAATCGCACCGCCAACCTGTGGGTCAGCGGATCTGGCCACAATACCAATGATATTTTTATGTCGAGGGCGGGATTTAAACTGCCAACCTTCACATAAAACACGAAATATAACTTCGAGGGCGTAAACGTGAAGGAGAAACAACTAGAACACGGTTTAAATCTCCGAAAAGTCGATTTAGCAAAACAGGTCTGCTTTAAAACGCCTTTACAGTCCACGTAGAATTTATCTGCGGTCAAATCGGCAGCCCCCAAACGGAATAATACGACCTGACTGAAGCTTAGTTTCAGCTGTAATTCCTGATCAGTCCATCTTCCTATCTGCAGATTACGGTCTAGTCCCTGTCCACTGAGGCCGACTCACAGCTCGGGGTCAAACGTGCCACTGAAACACACAGATTACAAACACAATAGCGGTTTATATACGTCACTGACCCCTGTAATACCACCGCGCTGAGGTAACGTCCAGAGAGGAGGAGTGCGGCGGCTCAGGAGGGACACGCGGCTGTGGGAAAGGATCGGCCTCGCAGCACCGCCCCGGGCTCCGAGTCAGGAAAACTATGTTAAAATGTGGAGAATGTGGAGCGAACGAGGAGTTTCAGTAAAAGGATTAAGTGGTGTTTGGAAGAGACAATGTGAGCTACAGTGATACACGCCGCTCGTCTTAAAGTGGAGACTACAGGAATTTCAGTTATTCGCAATTTTAGGTTAGGTCAGAAAATACTTGATTCAGCTTCGGTTTAGACCTGACTTAGTCGTGGTTAAGTCCTGGTTTAGACCTGGTTTAGTCCTGGTTCAGCCCTGGTTTAGTCCTGGTTTAGACCTTATTTAGTCCTGGTTCAGTCCTAGTGTAGTCCTGGTTTAGTCCTGGTTTAAACCTGGTTTAGACCTGGTTTAGTCCTGGTTTAGACCTGATTTCATCCTGGTTTAGACCTGATTTCATCCTGGTTTAGACCTGACTTAGTCGTGGTTTAGTCCTGGTTTAGACCTGGTTTAGTCCTGGTTCAGCCCTGGTTTAGTCCTGGTTTAGTCCTGGTTTAGACCTGATTTAGACCTTATTTAGTCCTGGTTCAGTCCTAGTGTAGTCCTGGTTTAGTCCTGGTTTAATCCTGGTTTAGACCTGATTTCATCCTGGTTTAGACCTGACTTAGTCGTGGTTTAGTCCTGGTTTAGACCTGGTTTAGTCCTGGTTCAGCCCTGGTTTAGTCCTGGTTTAGTCCTGGTTTAGACCTGATTTAGACCTTATTTAGTCCTGGTTCAGTCCTGGTGTAGTCCTGGTTAAGTCCTGGTTCAGTCCTGGTTTAGACCTGTTTTAGTCCTGGTGTAGTCCTGGTTAAGTCCTGGTTCAGTCCTGGTTTAGTCCTGGTGTAGTCTTGGTTTAGTCCTGGTTTAGTCCCGGTTTAGTCCTTGTTCATTCTTGGTGTAGTCCTGGTGATCGGCTCTGTGGTTTGTGGTGTGTATATATTTATAATCCGCTAATGACACAGGGTAGGTTCAGTCCTGGTTTAGACCTGGTCAGTTCTGGTGTATTCCTGGTTCAGTCCTGGTTTAGACCTGGTTTAGTCCTGGTTTTGTCCTGGTCCAGTGCTGGTCCAGTCCTTGTGTAGTCCTGGTCCAGTCCTGGTCTAGTCCTGGTGTAGTCCTGGTTCAGTCCTGGTGTAGTCCTGGTTCAGTCCTGGTGTAGTCCTGGTTCAGTCCTGGTGTAGTCCTGGTGTAGTCCTGGTTCAGTCCTGGTGTAGTCCTGGTGTCCTGTCCAGTCCTGGTCCTGGTCAGTCCTGGTGTCCAGTCCTGGTGTAGTCCTGGTCCAGTCCTGGTGTAGTCCTGGTCCTAGTCCTGGTGTAGTCCTGGTTCAGTCCTGGTGTAGTCCTGGTGTAGTCCTGGTGTAGTCCTGGTTCAGTCCTGGTTCAGTCCTGGTTCAGTCCTGGTTCAGTCCTGGTGTAGTCCTGGTTCAGTCCTGGTTTAGTCCTGGTCCAGTCCTGGTGTAGTCCTCCTGGCAATCAGCTCTGCAGTTTGCGGCGTGTATATATTTATAATCCAATAATGACACGGCATAGGTTCAGTCCTGGTTTAGTCCTGGACTATTGGGCTGTGGGACTAACGGGGTGACGCCGATTTAGCACGAGCGGTTAACCGAATATTAACAGGTCCAGGCGTGTGCGGATTTAACTTTGATATAGTCACGGGTTAACGGGCGGGTGTGGTGCTGTACTTCGCGGGTGCGGGTCTCCAAAAATTGACGCATGCAAGGCTCTGCAAGGAACCACTCACCCAATCACACACACATTAATATACACATTCACACACACATTCACACACCAACACTGGGGGCGAGGTGGGTTAAGTGTCTTGCCCAAGGACACAACGACATCATTCATCTGTGTGTTAGTGGATTTGACCACGTAACCAGTGATGTTTATAGGCGAGTTTCATCGTTGACAAAAGCGCGCGTTGCATGCTGGGAATTATTTTGGTCGGCGGCAACAAACACTAATTCAACATGACGGACGGAGCGAGAAAGCACGTAAAGGGTATTGATCCCGGTTATTTATCCACTCTAACGGCAGAGGACCCAAGACCATTTGACCGGAAATTGGTCATAAGCATCGATGGACGCCAAATCACCCTTTTCAACCCCGACAAAAGGTGGACCAAACCAAATTTCTGGTCAGAATCGCCAACTACCTGGTCAAATATTCACTTCGGCGATATCCACAATGACTTGGTGGAAACTCCTGGGCCATTCACAGCAGAAAAGATGAAAACCTCCAAGAGTCTCGATGTGTTGTTGAACTTGTTGGAGTCCACGGTTTGTTAGGATCTTCTACGTTTGCTCTGCGGATGTTTGAAAGCCGTTTAATTCACCGTTAGCGGTTCTTTTCACTCAGAATACGAAAAAGACATTTTCCTTCTTCCTTGCTTCTATTTGTGCATCCGATAATGCAGCAGGAATTTACCATTATGGGGGATAAATACGCGAGGTTACGCACTGTGTTTGACGCTATCGTGTTTCTTGCCTCCGACCAAAATATTTCCCAGCATGCAACGCGGGCTTTTAATAACAATGACGTCAGCTGAAACTCGCCTGTATCGAGAGCTGGATTCAAATCACCAACCTTCAGATGAGTGAACAACAGGAGTGCACAAAAATATCGATATATCATACTGTTTAATGTAATGATACAGTATCGATATCGTGGGCTGCTGTATCGATATGTCACCAAGAGTATTTTCTGGTGTATTTCACTAAATTATTTTGTTACAGTTTTGTAGCTTGTTCAGAGGAAGGAAACTCATTTATGCGACACATTTGACATTTTCACTGTTGTGATGATTAAAATGGGTGTGTGTCATATGAACTTTGCACAAGAAGTGGTTTAACAATTAAGAAGTTGCCGATGTAATACATACCTCGATACACAGGCCACGATATGGTACATATCTCGATACAGCGCACTTTTGATTCAATACGATATATTTCAAATCGATTCAATATGGTTTAATTAAAAAATAAAGGCTAAATCATGGCTATGATACTAAAAGTCTTTGTTAAACCACTTTTTGTGTAAAGTTACTAAGAAACACGCCCATGTTTAATCATCACAACAGTGAAAATGTCAAATGTGTTGCATAAATGAGTTTCCTTCCTCTGAACAAGCAACAAAACTGTAGCTCTGTAAGAAAAATAATTTACTAAAATATACCAAAAAACACTCGATATATCGATACAGCAGCCCACGATACCAATACTGTATCGTTACATTAAACGCCACGATATATTGATATTTCTATATTTTTGCAGTAAAGATGCATGTTTTCTATTTTTCAGTGCTATAAACACAACCAAACTGTAAAAATGTTGATTCATTGTCTGATTTTTTGGCAAAAAGTTACACACTGTGGCTTTTTTTTTTTTTTCTACTCAGTAATTTGTATTGTTATGATTCAACAAAGTCACAGGAAACCAGCAGTGGTCAAATGTATTATTTTGAAAGGTATAAAACATTTAAGGAATGTATTCTCTTTTTGTATGATTTCCTTTCATTCCAGAGAGTGTAAAATAGAATAATTACATAATAAATGAGGCAGGTCAAGTTATACAGTTTACTTTTGATTCTCAGTGGAACTTTTTTTTGTCTTTTTCAAACATATCTCAAACTAATGGTACTTTAACATTTTCACTTCCTCTTGAATCGCAGCTGTTTCTATTGTCCCGCGCTAAATACTGTCCCCAGGCCTCTTCTTTCACTCTATAGTTCCACACCGGAGACATGTCCACAGACCAGAGACAAAAGACGTGTCCACACACACAGAGAGAGGAGTGCAGGTGCTGCTGGTTCTATTCCCTCAGGTCATGTCCTGTCTACATCGCAAACACAAGAACGTCAAACACTGCCGTCATGACAACACGCCCTGTGGACAACGTAAAGAGGAAGGCTGTGATTGGACGACTGTGGGCCACTGTTAATGTGATTGAATATGTTATATTTTTCCATACATTTTTATTTTTTAGCTCTGAAGCTCTACAATTCTAATCTACTTCAAATGCAGGTCTGTAAATGTCGTCAACAAATGTTTGAATAGGGGGTAAACATAAAATATAATATATTTATTTTGTTCAACATTTCATTTTTGGGTGTGTTATTAATGACAAATTAAATGAAACTAAATTAAAATCATAAAATCATATTGTGGTTGGAGGGACTACAGAACATGGTGTGAAAGTATTTCAGGAGACGTTCAAATCTGAATACATTTTGTTGGTTGCTGTTGGTTGGTTAATAATAAAATAATAATGCTTCAGTTTTATATAGCGCTTTTTGGGACAGTCAAAGATGCTTTACAGATCATTATTCATTCACTCCATACCCGGTGATGTAAGCTACTACTGTAGCCACAGCTGCCCTGGGGCAGAATTACAGAAGCGAGGCTGCCAATCTGCGCCTTTAGCCCCTCCAACCACCACCATCACACACACACACACACACACCACTTTCATACTAGGCAATGAGGATGAAGTGCCTTGCCTAAGGACACAACAACAGTTTTTTTTACGACTGGCGCCTCCTGTGGCTCCTGATTTTCCCAGTGTCTCCATCCAAGTCCAGGCCCGGTCCTGCTGAGCTTCTGAGATCTGAGGAGCTCAGGCTTTGACATGCCGGTATGGTTGTTGTTGTTGTTGTTGTTGTTGTTGATTGTTTGTTTCAGGTTGGCTGTTGTATGTTGTTGTTTGTTGTTGTTGGTTGTGGTTGTTGTTGTATGACAAGGTATAATGTACTATATTTAAGAAATACATTTGCTGTAAGTCTTACTGAGCAACTGATAAATTAATCAGTAAATAAATAATCAGAATATATGTTCATTCTGTACTGTTTAATTTACAAATGCATTTACAAAATTACTATATTTGTGTAAGCTATTCAGCATTTTAATTTTAGTTTTCAAATTTCCAGTTTCTCTGTTTACAATTTTAAAAGATCCTTATCCATCTCTTCTATATAGAGGAGATATATTTGTATTACTGTATTTCAAAATTTTATTTTGACTTGTATGTATACATTTATATAATTATTTGACACCAGTCTCTTGCTATGTTTGCTAATTATTTAGAATTTAATATTAATACATGTATTTGTATTACTGGTGAGGTAAAGAACACAAAAAACTAAACAGAGCCTGAGGTGGAGTCCAGCAGGAAGCAGTGTCTGATGAGAGGTCAAAGGTCAACCCTGAGCTTTCACTGTCCTGAAATATTCATGACACATCAGCACACGTCTTTACACAGTTTCTCAGTTTCCCAGCTCAGTTACAATATTTGTTTACTTAATCAACTCAATGTATTTTTATACCTTACCTATTGTGATTTACTGCTTTTGTGGGATGATTTACGGGATCCGAATCTCTGGAATTGGATCATGCCAAAGAGCCGTTCAAAAGATATTAGAACAGATGTATTTCATCATATTATATATTTATTTTTTTGTTTTGTTATTTTGTTATTTTATTTCAGTGTAAAATCATATAGAAATTGCTAAGAAAAATGTTGGTTCTTTTAAAAAATGAGAAATAATACCAAAATGCAACACAACAAAACAAAACATAACACACACACAACTCCTAACTTACCTGGGCCACACTTGGTAACTCTACCCCAAAACCGCAACCAATCAGAGTGCTTGTTTGAGAAAGTGTGTTACATTGGATCGGCGTTGCGTTAGCGGCCGGGTGGATGGGCGGAGGGGAGAAATGAGAGTGGGTGTCATGTGTCCTGGGTGCTGGTCAAACCTGTAACCCGATCCCCGGCAGCAGGGCCAGGGCTGGCTGTTCCCACACACACCTCCCTCCTCCTCCCTGTGCTCCACACCTCCACACCTCCAGCTCTCACCCAGGGTCAGGTGTCACCCCGCCCCAGCCAGGCACACTCCGCTGGGGACAGGCGAGAGGACGGGAGAGGGGAGTCCCGGGTCAAAACAATAGGCCCACGTGTAAACAAAGCTCACGTAAGGGTCAGAGGGGAGTGGGGATTTTCTAATATTTGGATGCTGACGTTAAAATAGTCCCATTTTTATACAGCGCTTTTCCATTTTCACGTCACTCAAAGCTCTTTACATCAAGGAATCACTCACCCATTCACACACACGTTCATACATCGGTGTACACAGACAGCAGGGGCGAGGTGGGTGAAGTGTCTTGCCCAAGGGTTAGGGTTACCAACAACAGCATTCATCTGTGGGAGCTGCAATTGCACCACCCACTTGTACATCAGCGGACAAACGCTCTACAAACTCAGATGCCGTTGCCAGTCACTCCAGTACAAAAGCAGTAGTAGTAGTAGTAATAGTAGCGCAGTATTAGTAGCAGTGGTAGTTGTAGTAGCGGTAGTAGTAGTGGTGGTAGTAGTAGTAGGAGTAGAATAGTAGGTAGTAGTACTAGTGGTAGTAGTGGTGGTAGTAGTACGAGCAGCAGCAGCAGCAGTAGTAGTAGTAGTAGTAATAGTAGTAGTAGCAGCTGCAATATTAGTAGCAGTGGCAGTTGTAATAGGGGCAGTAGTAGTAGTAATGGTGGTAGTAGTAGCAATATTATAGTAGGTAGTAGTAGGTAGTGGTAGTAGTAGTGGTAGTGGTAGTAGTAGTAGTAGTAGTAGTAGTAGTAGTAGTAGTAGGTAGTGGTAGTGGTAGTTAGTGGTAATAGTAGCATTAATAATAGTAGTAGAGGTAGTAGTAGTAGCAGTAGCGGTAGCAGTATTATAGAAGTGGTAGTTGTAGTAGTGTTAGTAGTAGCAGTATTAGTAGTGGTGGTAGTAGTAGTAGAAGCATTAGTAGTATAGTAGATAGTAGTAGGTAGTAGTAGGTAGTACTAGTAGGTAGCGGTACAGTAGTGCCACTACCTATTAGTTTTTTGTGAAGAATCTCTCAGTCGTCCAGGTAGAATCCATAAGGAGAAAATTCAGTTTGTCGACTGGACAAAAGTTAGTTTGGTTGAAGACGTTTGATATAAGGAAGTGTCCACCAGCGTCTGAACTGAAGAAGCAGCTTGGATGAGCTGCGAAACTTCTTCAACCAAACTAACATTTGTCCAGTCGACAAACTGAATTTTCTCCTCATATTAGTTTTTTTTTTTTTTGTTTTTTTGTTTTTTTTATAAGAGAATTAGGAAGTGTGCTGTTAGCATGCAAACTGTTATCTTGTTAGTATTATTGTGAGTACAAAACCCACAATCCTCACCAACAAATCCATTATAATTTTGCACATCGGTTATATTTAACTCCCAAAAAATTGTATGTTATGAAGAGGATTGCAGATCCTTTATGTAAATTATGCTCTTTAAATCACATTGGCACATTTAAACATATGTTTTGGGAATGTCCACCTGTGCGGGATTTCTGGAGGCAGGTTTCATGTAAACTCTCTTCGCTATTTGATGTACTAATACCTTGTTCACCGGATGTGTTGATATTAAATAACTTTTCACAAGTCAAACTTAAAGTGGCCAAGCGAAGGATTTTGTTGTCAGGCCTAACGGCAGCTAAGAAAATGGTGGCCACACGCTGGAAGCCGCCACACTTAGTATCTATTCATGCTTGGTCCTTAATGTATCTGGATATAGCCCAACTAGAACTCTCCACAGCCAGAGTGCATAGGGCCAAGAGTGACACAATTACCTTATGGCATGTTTTCATTGGGTGTCTCCAACAACTTTGTAGCAGACCTTTGCTTGGGTGAGGCTGTGGACCGGGGTGGGAGGTTGTTCTCCTTTTTTTTTTTTTGTTTGTTTGTTAGTTTTGTTTTTTTTCTTTCTTTTTGTATTTGAAAAAACAAATAATTGGATTGCTGTATATCTGACTATGTATGTATATAAGCAAGCTGTACTCATTTTAGAACTCATGAATGTACAGTCAATGTGATTATGCAGCGTTTCAATAAAAAAAAAAACACAATCCTCCAAACATGCAAAAAAAATAAGTAGCACTTTTTAAAATCTTAACGCTATTTAGCCACAGTTTTGTTTTGTTTAATTTAGATTAAATTATTCTTTCATTCTAACGAGTCACATACATTTTGACTGGACTACATTATGTGTCTTGCCCAATGACACAATAATCACAATCCAACTCAAGCACATGTTTCAAATGACAATCCTGTGGTTGGTGAGAGACATTTTAAGTTTAACTCGCTGCAGTTCTCAGTCTCACCGCTAGTCTCTTCGTTTGTCCTCTTCAGCTGTGCAGATGTAAACACACGTCGTACGTCACAGCGCTCCGTGTGGCGTGGAGCTCTGTCCCAGTTCGAGCGGTGTACAGTTTCAGGACAGGCCCCGTGAAGAATGGAGCGAGGACGCGTTGGGTGTCCTTGCCAGTGGCGGGTTACAGAAACGCACACACTTCTGCAACCGCTGTGCTCTATACCGGCGGGAAGGACGGAGCGAGGGGCGTGCATGAAGGGCGTGCATGAGGGGCGTGCATGAGGGGCGTGCATGTGTTGCGAGGACGTCTATGAGAGGATGACGACAATGTACACTGATGAGACTGTAAAATGTGTTAAAGCCATGTTATAATGTTGTTACCTCATCAAAAACAGACCTGAAGTTGTGTTTTGTTTAAGTCGCAAGGTTAAAATAAGCCTGCATTATTAGTCTGTCTACATCTTCAGAGCTCAAAATGCTCTGTTCCACCTTGTGATGTCATGTAGAGGTAATTCAAGTTAACAGCGACAGTTCACCTTTAACTGAGAAGATTGTCAAATTCAGGGTTGAAATTATCCAAATGAATTTTTTAAGGTGTTTGGAGTCTGTGGAGTGGATTCTCTGTCACAAAAAGAATTCCATAATCCACTGAATTGTGTCCTTTAGTCCGACAGAAGCTGAACCGCATCAGCGCACAAGGAGCGAGCTGTTATAGTTTATGCAAATGAGCCATGTGGTTTTAAGTTTAATTTCTGTAAAAAGCAGTGGCGTGCATTTCACACCTAGGCTTTCAGTAGGGCTCCGTCTGAAACTATCCACTCTTCAATAACTATTTTATGGTTATAAAAGCATCATCCATCCATTTTCTTCTTATTATCTGGGGCTGGGTCATGGGGGCAGCAGTCTTAGCAAGGACTCCCAGACTTCCTTCACCCCAGACACATAAAAGCCATCTTATTATACAGAAATACGTATATACTGTAAGTATAAAGAGCCATGAAGAAGAAGTGAGGAGCGGTTGGTGCACAGAGATTCCGTGTGACGACCGCAGTTTTGCGAGGATTCACATGGTTTGGAGGGACGTAGTCAAGGTGGGGGGCCACTTGTTAAGGTGGACGCCTTAACTATAAAGTGCTGCGGGAAACACTGATATCTCCAGTACTGTCCTATAGTGACCTGTGACATGAGGGACCAGGTTAAAAGCAGGACTGAACCAGGACTAAAACAGGTCTGAACCAGGACTGAAACAGGACTGAACCAGGACTAAAACAGGTCTTAACCAGGACTGAAACAGGACTGAACCAGGACTAAAACAGGTCTAAACCAGAACTAAACCAGGACTGAGTGCGCCGGGTGACAGCAGGTAAAAGGATCAGTGCAGAGCTGGAGCACGGGGCTCCGCGCAGCTGTCGCCCGATTGCGCTTTGCGGACACCCTGCTCCGTGGGATCGGGGTTCTCTCTCTCTCTCTCTCTCTCCAAGTCCAAGATTAGTCCTGGTTTGGTCCTGATTTGGTCCTGATTTAGACCTGGTTTAGACCTGGTGTAGTCCTGCTTTAGGCTTGGTGTAGTCCTGGTTCAGTCCTGGATTAGTCCTGGTTTAGACCTGGTATAATCCTGGTTCAGTCCTGGATTAGTCCTGGTTTAGTCCTGATTTAGACCTGGTTTAGACCTGGTGTAGTCCTGCTTTAGACCTGGTGTAGTCCTGGATTAGTCCTGGTTCAGACCTGGTTTAGACCTTTTATAATCCTGGTTCAGTCCTGGATTAGTCCTGGGTAAATCCTGATTTAGACTTGGTTTAGACCTGGTGTAGTCCTGGTGTTGTTCTGGTTCAGTCCTGGATTAGTCCTGATTTAGACCTGGTTTAGACCTGGTTCCGCTACAGATGCAGTTTGCTGCTCTGACTGTCCAATCAACGGGTCTGAATCCGGTGGACGTTGTCGTACACCTGCTCGAGGCTCTAATGACACCAACTCAAAATCTAATTGGTTGAAGCAACAGTTTCATGGACATGCATTTTGTGTTCGAGGGCCTGCAGGACGGACTGTGAAGGCCTCAGGGACACTTCTTTGACTTTGACTCTGCCTGGCAACAAGTGACGGCTGAAATGTGATTGGTCAAATGCTTTAATATGAAAATACATGTGTGGAAACAGCGCAACCATCAGAAAAGCTCTCAGAAAGAAAGTGGACAGCCCATTTGGAATTATTAAATAGTATAATTAACATCAGTCTGTGATTAAGATATTTTTTTAGACCAGCAGAGAAGACTTTGCAAGCCCAGATAGCTCACCACTGGTAAAACATAAACAAATGTGCGCAAAGATGCATTAAACACATTATAATATCATGGTTGTTCGTATTTTTCCTGGTTTATTAAATATAAATGTTTTCCATTTATACCTACAGTCTGATACCCAGTGTTGGGAAGGTTACTTTTAAAATGTATTCCCCTACAGATTACAGATTACATACCCCAGAATGTAGTTTGTAACGTAATCCATTCAATTATTTAAAGTGAGTAACATAATCTGAATACTTTGGATTACTTGATTTGCTGTAGAGAAGCAAAGACGAGGATATCGTAACATAAGATGTTTTGTCTGCTAAAAGAAAATTTAAAAAACAGATTTTACTTAACCGTATTAAAAATATTATTGATAGAAGAGGAGGAGACACGTCCATGCAGCATGGTTTGGTCCTGGTTTAGTCCTGTTAAATCCTGTTTTAGTACTGGTTTAGTCCTGGTTTAGATCTAGTTTAGCTCTAGTTCAGATCTAGTTTAGACCTGTTTTAGACCTGGTTTAGACCTGGTTTTAGTCCTGGTTTAGATCTAGTTTAGATCTAATTTAGACCTGGTTTTAGTCCTGGTTTAGACCTGGTTAAGATCTAGTTTATACATGGTTTAGTTTCCAGCAATGAGTGGAATCACGGAAAAAAATAAAAAATAAAAATGTGAAAACAGGAATATACCGCCGTGTAATCCAATTACCACTCACTGAAACAGTAACTGTAACTGAATACAGTTACTCATAATTTGTACTCTGATTACGTAACTCCAGTACATGTAATCCGTTACTCCCCAACACTGCTGATACCGATACAATCAATTCTGTATTAAATAGAAATAGTCTGCTTCTATGTAAAGAGTGTTTCCCGTGCGCTTTGCAAACAGGTGCTTCCTCGTCACACCTGAGCTCGTGGCATATTGTACATACCACGACGTTGTTTATATTTACTACAACTAAACCCATAAAAATCAAAGTACATTGTGAGCCCAATCTCAACCTGATACAATTCTCACTCCAGCTTGTACATGTTTTTCTGACACCCGTCGCCGTGGTGAAGAGGAGGAGGAGGAGGAGGAGGAGGAGGAGGCAGAGCACATTTTCACACTCTTCCTCTTCAGAATCAAAGGCTCCGTTCCTCACACCACAGCTGGGCCCCGTCGGTGACATCATCATCGGGCGCCTCGCTGCTCCCTCCGTCTCGCCTCCTGTCACATTTCAAATCGCAAACAAAGAGAACTAATGTGGATTGTGCGCGCTTGTGTGTCGCCGAGTCGTACAGGTGTGTGGGCGCTGTGAGGAATGACAGAGATTTGGTGCTTTGGGAGATTTGGCAACAAAATGGTGACTGATTTTTCTGATATTGTAAATCAAATGAATTGCAAAAGACAGAGATCAGTGAGATAAGTAAAGATGTCAATAATTTAAAGGTCCTTATTTCGCTAAATTGACTCATTTATTTAACTGGAATGTTCCACAATACGAGAGCAGATTAAATAGCGCTACTTTACGGATAATTCCACTTCAATTCACCCAAAGAAAATGCTATTTGAGCTCTCATATTTAACCAAGTTATCTCTGGAAAGGGGAAATCATAAGGAATCTAAATCCAAATGGGGAAAACCCTTCCAGATTTTTTACATGTTGCTAGTAGATGTATAGGGCTATATTTTTTTCTAACAGTGTCATTGAGGTCGGGAGTGTCCCTTATTGTCAGTTTCAAGGTCAAAATATAGGTCAAAAGGTAATTCATCTCAAAAGTACTCAAATGCAAAAATAAATTTTGAAATTTGGCTGTCACACAAAAAAGTGAACATATTAAAGTGCAATATCTCGGAAACTGTTGGTAAGATCAAACTAAAATTTGAAATTTTGGCTTTTCTGGCTATGATTTACCGACATACCAAGTTTCATCAAAATTTGACCAAGTAGGGTTTAACTCATTGGGTGAACTGAGGTGGATTGACTCTTGCATTTATTCAAACACAGGTGGTTTACAGATGGAAACCAACTCCTTGAGAGGGACTGGACTCTACATTTTGGGCAGGTGTGGGCAGGTGTGGGCTGGTGTGGGCAGGTGTGGGCAGGTGTGGGCTGGTGTGGGCAGGTGTGGGCAGGTGTGGGGTGTGGGCAGTGTGGGCTGGTGTGGGCTGGTGTGGGCTGGTGTGGGCTGGTGTGGGCTGGTGTGGGCAGGTGTGGGCAGGTGTGGGCAGGTGGTGTGGGCTGGTGTGGGCGGTGTGGGTGTGGGCTGGTGTGGGCTGGTGTGGGCTGGTGTGGGCTGGTGTGGGCAGGTGTGGGCAGGTGTGGGCAGGTGTGGCCTGGTGTGGGCAGGTGTGGGCTGGTGTGGGCCTCCTCATTGCCCCACAGCTCAGCCACCGTGTGTTGGAGTTCAACCCGGTGAACGAGAGGGTTGCGTCCCTGCGCCTTCAGGTAGGGGACAGGTCTCTCACTGTGGTGTCGGCCTACAGGCCAAACAGCAGTGCAGAGTACCCGGCCTTCTTGAAATCCCTGGGAGGGCTACTAAAAAGTGCACCGCCCGGGATGCCATTGTTCTACTGGAGGACTTCAACGCCCACATAGGCAACGACAGTGACACCTGCAGAAGGGTGATTGAGAGGAACGGTCTCCCTGATCTGAACCCAAGCAGTGTTCTGTTACTGGACTTCTGTGCTAGTCACAGTTTGTCCATAACAAAAACCATGTTCGAACCTGGGCACCTCCCTCGGGTGGTCTTCTGGGCATGTCCCACCAGGAGGAGGCCCTGGGGAAGACCCAGGACAGGCTGGAAGGACTATATCTCTCGGGAGGCCTGGGAACACCTCAGGGTCCTCCCGGAGGAGCTGGAGGACGTGTCTGGGGTGAAGGAAGTCTGGGAGTCCCTGCTTAGACTGCTGCCCCCGCGACAGGGCCTCGGATAAGCGCAAGAAAATGGATGGATGGATGGATGGACAGGTGGTTTTATAGCTCAAAAATACCTAGAGAAACAGACATTGTGACTGAGCTGGAAAGCCTCTCCACAGATGGTAAATGGGCACATTTTTATACAGCGCTTTTCCACCTTCAAAGCACAAGGAATCACTCACCCATTCAGTGTACTAGGTAGGTTAAGTGTCTTGCTCAAAGACAAAATGATAAATATTGCAATAAATACCGTACCATGAGATGCATATCGTGAAAATATCGTACTGTGAGATTTCGATATCGTTACATCCCTAGTGCACCGTGTAACTTTTTTTGGTGCACGTCTCAGTTCTGCTTTGATTATTCCACAATATGTGAATAAACTTGGTAATCACAATGGAAACAGGTTAATAATTCATGTTATTTAAAGTATTTTTGAGATATAAAACGCCTGTAATTGAACAAAAGATAAGGAGATATGCTTAATGCCTCACTGTGGAACATTCCAGGCAAAGAACTACCATCTCCATTTAGACTTCCACCGTTACACAGTTACACAGCGAACCTTTAATGCTCATACAACCTTATAGCTTGTTTAAAATCTCCAAAAATGTCCACCGTATTCCATTCCATTACGTCTCTACGTCGTGCTCCAGATCCGGTCTGAAAGCGCCGTTTGAGCCCGCTGAGCCTAGCGACGGTTGCTAAGCAGTACCGCCATGTGTGAAGTTTGAAGATGCACATGTAAGCCCTCGCCATGGCCTTTCGCTTCGGAGTTTATTCACTCAACAGTTTGTGAAAATTTTCTCAAAGATCTCCTGGGGAATTGGCAGGGCTTTCAGAGAGGCAAAAAAACACAATGATTTGCTGCCAATTATACAGACAATGTTTTGCCTTTTTTTTTTTACAAGAAATTATTTTAGCTTCGGCCAAGAAAAATGCCTTAACCATCTGGACCCGATCATTTTTGTCTTTTCTTGGTACGGGCGTCCAAACTGTTTTCATTCCCGGACATTTCAGAAGACCAGAGCGGGATGCCAAGACAATAGGACTGGTAGGGAAATTGATAAATGAGGAATTGTGTTGTTCTGTTTCATCAAAACCTTGGCATTTCACCCACTAAACAAAAAGAGCCCTTCATCAGATCAAACATTCAAATTTCCGTACGCGTTGGCTTATCGTAGGGGAGGCATAAACGTCACAACCATTTTTCAAGATTACAAGTTCGAAGTCAGTAGCGTTAACAGGATATTAAAGGGCCACTATGCAATTTTTTCCCAATGCATTTGAGCTGAGTATTTGCACAGATTTATTGTATAAGCAGCTCTTGAGTCTGCTGTGTACCGTCTGCGTCTAATTATGAAGCGGTTTATGGTTGGATAATCGGGAAGTGTGTGTTAGCATGCTAGTTGTTCACTCTGGTCTCTGCTCTGAATGCGCAAGGTAAGTGAGGAATAATTTAGGACCTTCGCAAATTGTTTAAAGGGCCCATCTCGTGCAAAATCAACTTTTCAGAGCCCATGATGATAATGCAGACAGCAACTAGCATGCCAACCACGCACTTCTTGCTCAGACAACAAAAACTCTTCGTAATTAGACACAGACAGTACACAGCGGACAAATTTTGACCTTTGGCAAGACAAATTTTGCTCAAATATATGAAGAAAAATTGACACTTTGCCTGTAAAGGGCCCATCTCGTGCAAAATCAACTTTTCAGAGCTTTCTACCTTCTAAGAGTGATGTGTGGGCCTTGTATATGTCGCCGAAGTGGTTTTTAGATTGATTCGGTGTTTTTTTTAAAGAAATTGCAGCGTATTTCTGCCACCCTCCCACGTGACAACGAACTAAAGCTGCTACAACGATGACGCAGCAGCTACACCTATGACGCGGCAGATACACCTATGACACGTTTGACGTAGCACCCGCCCCCTTCCATAACCTCCACCGCCTCCACCCCGCATCGGCTGACAATTCCCACATGAACACCTAAACAAAAGCGACAGCCATAAGCTCATTGTTCTACACTGATATAATAAGTTTATCTACTAGTTTTTATTAATACTTTACCAAACAGTAATGTTCAGCTGATGTTGACGCGGTGCTTGAGCTTCATGCACCTCAAAGTCCGCGTCCGATTCTGGGTCCAACACATGCGGCTGAACGCGCTGTATCACCATGATGAGCTATCAGGGAGCACGCCTGTCTCCCCCTCCCTCCCTGAGATGGCGGAGGAAGGGCGGCTCACTTGTCGCCTACGTCACGTTTGGAGGGCGGAGCCTGTGCTTTCTCAGGACGGGCGGGGGGATGAGCGATAGTCGGACTTTCATAGTTCCTGGTCTGTGACTGTCTCCAAGAAATCAGTAAGATTTTATAACTATTGTGTAATGGATGTTCCAAAACCCAATTGTGCTTGTAAATGTGCAGAAGATACAATGCGAAAAGAGTTATTTTGCATGAGATGGGGCATTTAAAATGAGCCAGTTCTATTTTTCACATTTTTTTAAGATGGTAAAAATCAGGTACAATACTTTTCTATTATAATGATGATTTTGAAAATTCTAGAAAATAAGAGTTTATTTGTAAAGCAGAAAAGGTAAATGAAGGTAAAATCAATGAAGGCTTGCATTTAAATTTTTGTAGAGTAGTTGTATAGATGGATTATTTGTTTATCAACACAGCAGATGCGTGTTAGCCTGATTCATCAGCTGGTTTCACTTCATGGAAACCGTCTGACCTCGCAGCATTAGAATTTGTTCGCTCAACGGTAGGGGGGTACTTTTTTAAGAAAGTTAACCAATCGCTGCTATTTAGTTGTGACGTATTTAATGCGCTGCTAACGGGGCAAACTGGTATATTAAGCTTTTCCTAAATCCCAGAGGAAGAAGGACAATAAAGTCTTTCCCCTTGATAAAATTCACCAAACATTCTCTTTGTTCTGACTTTAAATCCTCGATCTCTGGAATTGTTGCCAACACAGAATATATGGCTCTTCGCTGATTGGCTGGTGTCTGAACTCGCACTTCCGGGGTTTTTGCAAACCGTTTAGTTTATTCTGATTCCTGACCTAGTCACTGGAGAGAAATGAAATTGAGCAGAGGAACTAGGTGGCGCCAGCCGATCTAGATGCGTGCAGCCTGAGTACAGAAAGAGCTGCTCTCTGTGAGGTTAACATGAAGCTGCAACACTAGCTACCGGTGTTGTCAGTGCACTAAAACAGTTTATCGCTGTGTGATCAAATAAGTTCTGATGCTAAATGAACATTAGTGAGTGTTTTAATACATGTTAATGACTCGTATATGTGTTAAATCAGGTGAGCGTGCAAATAACGTGAAGAAATGTCTCAAAGTTCAGTAGCCGAACATCCACTCAAACCTGATCGATACAACTATCCCTGCCCCCGGGAAAGCCGGAAATCTGCTGAAATCCAACGAGACACTGACATGATACAAGACGCCAAGTGACGCAGTCTGATAATCCCTCTATACAAATGTATTTGACTGTAGTCTAAATATTACCCCGTCCCTGACATCACAACATTTGTTAGAACCATATTATTTAATACAAATGGGGGACAGTGAAAATCAATAATTGTATAAAGCTGTTTTATTTTGTTGTAATACAGTGAGTTCATGGCTCTAGTCAATGTAAGAAATTAAACATTTGTGATTTTACCTTTTAGATATTTCACAGCAAAGTTCAATGTAATCAATAGGAAAAAGAGACTCTTGCCCCCGTCCAGGAGTATGACATTGTACAATCTGAAAACCACCAATGAAATCCACTAGAACTTGATAGAAGAAAAAGCAAAATACCTTTTGACACTTTTCCAAATGGGGATATCTGATTTTGCAGAGGAATTCTAAAGTATTTTTTTTCTCACTTTAAAAGAGAAAATGCTCGTCTCTTTCTCATTTTAAGAAAAAGAGGCCATGTTGTACTAGCTGGCATTGGCACTTTGCCATTTTCTTTTCTCAAATCAAAATACTTATTGAAACCACTTTTTGAATATATTTGTCAATGTATATTATCTGTAAGTAAAAACTAAAACGCTTCATTTGAGAATACACATTTTACTATGATTGGATGAATCTACCAGTCACTCAAACCATGACAGGGTCTGACCAATAGGAAAGAGCCACCAGTCCAGTACATCTACTACATACTGTCTGTCATCTACAGCAGCCCGGGGGTCAAATTTGCCTCACAATATAATTATATTTGGCCCACAAGCTCCTATAGACGCGCCGGCTGCTGTGCCAGTACGGCGCATGCACTGCTAATACTACTACTACTAATACTACTACTACTTTGATGAAGTTGTATCTAAGAAGAGATGCCAAGTATTTGTTTCTGCTTTGGACCCATGTGCATCAAAGTAAATCACAGTCTAGCAAACTGAGCTTGGATGAATGTTTCTTTAATTCTTGAATTTTTGACTGTTCATAGTTGAAAGATTGGATTTTCATTGAAGCAAGTTGTTATTTTTGACTGGTTGTTGGCTTGTAAAAAAAATATATATATTATTTTATATTATGGCTTGTTCTGGATTCAGTGTTCAAGCAAAACTATTATTAAACATTTATTTATTTTATTTTTTTAAGTTTTAATATTACGTATCTTGAAAGAAGAGAAAGCATGTAGTTGTTGAAATTTTTCGATAAATATTTAGTTTGGCCCTCGACTTAGTGTGAATTTGAGTTTGACACCACAGATCTACAGCTTTAAGCATTCTGATCATCCCAATTATTTACCATGGTGAGTTGAAAAGCGCTTTTCACAGTTTTCAGAGACCAGACTAACATGCACTTCTGACAATAAAACGCTTCATAATTCAGATTCAGATAAATTTTTACCTCAAGAGCTGCTTATTACAATACACCTGTACTTGGACAAGACACATTTTGGGAAAGAAAAACTGGTACCGGGCCTTTCAGCACTATTTTTATCTAGGAAATTACTTGTTCAAAAATATTAGAAGCCTATTACATTTTCACACAAAAATCAACTCTCAAATTTTCCCTTCAATTTGGAAATGTTGAGAAATCGTCAATTACACGCTCCTGGATAGGCATAATTGGCGACGAATGTCTTTTTAAACTGGCAGCGTTATCAAAGAAATCGTAATCAGGGAAAAGCGAATCAGGATTTGAGTGCGTCGTGTCCTTGGGCGAGAGTCGACCTTACTGGGAGGACAGCGCCAACACTTGTAAGTAATTATCAGATGAACTGCTGATTGCTAATGGCACATATTAAAGAGAACGTTTGAAGCTCTGAGGAAAATGGAGAGACTTCACCTGAGAATATCCGGATTGATTCTGGGCGGGCGCGGCGGGAGAATTGCTGTATGACTTAGCAGGTATTTTATTGCTAATTGATACTTTGCAGGGACATTTTGCAAGGGGTGTTCTACATGTATGTCTATGGTGGAATGGTTTCTGCAGTTTCCATGGTGACACAAGGCACACATTAGCAAATACTGGCAAAAAAAAAATATTCAAGAAAAAATACTAAATGCAGGGTTCCCACTCTTTTTCACTGACAAAATTTCAAAAAATTTTCATGACTTTTTCATGACCTAAAGTGAATTTTCCATGACTTTACAGCACCTAAATGTATAGAATGGATCAGACTTTTAGGGCTAAATATGAAATTTTAACCCTTTCCACTCACCTTATGGTTTGGTATTATAGTTTTTTAACATTTAAAATCCTGTCAGTGCATTTATTGTCATCTCTTTTAAACAAAAGGCGCAAAAGTTTGGAAATAATCATAATAGTCTAATGAGAATTTAACAGAATGCTGTAGTTGCGTGAAAGAGATACTAAAATTCTATGACTTTTCCGAAAACTTTCATTGAATTTACAAAATTCCATGACTTTTCCAGGGCTAGAAAGTGACATTTTCAATTTCCATGATTTTTCCAGGATTACCATGACCGTGGGAACCCTGTAAATGGATTTAAACAGCACATTTTCAGGAGCTTGTGATAACTACGAGCGTTCATGGTCCTGTTTAGCTGAGAGTGACTAACTGAAAAATTGTTGTCTAATGGTAACTATTTTGTGATTTTAAAGTTACTTGAGAGGAAGTTGTTTAAAAGCAAAAATCAGCTTGAGTCTAACTTGAATAACAAAGCTTCAGACAGAGCAGTGCCTATAGTTCAACCCAAAACATGCTACAGGTCTCCAGAACAGCTGATAGTTAAGGTCAGTTAAATACAGTCAGTTCAATCATTGCGTGTCCTTAGGCAAGACACTTCACCCACATTGCCTAGTATGAAAGTGTGTGTGTGTGTGTGTTGTGTGTGTCTCTGAGTGGTTCCTTAGAGACAGGATGAGGTGCTCAGTCACACGGGAGGAGCTCGGAGTAGACCCGCTGCTCCTCCACGTCAAAAGGATCCAGCTGAAATGGCTCGAGCTCTGTTCCGGATGCCTCCTGAGCGCTTCCCTAGTGAGGATGTTCCAGACATGTCCCACCGAAAGGAGGCCCCAGGGAAGACTCAGGACACGCTGGAGGGACTATGTCTCTAGGCTGGCCTGGGAACGCTTTGAGGTCCTCCCGAAGGAGCTGGACAAAATGTACGGGGTGAAGGAAGTCTGGGAGTCCCCGCTTAGACTGCTGCCCTCGCGACTCTGCTCTGGATAAGCGGAAGAAAATGGATGGATAAACTTAGGGTCTCAGTTATGAATCCATGTGCAGATTACCGTAATGGCTTCACAGTAAAACTAACAACAACTAGCACTGTAATGTGAACTTCCTGATTATGAGACAGGACAGACAGGAGCTGCTAATACAATACATCTGTACTGGGGCAAGACAAGAATCAAGTCCAGGGCCTTCATAGATCCCCTGGCTAAAAATGTCACGCACCCATTTAATAAAACCACTTCTGACACACGGTTATCTAATTCTGTCTTAATGCCATCTTGAATAACAAATGTAAAATGTTCAAACTTTGATAAAAATCTTGCTCTTAACGCGGTCCGGAGCCAGCGCACGCCTTTACACCAGGGTCTGCAGCTCGCGGGCCCATAAGCTCTGATCATGATCGTGGACTAATACCTCATGAATCCTTAATCGGGGCCTGAGCCGCTCCACCCCTCTGGGACGAGCGGGATTATAAAACCAGCGCGCTCCGTCATCCCATCTCTGTAACAGCTCAGACCTCTGACCAGCGCGCAGCCTGATCCAATGAGAGAGAGCGGGAATTAGCGTGGCGTGCCGATATTACAATGGAACCATTTTTACGTGGAATTTAACTGTGAACAGTGTTGGGATGGTTACTTTTAAAATGTATTCCCCTACAGATTACAGATTACATACACCAAAATATAGTTTGTAACGGAATCCATTAAATTACTTAAAGTGAGTAACGTAATCTGAATACTTTGGATTACTTGGTTTAATGTGGAGCAGCAAAGACGAGGGTATCGTAATATAAATCTTGTCTTGTCTGCTAAAAGAAAATAAAAAGCCCAGACTTTACTGAACCAAATTAAAAATATTATTGATAGAAGAGGAGGAGGAGACACGGTGGTTTAGTCCTGTTAAATCCTAGTAAATCCTGTTTTTAGTCCCGTTTTTAGTCCTGTTTTAGTCCTGTTTTAGCCCTGGTTTAGTCCTGGTTTAGTCCTGGTTTTAGACCTGGTTTAGTCCTGGTTTAGTCCCGTTATAGTCCCATTTTTAGTCCCGTTTTAGGTCCTGTTTTTGGTCCTGGTTTAGTCCTGGTTTTAGATCTGGTTTTAGTCCTGGTTTAGTCCTGATTTTAGATCTGGTTTTAGATCTGGTTTTAGTCCTGGTTTAGTCCTGGTTTAGTCCTGTTTTGAGTCCTGTTTTTAGTCCTGATGTTTTAGTCCTGGTTTAGACTTGGTTTTAGACCTGGTTTAGTCCTGGTTTTAGATCTGGATTTAGATCTGGTTTTAGTCCTGTTTTAGTCCCATTTTAGTCCCGTTTTAGTCCCGTTTTAGTCCTGTTTTTAGTCTTGTTTTTGGTCCTGGTTTAATCCTGGTTTAGTCCTGGTTTTAGTCCTGGTTTTAGTCCTGGTTTTAGTCCTGGTTTTAGTCCTGGTTTAGACCTGGTTTTGTGTCCGGCAATGAGTGGAATTACTGAAAAAATAAATAAAGGGATATAGCCCAAAATGTGAAAACAGGAAAATACCGCTGTGTAATCCATTTATTTCAACAAAGTAACTGTAATCCAATTACCACTCATTGAAACAGTAACTGTAACTGAACACAATTACTCATAATTAGTACTCTGATTACATAACTCTGGTACATGTAATCTGTTACTCCCCAACACTGACTGTGAAATATGGTGTAGTTCTTTAAAGGTGTAACTACTGGTCCCACACATAGAGCAGGAAACACATCTATAAATTCATTTAAGCATTTAATTCATTCAACTGTCTTGAAAATTCTTAACAAGTGTGGTCACCTCTACGCAGATCTGACTTGTAACATGACCTGGTGGCTCTACTTTCTTGTCCTCATTGTTAAATTTAAAGCAATAGCACTTCTTATCCTGTACCACACATACGGTATAAGGAGTCCACGCCTCAAGAGGAAGAGCGAGGGAAGGATGGAGTGTGAAATTGAATCAGGCTGTCAGTCTACGTTCCTAATCTCACCTACAGTCATGAAGCTTTGGTTTAATGACCGAAAGGACTAGATGGCGAAATTAGTTTCCTCTGCACAGTGGCTGGACGTTTCCTTAGGGCTGGACTGGGGACCGGTACCGGGCTGTGGGTCGTTTGGTATCGAGCCGCAAAAGTGCAAACTCCCCCTCCCATATGCAGCTTGGACTGTTACTTGCTCCAGAGTATAAGTCGCATCAGCCAAAAATGCGTAATGAAGAAAAAAAAAAACATATATAAGTCACACTTTTTGGGGGAAATTTATTTTATAAAATCAGAGACCACGAACTGACATTTCATCTTAAAAGTCAAGTTCTAGTAAAAACAATAGAAGAGAGAACAACAGACTGTTAACGTCACATATGAACAGTTCTTCAGATAAACTATAACATAAACAACAAAACAGAACAAGTTTACCAAACTCTCCATCTCACTTCAAATCACTAAATCCATTCAATTCTTCATCCTCGGTGTCACTTCTGAGCAACTCCGCAACCTCCGGAGGTAAACAGAGCACCGCTTCTTCTTCTGTGTTGCAGTCATCAGCCTCAGCATCAGTTCCAGTTAGAATCATTCCGGCCTTTCTGAATCCCGACAGGATGGTTTCGGTGTCACTGAAGTTCAGGCTTTGTCCATCCATCCAGTGATTTCCAGAAAAGTTTCATGGTCCCAGTCCCGTGTAGCTGTGTTCTCCTTCCCCTCTTTTCTGCCAGTCCCTCACAAGTTTCTCACTCACTCCAAACTTTCTTTCTGCTGCTCAATTACCGTTTTCGGCTGAATATTTCACAACTCGCAGCAGGACAGAGGCTCTTTCTGCAGAAGACATGCGCATTAAAGGATGAAGTGACAGTGGTACAGGAGGAACAGGAGCAGCAGATACTGACACACAAGACTAGACTAGACTAGAGCCTCTCGCGGCTTCAGTTTGAAAATTTAAATATATAAGTCACACCGGAGTATAAATCACACGAGTGGGATTGATTGATTGGGAGCAGATAAGCATTGCTTCTCCCCACTCCTTTTCGGAACTTTTTTTTTTTTACTTATGTATTTCTATTTGTGGATATTACAATTGTGATGAGCAATGTAAAATAATAGTCTTTATGTATCTGTTGATAATTGCATTTGCAGTTTATCATTTACTGTATGAAAATGCAATTTCTTATTTATGGAAACATCCGAAATAAACTGATCATTATCAAAGAACTTATCATTATCAAAGAAACACCTAAACCATAAAAAAGTGTGACTTAGGCTACGTTCAGACTGCAGGGCTCAACACTCAATTCCAATTTTTTTGTGAAATTCGATGTTTTTGCGAGGTCGTTCACATTTCCAATTAAATGCGACTTGTATGTGACTCCAGTGTGAACGTTAAACGGCCCAAAAGTGTCCCACATGTGACACTGGAGGACATGATGACGTCAACCGCAGCGAGCGTGCTCTGTGTTTACGGAAGTTGTCCAAACATGGACGCAGCATCGAGCACCTGGAGATTTTAAAGTTCCTCTCGTACCGGAGCCAGAACATGAACAAATGACTTGTTTTAAGGAGGAGATTGAGAAGGAGAAGAACGAGGTTTTTGGCCGTGGTGTTTTATGGGGCAGTGGCGGCGACGTCCGTTGAAAGAAACGTGTGGATGTGGAGACGGAGCCAAGAGTGGTGAATGGTGATGTGCTTCACTTCAGTGACACAGAGTCCATTAACAATTTTTGCCTACTTCAGCGCAGAATAGTGACGTTTCTGGCTTGTTGATAACGTGTAGGTCGGATGAATGCGCTTTGGCCGTTCAGACTGAAGTCGCATGTCAAAAAATGGGATATGTATCGGATTTAGGAGCACATATCCAAGTGTCCTGGGTCGTATTTTTTAAAATCTGATCTGTGTCGTTCAGACTGTCATTAAAAGATCAGATACAGGTCACATAGGGGCCAAAAAATCTGATTTGGGTTATTTCAGGCTGCAGTCTGAACGTAGCCTAATCGTGCGTAAAATACGATAATTACAGCCTTTAAAATATTCACTACCTTTTAATGTATTGTAATCCTGTCATGTTATTTCACCACTACATCTAAAGTCTATTAACAAATACCATTAACTCGGCACGCCTTCAATGCTACAATACGACTGATTACTTCTACTTGAACTTTTGATTCGTATAAAACCCGCCGTGAATGGGACTATTTGGGTTAATGCGGGTCGCGGCGAGATGTGATGACTCATTTAAGCACTTAGGGAGAATTCATTATCTTTTATGATGAACCCGAATTCAAAAAAACGGGCAAACTCTGACTCAACATGGATTATATCGACGCAATCTTTTCAGCGGTGAAAAGAGCGCCTAATGGGACCGCCTTTTGTTGCTGGAGGTGAATCAGTCTAATTATTTTTTCACCGTGGGTTCGGAGCACTTCAGAACTGAGTAAGTCTTCTGTGCGTTCGGCAGAGGAGGAGCCCGAATGTCACAGAACTGGGAGCGGTGACTGTGCGAGAGAGACCCCACGCTGAGATGTGGGGAACTTAAGTTGAAGATAAGAACAACATTGAAATGCAAAACAAGGCTCCATCTTCCGTCATGAAGAATTAAAGGGCACGATTTCCTTCTCAAATTTGAACAAAATGTGTCCTTCCCCAGTACAGATAGATTTTATAACACAGCAGACTTATTTTGTGTCCTGTCTGCATTGAATTATGAAGCGATTTATTGTGTGATAACTGCAAAAAACAATGTCTAACTAAATTAAAATTACTTAAATTAAGAGCATTTTACTTTATTTGAGTAGATTCAACTTTGAGTAATCATTATCTACCAATGGAATAAGTGAGTTTTCTTAATTCAAGCAACATTCGATTTAGTTTCTTATTCATTATTATTATTTTATTATTATTTTTTATTATTATTAAGTGAAAAAAGTTATTGTTTTCTTATTTTAAGTGTAGCAAGGTGTATTTTCCTATTTTAAGTACAAAAAGTTGTATTCCACTGGCAGATCATTTTACTTGTCGAGTGAAATTTATTCAAATCGTGATGAAATTTTCTTAATTCAAGTCGACTTAACTTGGCAAGGTTTTAGTTTTCCCAGTGAGTCAGGATGTGCGCGTTAGTGTGCTAGTTGGTGTTTTCTTGGTAGCTTTATTGGGAGTCTGTGTGTGTCCGATATGGTCTCTGAAATTTATAAAATGTGCTCATGAACTTATCCCGGTGAATAATTCTGTGGCTGGTTGCTCTTGTGGCTGACTGGCTGGCACACTGAGCACTTAGAAAATTTAATATTTTACGTTTTTTGTTTAATATTTTGCGATTTTAACGAACTAAGACGAGCAGTTTGTTTTTTCTGTATTCATGGCGACGAGTCGTGGAGTGAGCCACATTGTCCTGACACTGGATCTGATGAGCTACACTTAAGGCCTGTTTACACGAGAACGCTCGCGGGTAAAAACGACAAAAATATTTTATCGGAAGTGCCTTTGGTTTAGACGGTGACGGCGTTTTGGGTCTTAAAAATACAGTAATCTGAAAACATTCTCCAGAGTGGAAAAGTTGAATACGCTTCACTGTAGTGTTTCCGTCTCCACTACCCAAGACGCAAAACTCTGGTCAGATCTGCTCACGTTGCGTACACGTTTACGTCACATACATCACCACCGAGCCACCTGGCGTGCATACCCAATCGAATTCCACACTTTCGCGTCACCGTATTTCCTCCTGAAAACGCTCGTCTAAACGCGAAATAAAAAGTGAAGACGCGACGCCACTTTTGCGTCTTCTGTTCTGACCGTCATCATGTAAACGTGGCCTTAGACCTTTGTTTGAGCTTTCAGTGTTGAAGACTGGGTCAAATGCAGGGGGCAAATATCCGTAAGGGCAGAGGCGATGCTACCATTTGGCAAAAGTAGGCGGCTGCTTAGGACCCCCAAACTTGGAGGGGCCCCCAACCAATTGCCCTCAGTGCCACTAATGCCAATTTGATTTTTTTTCAATATGACATTAAATGAGAGTACGTTTAAACAATAATCATGAGAAAAATCATAATTATTATATATAATGGATGTAAACAAAAATGTAATTGTACTAGCAAAAAAATAAAACTACTTCCAGTTCTGATTTTCTAGTAGGCGACCAAACTAATAAGACAAGTTTCCAATCCACTATAATTCAAATAGAGATGTGCATGTCTCAAGAACAATGGGGAAAAACAGACAATAAATATATTTCAAAACAAAACAGAAAAATGGTGCTTTATAGTGAGGGCCCCAAACTCAAGTTCACCTACCACCCCCACGTTCCTAACTCTGCCACTGCCTAAGGGGATAATAAAGTGGATCTTAACCTCAGTAATATCTAGCCTGATTCATCAGCCGGTTTCACTTCGTGACCTCACAGAATTAGGATTCGTTCGCTCAATGGTAGGTGGGTACTTTTTGTATTTAAAGAAAACGCACACCAAAATTCTTGTAGCAGTGCAAATGCAAGGATCAGCCAGACAAAAGTGAAAAAATGCATAGCACACTCAGATGGCCGATGTCTACTTGCACTTGCTGTGGTCCAAAGCAAGAAAAATATCTGATGAAGGCCTTTTTTGCCGAAACATTATTTTATCGGCCATCTGAGTGTGTTATACTTTTTTATTTAACCAATCGCTGCTGTTTGGTCATGATGTATGTAATGCGCCAAATCTCGTAGGAAGAAGGGCAATAACGTCTTTCCCCTTGATAAAATTCACCAAACATTCTCTTTGTTCCGGCTTTAAATCTTCGATCTTGGGAATCATCGCCAACGCAGAATGTCTGTCTTCGTCTACATCCATCTCGACCGCTTTGTTTACTGTTGTGCTGTTCCATAAAAGGAACCCAGACAGACGCTTGAGTTTGAGGTCATGGCTTCACAGCTCTTTACTGATTGGCCGGTGCGCAGTCTACAACTTATGGGTTCTTGCAAAACTGTCTAGTGCAGGGGTGGACAAACTACGGCCCAGGGACCATATGCCCTTTAATCTTCTTAATCTGTCCCGTCAAACTTGATAATATTCAGTGTTTTTCAAAGTCATTTCAATAAATAGTAAATATCATGGGACCTGAAAGACAGATATTTTGTTATGATTTTCAATTATGGGATATTTCAATAACATGGGATATATTTTCTACATATCCCATGTTATTTTTTTCTCTTATGAGGTGGATTACCAAAAAACTCCATCCATCTGCTCCTGGTCCAGCCCTTCCATCAAATTTTAAAACCCTTTGTGGCCCTCAGCTCATAAGGTTTGCCCATCCCTGGTCTAGTGTATTCTGATTCCTGACCTAGTCGCTGGAGAGAAACGAAATTGAGCGAAGGCACTAGGTGGCACCAGCCTGGCTAAAAAAAAATCATACTAATGAAATTTAAAATTGTATGATATATGAACTGTAAAAACACAGAGGAGCTTCATGGATTATAATTATGCCTAAAATATAAAAATAAGCGGCAAGGACTTTGAGCTCTAGTTCTCTTTTTTTTTTTTTTTTTTTTTTTTTGCATAAAGACACAACCTTGTAATAACTATTCAAATCTCCATAAAGTTTGACATCACACGAGGCCTTTCTATGAAAATGCCTTTTCCTTCGCTCGGATCTTGGCTGCAGGGGCTGCTCTGTCTGGACTTGCACAGTTCAAACCGCCTCTTCACAAACAGATACACATCAAAGTGAGTGGGAAAGTGGAGACTGAAGTGCAGTGAAAGTGGGAGACAGAGGCTGGGACCTGCTTTGTTTTGATCACAGACACTTAGAGCAGCCGTTCATGAGGTAAATGCTGTTTCTCACAATGTCTTTTCAAAGCCGAGGTTAATTTATGTGTCATCTTCAGATCTGGACCTGTGGCGTTTGAACTCAATGGGACTTTCTAAGTAACTCTTTTGTAATTGCTGCAGTGTCGGTGCTGGTGTCAATCACAGTGTCTGCTTCCTGTCCTGGTCTGCTCTTGTACCTATTGTGTTGTACATTGTTATGAAAGGAACACTGTTTAACATTCTGATTTTAAATTCCATAAACATGACCTAAATGTGTCCCCAGGAACGAGTAAAGCGTGTTCAAATCAAATATAGCTTTCACTGATAATCTTGTAATGCTGATTTATTCTTAGTTACAAAAACATTGGACATGATGGATGTTGTTTATGTTATACGGTAATTTGGTGTTTTGGTTCTCAAGACGATTATCTCATAAAAAAAGCAGAATGAACCTCACATGAGTCTCGTTTGTGTTGTCAGTTTCAAAGCTGAAATCCAGTTGCTTTAAAACTAAAATGTCTCTCTCTGATCTGAATGGTCTCTACCTAAACCCCAGGATCTACAGCCAGTCGTGAATCAGTGCTAGTGCAGCCTCTGCAGCTCAGAGAAGGAATTCAGGAGGTTTTGAGCTTTCACATAAAACATGGCCTGTCCATAAACTGAGAATGAGAAACAATTGTATGTGTCTATCTGCAGGTTATGGCTCTGGTGACACAGGTTCAGTTGTGAAACATTTAAACCTTTAATAATAAAAATGTTTTGGTCAGATTTGAGTAGCTTCACAAAAGTACTAATCCAAAGAGCTAGAGGGTCATTTGAACAAGTATCAGTGCAAAAAAAAAAAAAAAAGCAGATCTTTCCTGAACCATGTTGGAATTATCTTGAGTTTTATCAGAACCCTTTAAAAGTATTATTACTTATTGTCGCAAATTACATTCTATTTCCTCAAAAAAGTGTTTATATTACAATGGTATTCCTAAACGTATTCCTTAGTATCAAATTCAAGTTTGAAATGTTTGTATTGTGACAACACTACTTCACATATCATCATCCCTTCACTCCACACTTGATTTTGTTAAGCTTTTAATGAGTGTGTTTACATGCACATCAGTGTCTCGGTTATGATAGTTTTTTTTTTTGCGTGTCTCGGTTTCATCATGGCGCATGTATACACAATATCCCGAATAAGCCAATATCCCAGTTTCTCACTGTATATTCCGATAATAACCGGGATACTATGACATGTACATAAAGTTGAGTGCATGTGCTTCCAAAAGACAAACACTTTACAGTCTTTTTCATCACAACAGTAGCCTACATAAATAAAATGACCATACATGAGTGAAATGACTGTAAAATAAAGAGCTGCACTAAACCTGCGCACTTTTATGACCTGCACAGGTCCGAAAAGTTGAACATGAACCATCTCCAGCACCGTATACGCACAGAACAGACTCACCATCAGTAGCATACCCTCTGTCACAGAAAGAACACGTATAATCCAGAGTCATGTCCTTTAGTCCGGCAGAAGCTGACACATCAGCGCACAAGGAGCCAACAGTTTTTTTTACTTTTTCAGCGCTTATAGTTTATGCAAATGAGCCATGTGGTTTTAAGTTTTGTTACTGTAAAATGTAAACAAATATGGACGAAACTGAATTATATTATTAAACGGGCTGATGTGGCTCTATAGTGGTTATGGTTTATCTGTTGTAAAGTTGAGTTTATTTATGCAGAAGATTTTAATTAAGAATCTGCCGCGGTGTAGAACTTACAGTGTTTGGAAACGTTTGGTCTGATCTGCAGATTGTGGGATACCTCATAGCTCCTTACCCCTGGTTAGGAACCTCCCAAGCTTCCTTACACAGAGTACCTTTACGTCAGACTGAGGGAAAGCTGAGCGCTCCGAGGAAACCCACACAAACACAAGGAGAAGATGCAAACTCTACACAACCCCACACCGCAAGGACTCGAACCCAAGACCTTATCGCTGTGAGCAATTGTCACTCTTCATCGTACAGAACATGAAAATACTTTTTTGTTGACTGGACAAACTTTACGTTAAAATATTTCCATGACCCCAAAAAGCACAAACAATATCATAATAATAATTCCTTTCAAGCTGACAACAAAACAATTATCTCGCTAACCCCAAAACTACAAAACAAAGTGAGAAAATATAATTACCAGAACAAAACAGACGTCTTCAACATATTTCTTTATTTTGTTGATAATGAAAAAAACAACATCCCCAAGGACAAAAGTGCGTCTATACACAACACTGTTTAAAACTAGCTTGTCTGCTCATTATGATTACATTTGATGAGGCCGTTTCGAGACACTTTCCAAGGGCTTTGATTCACTCGCGCTCGGCAGTCTGTGATTTTCGGATAAAAATATCAGTGGATTAAAAAACCGAAAAAAACAAAGCTGTAATATGAGGCAGTGAGGTGGCTTCAAAGTCCCGGGTAAAAATAGAATCAGCACAGAGACGGTTTTAAGCGAATGTGTCTCTTTGAACAGAGGAAAGTTGGTAATATTGAGGAGATGGCCGTGTTGTTGGTGGAGTTTTGAAGTGAATTTCACACATGGTTGGAGCTGAAGTTGAGAGAGAGAAAGTGGAAAAAGATGCGAAACTGATGAGAAAAATAAAATGCAAATGTACGGCTCTATAGGCCTGTCACAATAACGATTAAATAATCAGAAAATATCAAAAAGTGCCACTAAGAGAAAGGTTCTGGCGATAAATACTGATCCACCAAAATGACAAGCCTTCTGTTAAACTATCCCACATCTTAAAGTCACAGTATGTCACTTTTCAGCCAAAAATAGACTCAAATAAATCCATGTTTTTGGGGGAGTTGTTTGGAGCGTGGAGGTGATCAGCTCCTGGTTTAGTCCTGGTTTAGTCTTGGTTTAGTCCTGGTTTAGACCTGATTTAGTCCTGGTTCCGTCCTCGTTTGCACCTGGTCCAGTCCTGATCGGCTCACTGGCTGCGATCTTGGTTTAGAACTGGTTTAGTCCTGGTTTAGACCTGGTTCAGTCCTGATTTAGACCTGGTTTAGACCTAATTTAGACCAGGTTTAGTCCTGGGTTAGACCAGGTTTAGACCAGGTTTAGTCCTTGTTCAGTTCTCATTTAGTCCTCCTGGTTCAGTCCTGATTTAGACCTGGTTTAGACCTGGTTCAGTCCTGATTTAGTCCTGGTTTAGACCAGGTTTAGTCCGGGTTAGACCAGGTTTAGACCTTGTTCAGTTCTCGTTTAGTCCTCCTGGTTCAGTCCTGATTTAGACCTGGTTTAGACCTGGTTCAGTCCTGATTTAGTCCTGGTTTAGACCAGGTTTAGTCTGGGTTAGACCAGGTTTAGACCTTGTTCAGTTCTCGTTTAGTCCTCCTGGTTCAGTCCTGATTTAGACCTGGTTTAGACCTAGTTCAGTCCTGATTTAGTCCTGTTTTATACCTGATTCAGTCCTGGGGTACTCCTGGTCCAAGTCCTGGTGTAGTTCTGGCAATCTGCTCTAGAGTTTGCAGCGTGTAAATATTTATAATTCTCTAATGACACTGTGTAGGATCAGTCCTGGTTTAGTCCTAGTTTAGTTCTAGTATAGTCCTGGTTTAGTCCTGGTCCAATCTTGGTGTAGTCCTGGCGATCGGCTTGGCAGTTGCAGCGTGTATATATTTATACTAATGCCACTGGTACAGTCCTGGTTGAGACCTGGTTCAGTCCTGGTCCAATCCTGGTGGAGTCCTGGCGATCAGCTGTGCAGTTTGGGGTGTGTATATATTTATGCTAATGATACTGGTTTAGTCCTGGTTTAGTCCTGGTCCAGTCCTGGTGTAGTCCTGGTGTAATCCTGGTTTAGTCCTGGTGTAGTCCTGGTGTAGTCCTGGTGTAGTCCTGGTGTAGTCCTGGTGTAGTCCTGGTTAGTCCTGGTTTAGTCCTGGTGTAGTCCTGGTGTAGTCCTGGTGTAGTCCTGGTTTAGTCCTGGTTTAGTCCTGGTTTAGTCCTGGTGTAGTGGTTGTAGTCCTGGTGTAGTCCTGTGTAGTCCTGGTGTAGTCCTGTAGTCCGGTGTAGTCCTGGTGTAGTCCTGGTCTAGTCCTGGTGTAGTCCTGGTGTAGTCCTGGTTTAGTCCTGGTTTAGTCCTGGTGTAGTGGTGTAGTCCCAGACTCTTGGGCTGTCGGCCTAATTGGCTGAACCCGATTTATCACAAACACGGGTGGGTAATGGGTGGAATGTTAACGGGTCCGGGCGGGTGCGGATTTAACTTTGATATAATCGCAGGTTAACAGGTGGGTGTGGTGCTGTACTGCGCAGGTCCGGGCGGGTGCAGGTCTCCAAAAACAGACCCGTGCAGGACTCGGGCTTGTATCTCGTATGCGATTTTTCACGTAATTACATAAAAGTACTTTTGCCCAGTTGGGGTCAAAATAAGACAACTGTGTGCTGAGCACATAATTATAGCTACTGTTTTAATCATTTGTGAACTAGGAAGTGGTGCATTGTTAGCATGCTAGTTGCTGGTAGCATTACGGTGACGGCAAAAGTCCGCTCTGGCCTCTGAAAGTCGCAGAAAGCGCTCATGAACTCATCGCCGTGAACAACTTTGGACCACTGCAAATCTTTTACAACGAACTACTTTTGTTTTTCGCATTTCTAAAGACTAAAAATCAGCTTTTAAAAATTGTATCATATTGGTTGAAAGAGCAATAGACTGCACAGACTGTTAAATAAATCATAAGCTTTCAGTCTTCATAAAAAGGATGTCAGTTAGTCAGACCGGTGGGACCAGAACATAATACAGAGAACTGAACTTGCGCGCAAACAATTACATATATAACTCTTAACTGTACTGCCTCCTGTCCATGCACGGACCTCGAGTCAACTCTGTAAAGCTGCATTTTTTATGTAACGATGTCTCACAGGGCACATACAGGCCGCACGATATACTTCTCTATCATTTTTACTTACAGACCTACATTAAAGGTCCGATATTACGCAAAAATGTCTCTTGTGAGGTGCACTGTGTGACCTTTCTGGCGGAAGGACCGTCAAACGCTTTTTACCGTGGAGATGTTATTGCTTTGTCTGGAATGTTTCACAGTGTGGTATTAAACTTATTTATCTTCATGGAGACCAAACCAGGTCAAATCCTTGGAGAGGCGACCCCGCTCACAGTCAGAATACCTGTTTCTCTCGGTCTTTTAAGATTTAAAACCACCTGTAATTGAATAAATGTGAAGGTAGAGCTGTTTAATGTCATACTGTGGAACATTCCAGGCAGAGAAATGGTGTCGAACTTGTTTTTTTGTTCAGGTTCCACACTGTGCTCTCTATAGAAGCACAGTGTGGGGGTTGTTTCTTTTTTTTCTCCTCTCTTCATGTTACACTGTATTTTTTTTTTCCTGCAGGTGCCCGTGATGTAGCTTGATTCATCAGCTGGTTTCACTTCATGGAAACTGTCTGACCTCACAGCATTAGGATTCATTCGCTCGACAGTAAACGGGTACTTTTTATTTAAGCAATCTCTGCTATTTGGTCGTGACATATGTAATGCGCCAAATCCCGTAGGAAGAAGGGCAATAACGTCTTTCCCCTTGATAAAATTCACCAAACATTCTCTTTGTTCCAGTTTTAAATCCTCGATCTTGGGAATCATTGGCAACACAGAATGTATGTCTTCATCTACATCCATCTCGACGCTTTGTTTACTGTTGTGCTGTTCTACAAAAGGGACCCAGACAGGCGCTTGAGTTTGATGTCATGGCTTCACAGCTCTTCACTGATTGGCCGGTGCGCGGTCTACAACTTCCGAGGTTCTTGCAAATCGTCTAGTGTATTCTGATTCCTGATCTAGTCCCTGGACAGAAATGAAATTGGCTGACTCTCTAACTGTTTTGAGGCCTCAAGACGATCTCCATAGGAACAAGCAGGTGACGGACCCCAACCAAAAGGTTACATAGTGCACCTTTAAGCCATGTTATGTTGTTACCTCCTCAAAAACAGACCTGGAGTTGTGTTTTGTTTTATTCCCACATGTTTGAGTAATCCTTTATTATTAATCTGTCTACATCCCCAAAGCTCAAAATGCTGCTCTCTTGGTTTAGTCTGGTTAAGGCCTGATTTAGTCCTGGTTTAGACTTGTTTTAGACCTGGTCCGGTCCTGGTGTAGTCCTGGCGATCAGTTCAGCAGTTGCAGCATGAATATATTTATGCTAATGACACTGGTTTAGTCCTAGTTTAGACCTGGTTTAGTCCTGGTTTAGACCTGCTTTAGACCTGGTTTAATCCTGGTTTAGTCCTGGTCCAGTCCTGGTCCAGTCCTGGTTCAGTCCTGGTTCAGTCCTGGTTCAGTCCTGGTTTAGACCTGGTTTAGACCTGGTTTAGACCTGGTTTAGACATGGTTCAGTCCTGGTCCAGTCCTGGTCCAGTCCTGGTTCAGTCCTGGTTCAGTCCTGGTTTAGCCATGGTTTAGACATGGTTTAGACATGGTTTAGACATGGTTTAGACATGGTTCAGTCTTGGTCCAGTCCTGGTCCAGTCCTGGTTCAGTCCTGGTTTAGACCTGGTTTAGACCTGGTTTAGCCCTGGTTTAGACCTGGTTTAGACCTGGTTTAGACCTGGTTTAGCCCTGGTTTAGACATGGTTCAGTCCTGGTCCAGTCCTGGTCCAGTCCTGGTCCAGTCCTGGTGTAGTCCTGACCATTGGCTTCGTGGTTGCAGCGTGTATATATTTATAATCCGCGAATTATTCAGTTTTGGTCTTTAAATTTTTGTTGTAAAATCGGCCCATACAAAAACTTTAATACATCTTTATTTACTGGTAAGCACGGCTCAACTCAAACTTAAAAAAAATAACAGAAGTCGAAAATTACGATAAAAAATATTCCAAATTCCAAAATGAAATGGTAAATTGCGTAATTGCCTGATGACCTTTTAAAAGTGCACTTAGTCGATCAGGAAGTCGTACTCGCGGCGGTCCATTTAGGCAGCTCTTTAAAAGCTTTTTTCTATTGTCAACTCAAGTATTCCCATTTTGGACAAACCGGTCGAAATTATCCTCTCCATTTTGAAAATATTACTTTGCAATAAAAGATACAAACTAGTGCTAGTGCGTTAATGCTCGTGTTTTTTTTTTTTTATTTAATTCGATAAACGGTTCTAATTGGGTGAAGCTTTTAACGCTTCAAATGTTGTTTCCTCATTGAAAACACACTTTAAATTTAGTTTTGAAACTTGTTTTCTTCCAACATGTTTAAATTATCTTGCATAATAAACCCGATATGTGTTGTCTCACTGCATGATGTCATCAGGTGGTAAGATATAAGAGTAAAATGCTTCTCACGCTAGAACTTTGCGACAATATCTGACTACATTTGAGTATTGGGTTAAGTTTTATTATGAAATACTGGTAATAAGGTAGGTTCAAAAGTAAAAAAAAAAAAAAAAAAATCTGTCAGAATAATGTGCCTTCCTTGCATTTCTCACATTTTGGTTAGAACTGGATTGGATGGAACAGCTGATGACATTTGTGGAAGGATTCGGTGTTAGAACTCTGTTACTTCCTTTAATTTCACTTTTTTGTTTTCTACTTTTCTTCACAAACAGTCACTTGGTGTAAAATCATGACGAATATTTACCAATGCTCAGTGTTGCATCAGAATGTGTTCATATTTTGGACAAAGTGCGAGTTCGGGCACCAGCCAACCAGAGAAGAGACAGACATTCTGTGTTGTCAGCGATTCCCAAGATCGAGGATTTAAAGCCGGAACAAAGAGAATGTTTGGTGAATTTTATCAAGGGAAAAGACGTTATTGCCCTTCTTCCTACGGGATTTGTACCTGCCTACCGTTGAGCAAACGAATCCTAATGCTGCGAAGATACTGTATTACTGCCTGATGAATGAACTGTGAACGCATTCATTCTGGTGTCTTTGAACGGCGTGCGCTTCTATTCTATTCTAACTTTGTTCAGTAGGGTGCCAGATTTCTTTAGTGTTCCAGGTGAATCTACCACCATTAGGAGCTTTCACACCTCTGGACCTGACCTGGCTGTCCCTAATGTTTTCTTTGTTTGTTTTGGTTTAGGTTTGAAGATGGAGTTGTAAATCAGCAGATCAACAGAGGATGTCTGAGGCTCCGACGACATGATAACGCTCCTGGATTTTATTTTTTATTTTTTGCAGGTTGAAAAAAATTTGCATCCACACACGTGTTAGATCAATAAATATTCACATCCAGAAAACAACTGAGCACTGAGTGAAAACGCAACACCTGTATGTGGTGCTGTGAACAGGATAAAGTGGGTTTAAAAGAATCCGACGCATTTAATTGTGTGTGCGTCTCTGCTGGTGTTGTACTACAGAGTAGATTAAGAGGTTTTGATGCAACAGTGCAAATAAACTTAGAAAGCGTCCGCAGCACAAACTCAACTCCATTGTCCACCATTGTTGTTGTTGTGGTTGTTACCGGTTGTTGCGTGAGGTTTTCTTCTGGTCACATGGTGATGACGGGGTCTCGACAGCATCGTTTCCAAAAGCTGTGGTTTGCTTGTCCACATGACAACGCAACGCCAGCATTCTCAGATTTCTCCACTCTGGAATCTGAAACACCGTTTTCACCCACCCAAAACGCCGGCTCTGTGTGGACGAAGGCCAAAACGAATAAAAACTTCACAATTTTGACCAAAAAACTTTGTCGTGTAGACACCATCTAAGTCATCCATTTCTGTTAAAGGAAGACCTAATATTTATGGAGAGTTACTGTGTGAGAGTGTGGGTGATGAAGTCTTGTGGGTGGAGTTTTAGACAGAATATTACAGCTTATTATAAGGAGGGTTTGAATAGAGCCCAGGAGAGATCACTAGATTACTCAAACATGCACAAATGACATCTCAAACCACTTCAGGCAGGTTTTTGAGGAGGGAACAACATCACAACATGGTAGAAAGATAAAAATATATAAATCCGTGTATCATTTGTTCATTCGTTTTTTTTTTTTTTTTTTTTTTTTTAAATATTGTGGTCTTACAGCCACACAAAAAATGCCACAAAATATACAAGTGTACAAATGCCACATTTAAACCCCCTCCTCCCCATTCCCAAACCCCAATTCAACCTCCCCACACCACCCCCACCCTTAACAGACGCTGAAAAGAAAAAGGAAAAAATAAATAAAATAAATAATAATAATAATAATAATAATAAAAATAAAATAACATAATTACATTAATATATACAAATGACATACATTTACATACATACACATAAACGCACACACTCAAACACTCACCCATAACAAATACATTCAAAAATATATAAATAAATTAAGAAAAAAAAATAAAATAAAAAATAATAATAATAAAAAAATAAATAAATAATAATAATAATAATAATAATAATAAAAAAAATTATAAATTACATATTTAAATATATGTGTACAGGTGTCCATATTTTCCAGAACATATCTTGTTTGCCATTTCGTTCATAAGTCAATTTTTCCAAGGGAATGGTTGATGATAACTGAGTTAACCATAAGTCCAGTGTAGGTAAAGAGATGAGAGATTCTTTCCTTTTTATTTTGCCAGCGACGTTTTGGATGTTTTGGATATTGTCATTTCTTGTTCAATTTTGTTTGCTGGTTTGCCCAATTTTGCTTGAAACTTGAAATCTCGATAATGATGATTAGTGTTTTTCATTTATTCTTCCTGCTTTTTTAAGAACGCCAGGAAGTGGGGTTTGTGGAGATACGGAGAGGACAGATAAAAATATATATAATCCGTGTATCATTCGTTCATTCATTTTTCAACATAAAACCAAAAATAAGAAAATGAAAAAACAAAAATGAAAAAACGGATAATGATTCGTTTTTTCAGTTTTCAATTTTGTGTTTAAATGAAGAATGGAAAAAAAGGATAACGGTTTCCCGTTTACGTGACTTCCGTGACTGCGATGCCAGAATTTGCACCGCATACGGACTGAACCAGGAATGATCCAGGTCCGGAACCAGACCGGGACTCAGACTGAGATCAGACCGGGACCAGAGCGGGACTAAGACCGAGACTAGCCTGGGATCAGACCGGGACCAGGCCAGGACCAGGCCGGGACCAGACCGGAGGCTCGGAGCCCACAGCAGGGCCGGAGCTCGAAGCAGAAGCTCGGACCCCGCGGAGGCTCGGAGTCAAAGCACGGAGTCCACTCTGGTTCCGGTCTGGTCCCGGACCTGGATCAGTCCTGGTTCAGTCCGTATGCAGCGCAAAAGTTCGACATCGCAGTCACAGAAGTCACGTAAACAGGAAACGGCCGTTATCCGTTTTTTCCATTCTTCATTTAAACATAAAATCGAAAACTGAAAAACGAATCTTTATCCATTTTTTCATTTTGGTTTTGGAGACAAATAATGAAGAAAATAGTTGTTTTTTCATTTTCTTATTTTTGGTTTTATATTGAAAAATGAATGAACGAATGATACACGGATTATATATATTTTTATCTGTCCTCTCCGCATCTCCACAAACCCCACTTCCTGGCGTTCTTAAAAAAGCAGGAAGAATAAATGAAAAACACTAATCATCATTATCGAGATTTCAAGTTTCAAGCAAAATTGGGCAAACCAGCAAACAAAATTGAACAAGAAATGACTATATCCAAAACATCCAAAACGTCGCTGGCAAAATAAAAAGGAAAGAATCTCTCATCTCTTCTACTATCCTCGAATTGAAATCTAATATTTTCAGGTGCAAACTCTCTGGCAACACATCTATCACATCCAAATCTTGTGCTATCCTTCACAGAGTTTCAATATTTTTTGAAATTCTTCCAATATTGTCCCAAAAATGAAGATATGAAAAAAAAAAAAAATCTCAGAATCAGATGGAGAATTGTTGCATTTGATTCCGTGTTTTTCATTCCAGCTGTGAATGAAGGAGAAGAAGATAGACAGATAGATAAAGAGAGAGGCGTGAGAGGGAGATAGAGAGAGAAGTCAGAGTCAGAGGGAGACAGAGACAGAAGTCAGAGTCAGAGGGAGACAGAGACCAGAGTCAGAGGGAGACAGAGACCAGAGTCAGAGGGAGACAGAGACAGAGACCAGAGTCAGAGGGAGACTGAGACAGAGACCAGAGTCAGAGGGGAGACCGAGACCAGAGTCAGAGGGAGACAGAGACAGAGACCAGAGTGAGAGGGAGACTGAGACAGAGACCAGAGTCAGAGGGAGACCGAGACCAGAGTCAGAGGGAGACAGAGACCAGAGTCAGAGGGAGACAGAGACCAGAGTCAGAGGGAGACAGAGACAGAGACCAGAGTGAGAGGGAGACAGAGACCAGAGTCAGAGGGAGACCAGAGACCAGAGTCAGAGGGAGAAAGAGACCAGAGTCAGAGGGAGACCGAGACCAGAGTCAGAGGGAGACAGAGACAGAGACCAGAGTCAGAGGGAGACAGAGACCAGAGTCAGACGGAGACAGAGACCAGAGTCAGAGGGAGACCGAGACAGAGTCAGAGGGAGACAGAGACAGAGACCAGAGTCAGAGGGAGACAGAGACCAGAGTCAGAGGGAGACAGAGACCAGAGTCAGAGGGAGACTGAGACAGAGACCAGAGTCAGAGGGAGACAGAGACCAGAGTCAGAGGGAGACAGAGACAGAGACCAGAGTCAGAGGGAGACAGAGACCAGAGTCAGAAGGAGAAAGAGACAGAGACCAGAGTGAGAGGGAGACAGAGACAGAGACCAGAGTCAATAGGAGACAGAGACCAGAGTCAGAGTCAGAGGGAGACAGAGACCAGAGTCAGAGAAGAGGGAGACAGAGACAGAGACCAGAGTCAGAGGGACACAGAGACCAGAGTCAGAAGGAGAAAGAGACAGAGACCAGAGTGAGAGGGAGACAGAGACAGAGACCAGAGTCAATAGGAGACAGAGACCAGAGTCAGAGTCAGAGGGAGACAGAGACCAGAGTCAATAGGAGACAGAGACCAGAGTCAGAGTCAGAGGGAGACAGAGACCAGAGTCAGAGGGAGACAGAGACCAGAGTCAGAGTCAGAGGGAGACAGAGACAGAGTCAGAGGGAGAAAGAGACAGAGACCAGAGTGAGAGGGAGACGGAGACAGAGACAGAGGGAGACAGAGACCAGAGTCAGAGGGAGACAAAGACCAGAGTCAGAGGGAGACTGAGACAGAGACCAGAGTCAGAGGGAGACCGAGACCAGAGTCAAAAGGAGACAGAGACCAGAGTCAGAGTCAGAGGGAGACAGAGACCAGAGTCAAAGGGAGACAGAGACCAGAGTCAGAGGGGGACAGAGACCAGAGTCAGAGGGAGATGGAGACAAAGACCAGAGTGAGAGGGAGACGGAGACAGAGACAGAGGGAGACGGAGACAGAGACCAGAGTCAGAAGGAGAGAGAGACCAGAGTCAGAGGGAGACAAAGACCAGAGTCAGAGGGAGACTGAGACAGAGACCAGAGTCAGAGGGAGACTGAGACAGAGTCAGAGGGAGACAGAGAGACAGAGACCAGAGACCAGAGTCAGAGGGAGACAAGAGACCAGAGTCAGAGGGAGACAGAGACCAGAGTCAGAGGGAGACAGGAGACAGAGACCAGAGTCAGAGGGAGACAGAGACCAGAGTCAGAGGGAGACAGAGACAGAGTCAGAGGGAGACAGAGAGACAGATGAGAAGATAGACAGAGAGAAATTGATGGATACACACACAGATGATATAGACAGATTTCTGAACAGATATAGACATAGATTTAGATATAAATATAATTATATATAAATACAGAGAGAGAGATTTATAGATAGACTGATAGACAGATATACACGGAGGGAGAGAGCGGTGCGTTTCCATGGTGACCCGTCCTCTTATCCATATTTGTGTTTGCTTTTCATTTACATATTTCTCAGAGAGGAGCGCCGAGTTTGTTTTCCTTCAGAGACCAAAAGGAGCTTCAGAGGACGCAGTCAATCTGAAAGTGTGTGTATGTGTGTGTGTGTTTGTGTGTATTTGTGTGTGTATCTGTGTGTGTTTTTGTTTGTGTGTTTGGGATCATGGGGGAATAATAACTTTATGAATGTGTTCCATGTTTTGCTCTTCTAGTAATATTAGGCCTAGTCGTGGTGCAGCTGCATAATACATTTTTGATATCATCGTAATTGTAGTGTGTGCTGTAACCGTGTAATGGAGGACAGAGGTCGATATAAATCTCTGTTTTTGGAAAAAATAATGCGAGATTTTCAGGAAGACTCCAGAAAAGTCGAGTGGTTAAACGTGGTCAGTGACAGTGACGCTCCACATTAAATCTGTTCAGACACGACCATATGTTTGTGTTCAAGTGTTTGTTTGTGTGTGAGTGGGCGCAGAGCCAGACGCACACTGGCAGGATGTATCCCACACACCCTGAACGCACCATCAGCCCCACAAACCCTGAACGCACCGCCAGCCACAACCACAAACCCTGAACGCACCACCAGCCCCACCCACAAACCCTGAACGCACCCCCCCTCACCCCCCACCCACACACAAACCCTGAACGCACCACCAGCCCCACCCACAAACCCTGAACGCCCCACCAGCCCCACCCACAAACCCTGAACGCACCACCAGCCCCACCCACACAAACCCTGAACGCACCACCCCCCTCACACACAAACCCTGAATGCGCCACCAGCCCCAGCCCCACAAACCCTGAACGCACCACCAGCCCCACCCACAAACCCTGAACGCTCCACCAGCCCCACCCACAAACCCTGAACACACCCACAAGGCCCACACACAAACCCTGAACTGAATGCACCAGCAGCCCCACCCACAAACCATGAATGCACCACCAGCCAAACCCACAAACCCTGAATGCACCACCAGCCCCAAACATCCTGAAAGTATCACCAGCCCCAAACGCCACCCTGAATGCACCACCCTCCCTACCCACAAACCCTGAATGTACCACCAGGCCCACACACAAACCTTGAACGCACCATCAGCCCCACCCATAAACCCTGAACTGAATGCACCACTAGCTTACCCATAAACCCTGAACTGAATGCACCACCAACCCCAACCACAAACCCTGAACGCACTCATAGCATTTGGCTCCAGTCAAATGAAGCTCACTGAGGCCGGCAGTTATTTAGAGCCGAGTTAGATACCAGGAATGGGAATTTATTCACGTGCAAAATAGCAAAATAAAAACTGACAAAATGACAAGCCTCATTGCAGGAGCTACAGAGAAAGGGGTGACAGTTTTTCAGTGTAAAATCAATTGGAGTCAATGGAGCAGGAAGCGTGTCCATGAACACTTC